>NC_082643.1:107931547-108252910 GCF_028023285.1 Balaenoptera ricei | reverse complement strand
TGTTACTTATCCAATTAACAATGATAATTCAGTATGTTATACGATGCTTCCTTAAAATTAATTTTACACTGATATAAATTTAGATGGTGGCATATTATGGCTCTTCAATTAGATTCCAGGTCACTCAGGAGAGGTGGCATAGCCCTCACAGTGCTCTCCATACAGTATGCACTTCTGGCCCAATGGAGAGGCAGTAGGGTGACAGGGTTAAGGGCAGAAGCATGGCACTAGAGGACCTAAATTGGAATCACAGCTCTGCAACTTAGAATCTGTGTGACCTCGGGCAAGTTATTTAGTCTCTTTCTTCCTCAGTTTCTTCCTCTGTAGATTAGGGATAATCATGAGTTTCCTCAAAAACATGTTGTATTAAATGAGGCAATATATGCAAGGCACTTGAAAAGCACCTTTTTAAGTTCTTTACACATAGTAAAAACTATAAAGGTGCTAGTTATTGAATTCATTTTGCAATTCCTCTCAGTAGAAAGACCAAACATTTTTAAAAGTGAATAAAACCTAGATGTTAAGATAGTATAAAATGCATTACTAAAATATAATTATTTTTAAGTCTTACAAAGTAAAGTTCAGATTTCAGGTTGGTCTATGTTCTTTGTTCACAGATATAAATTCACATATATGGTCACAATTAATATGCTAACTATTGCCACATATTTAAAGATAGTTATAAGTGTTTAAATCTCCTTCAGATTTATGTAACCTGCAAGTATCAGAGATGATCTCATCATCCTCCCCTTTATCCATGGTACACAACTACTTTGGTAAACACGTTTCCTGAACACATGCTTTTTGCACATTGTAAAAAGTGGCCTTGGGGCATGCCCAAGAAAGAAAACCTGTGTGCAAAACTAGGAACTATTGAATCAGCTACTGTATAAACAGAGTAAACAAAATGAGTGAAGCATTATAATATATCTAGAGCCATATCATTTCCTTTATAACTGTTTACTTGTTTCTCCTCCCTGATAAAATGTCACCTATTTGATTATAAGCATTTCACTTTTTTCCATAAGCCAGGAAGAGAGTAAATATCATGACAGAAAGAGTACAATCTGTAGAGTCAGACTGCTATAACTTTAAGTTAGATCTTCTTCAAATCAGCTATGTAAAAGTGGTAAAGTTTAAAGAGTGGAAATAAAACAAAACTTGTTGATAGTATCACTAACCGTGAAGTATCATAGTAAAGATGATATTTGATAATGTACATAAAAGCACTTGGCATAAAGTAGGTATTCAGTTAATAGTAGTTAGTATTCTTTTTTGTATTCTTGGCATCTACCACCGTGAGTAATACAGCCTAGGCACTTGAAAATGTTTCTTGAAAAAAATCAATGTATAAATTCAGCAGCTTGGTGGTACTTCATTTTCAATGTTGATTAATTCCAGACCACAAATCAGCGTGTTCAATAGCACTAAGTGACTAAGTCATGGCTCTCCCCACATTTTCCCTAGAAAATTATGACCAGTCCATTAAGTAAATAACCTAATTTCTCTGTGGGTTGGTTCAACCCAAGGACTCAACAATACGCAATGAGAAATTCTAAATACACTCTTGCCTCTCCCCAAGATATTTTTCTATTGTTTTGCTTGTCTCAATGGAAGGCAATAAAAGTTACTTTACTGCAATAGAATAAACCCCATCTAAAAGCAATGTCTGAGGGAATTCCAAAATAGCATGTTCCGGAATGAGCATAATTATTGGTTGTGATTCTTTGGACAAGTTATTTAAAATATTTACAGGCCTCAGATTTCACATGGGTCTAATAGGAATGATAATACTCACTAAACTGTGCTGTAATGAGATTTATATGTCTGTCTAGTCCTTTTCCTAGCTCTTTATTTTTATTCACTGGAGCTCTCTGTTGAAGATGCCTTGATTATCCTAATTCCTTCTGTTTAGATAGTCAAAATATTTATCAGCGTGGATTTCCTCTTATGTGAGGCTCCTATTCAGACAGTTTCATACACTGCCTTGTCGATAGGCAGTGTGAATGTGGCAGAGACAGCTAACTGCACATTGGAAGTCACACATTTCCTATAGTGTGGTCCTGGGACTGGGAAACAGCTGCCCAGCCAAGGCGATATTCATTTAGGTGTGGCTGTGTGACTAGTTCTCTCCAAAGGGGTGTATGCCAAGATGAATAAACAGTGGGCATGCCTTCTCCACTCTCTCTTTCCCATCTGCCAGTTGGATGCAGAGGATTCCAGGCCCCAGGAGATATTAGAGCCATAATCCTGGGTCACTGTGTAGGGAAAAGCCTCTGGCCAAAAGGGAACAATTACGCCAGAGTATTATGTGAACGAGAAAGAAATTTCTATAGTGTTAAGGCACTAAAATTTGGGGATTTATTTGTTAGCGTACCTAGCATTACCTTAAGAAATACGGTAGAGGAATCATTTTTCTTAGAATGGTTATGGGGTCCTCTGTACATAAGACTGGCAGAAGATGCTGTACTAAGAAAAAAGTAATAAACTATTACATACGTAGTAAGTGGAAGTTATACATGTCTAACCTTCACGTTATATGGGGTCTGCAGAGATGTTTAATTTGGCCTGCAGTCCTTACAAACACGGAATTAACTGCCAATGTTTTCTAAACAGCAGATTGTACATAAAAATCTGAATGTTCAGCTTCTTTTGAAAGTTCGGAGAATTTGACCACACTGTGTCTGAGTTCCTACAGTGTGCCAATTGACCACAGGTGAGGAGCAGGTGACCAGAAGGCTCCCACCATTCCATTCCTGGACTCTTGACAGCTATTCTTGCGTTTCAGCTTACAGAATCCATCAGTCAGAGTCTAACCAGGGATACAGAAACCAAAACTATAAGACAGGGAACTAGTGACACAGGTGATGGAGGAGAAGAGAGAATCACAGGGACTGTGAAATAAACCAGAGATTGACACAGCAAGACCACTTTGCTGAAGAGAAAAAGGAGATGGTGTTGTAGGAGCCCAGGGGCCGTGGCTACTCCAGGTACTGGAATCCACAGGAGACGCAGCCTCTGCTGGAGGGGCTCTTAGAGGTAGAGAAAGAGGAGGACAGGAATAACTTGGCTTCCCTCTTTACCACGCCCTCTGGTCTCCTACTGTAACTTCACCCTGCAGGAAGCCAGCTGACTGGGAGCCTGCGGGACACATCCTTCAGGGGTGAACCCTTCTAGGACACAGAGCAGAGCAAGGAAAGGAAGGCATAGATAGCTGAAGGCAAACCAGCCTAGAACCTGGATACACATCACATATACGTGATTAAGTGCTTTCATCATTTATATTGTCTGCCTGATCCCTGTCAATATTTCAGCGTGTCACGTCTTTATAGGGTGAGGAGGTATACCTTTCAGTTTCTCTTCAGAGAAGTAGCCACTTTCCCACTTCTTTTTCTTTCTTATTTTAATGCAGTAGTATTGATGAAACCACTTTATTTGGTTTCTTACTTTAAACTGTGTTTTTATATGTCATGAGAAAACTTTCCCTAACCTTAAGAGTTATGGTAGGGTAAGAGCAATAACATGTACAATAATAATGACTACCATTTACTAAACACACACTATGTGTCAGGCTCTGTATTGTGTGGCTGAATATAACAACAATATTGCAAAGTAAGTATTATTTCCCTCATTTTATTGAAGAGAAACCTGAATCCCAGGTAGGTTAAGGCAATTTCCAAGATCACAAGCAGCAGAACAGAATTCCAACCGAGGTCAGCAAAACTACTTTAGACACTGGTTATTTCCGTTATTTATTCTCTATCTCAGAGTAATCTTCTTGGTTTTCTTTCTGTAGAATTCTGGGTATGTGGTTGTCCTGAATGCCTCATCACCACCTGCTTACTGCTTAGATGTCAGAGTGATGTGATTGTATAGCACAACTCTTTGACTGTGTATAAAATAACAAATACATGGTTAGCTAAGAACCTTCCCTAATAAGGCCAAACACATTTGTATAAAGAAAAGTTTGGCTGGAACATTTTGTTGAGGGAAATTTGGATTCCAATTCAGGATAAAATGATAGATTCCTTCCAACATGTATACTGTTACAGCACAGACATATATAGATACTGAGAAATATACAAAGGTTCCAAGAGAACATATTATTTTGGAGAACACATAGAGAAGATTTAGGGTTGAAGCAGATTCCACACTGGGGTTATGGTGTAGGGAAAATAATAATAACAGTTTTAGTTAACTCAGAAATTAAGTATGTGATACTTTTGCTTCCCCGCCTCCTCATTTATAATTTAAGTCGCTACCCAAGACGGCTACTTCAGCAAATACTAGAGTACCTGGCTTTTCAAAGCCTATAAGTAAAATTCAATTCATATTAAAGGTTAATTTTTGTTTCTTTTTACATTTGGTTTTTCTGCTGTGTTTCACATCGATGATGACTCCATTTCTTCTGAAACTCTTTACTCTCATTTTTTCAGACACGACCTGCTTTTGCCCCTCTTCCATCTTGAGCACATTTGTCCAAATTCCTGAAGCGTCCTCTCTCATTCTGCTGGGAGGCAGTGCAGTGTAGTGGTTCCAAGCACAGGCTCTGGAGCCAGAGCACCTGGACACGAATCTTGACTCTGCACTTACTAGCACTTACAAAACCTCCCCTTACTAAGCATTTGTGGTACAGAATATATATTGATTGAAAAGTTTGAGGGGAGGTACAAGATGGCAAAGTAGAAGGAACCTGAGCTCACCTCCTCTCACGAGCACACCAAAATCACAACTAACTGAACAACCATCAGTAAAAAAGACTGGAACCTACCAAAAAGATATTCTACATCCAAAGACACAAAGAAGAAACCACAACAAGACAAATTACGAAATGGGAAAGCTTACTGGTAAAAGCAAACATTCAGTAAAGGTAGGAAATCATCCACACACCAATATATCAAAACCAGTAATCATGAGAGGAGGAGAGTACAAATGCAGGATATTTTAAATGCATTTGAAATTAAGAGATCAGCAACTCAAAACAATCGTGTGTGTGTGTGTGTGTGTGTGTATACATATATAGAGAGAGAAAGAGAGTGTGCTGTACCAAAACCTCATGGTAATCACAAACCAAAAATCTATAATAGATATACACACAAAAAAGGAAAAGGAATCCAAACACAACACTAAATACATTCATCAAATCACAAGAGAACAAAAGAGGAAAGGAAAAAAAAAAATAGTCCTTCAATACTAGCTAGGCACTTGTACATTTTTTTTTTTTTTTTTAGGCACTTGTACTTTGAACATGCATGTTTCCTTCTGCTCAGATCCTGCACAAGGTACTACACTGGCTACCCAACCCTCCTACTAATTGGCTCAGAATTCAGAGAACCTGGAGCAGCCCTGAGGTCCATAGGCTCGCATAAGCATATGATGCCCTCTATAATAAACATAATAGTAATTACCATTTAATTAAACATCTACTATTTGAGTACTCTATTAGACCCTGGACATGCATTTTCATTTGCCTAGGAAGACCATCTGAGGATAAAGTTACTCAGGGTTACACAAACCCATGTGTGACCCATGTTCTTTCTATGGCAATGCTTATGAATAAGGGTCTGTCCACCTGGGTCTCCAGGTTAATGTGCTGGTTTCCTCCTTTAGGGGCTATAGCCCTATCCTGAATGTAGGCAGTCTTGACTGAGGCTCTGACGCTCTGTATATGTCTAATTAGTCCCCTCCTTGCAATGGTTGAACCTGACTTGTGGACTCAGTCACTGGCTGGAGTCCTGCCCCTTCAGGGATGGGTTTCTGGAAACAAGGCCATTCTCTGGTCCCTGTCCAGACCAGTACTGCTGGCCCCACCCACCATAGAAGCTCTGGTGTGGTTAGTTCACTCAGCCGCATCTACTTTCAACACCTTCTCCATAATAAATGCTGATGAGAGGTTTTTGGATGGTCACCTCCTGGGGGCCAGCATTATATTAAGCACCTAAAATTTATTGTTGAACTTGAGTAGTACTCATCCACCCTGGACCCTCAGACTGCCTGTCATCCAAGCCCACATCAGATCATGGCCAAAAGTGTGAAGACATATTCCTCTGGTATGTTGACATAGTTGAAAAGGCCTTGTGCAAAGATATACCAAGAAACAACAAATGTAAGATGTACACAGAGAGACTCTGGGTTCCTGCAGAATCACGGGTTGTGAGTCATACTTCACATCGTCAGCGGGAAACTCACCCAACAAAGGTTTGTAAAATTACATTGGTGGCGATAAGGAAGTTGGAAAAAGTAGTGATTGGTAAGGTTGAGTCACAATTAGTCTCAGGTGGGAGCAGTTCATCCTATAAGTGCTACACCATACATCAGTTCTTTACAATGTGCATGAAAATCACCTGGGGCTCTTGTTACAATGTGGATTCTAACTCAGTACATCTGAGATGGGGCTTGAGGCTCTGTGTTTCTAAAAGCTCCCCTAACATGCTGAAAGCCACTCATCCCCAGACGACACTTTGTAGAGCAAGCCCATAGACCTCCTTGATACAAATTTAAAAAGGAAAAAATATAGTTGACTTACTTGGATCTAAGTCATGCATGTAGGTGGCATTAGAACCTTCCAGACAAGGTACATGGTTTTACCAGAAAAGTAATCATTCGCAGAGGAAAAAGAGCAAGCCAGCACTGAGTCTCAGAGCGTGAGGGAGATACAGCCAGGGGTTGATGGGTCTGGAAACACATATAGAAATCAGGAGAGGGAAAGAACCGACAGCAGTCATAGAAATAGCAACAATGTTATTCAACTGAATAAATAATCTATGTTTGAAAAGCAGAGAAGAAGGTAGCTTGGGGTATTTGAAGTCAGACCCGGTAATGCCAGACCCAGGACACTAGACTCACTGGCACAGAAAAGGCAAACTTTAAAGTCTTAACAACAAGCAACAAAAGAAATCACGGCAGGCAAACCAACGCCTTGAAGGTGAGCATAGGGCCACAAACGTCCAGAAGACAACCAGGTCGATTCCCAGAAATGAGAAGTGAACTTACCTGCTCATCTTCAGCTTCCAGGAGGAACTGAGCAAGGGAAGCCAAAGTGTCCTAGTCCCAGAGGAAATAGCACGTCCAGCAAGGAATCCAGTAAGGGGTAAAATACGGGAGCTGGAAAACTCAGCAAAGGCTCAACTCTGCTACTCACGTGAAATCTGCCGTAAAGTTACTTCTCACTGAACCAATGAAAAGCCTGTATTCCTTCCTACCTGCGTGGGGGCAGAAACAACACTTGTGAGTTAAGTGGCTCTAGCTGTGAAAACTGGCAAATAGCACGAGGCATGAGGCGTGCTGGTAGAGCCCTGAGTCTCAAAGTGAGGTCCCAGATCATCAGTATCAGCATCACCTGGGAACCTGTTAGGAAATGTGAATTCTCAGCCCCGCTTGCTCCAAACCTATCACTCAGAAACTGTGCAGGGTGGCGCCCTGCAGCCAGTGGTCCAACAAGCCCTCCAGGTGATTCTGATGCATGCTCAAGGCAGTAGAGTCTATTGAAAGCATAAAGAGATGAAGGCCAGGTGTGTCAAAGGACAGTCATTATAAGTAGGCTTGATAATGGCGCTTTTACAGACCTAGTGATGTCCTGTTTACAGGGAGAAGAAAACCCAGCAGAGATAATGTAAAATAATAATTAATAAAACATACTCAGTGATCAACAACAACACAAAAGCAAAGTGGATGAATACAAATTGTAGTAAAAAATACAAGTGAAAATTTAATAATGAACATTAACAATCTTTGCCTCAAGATTTTTTATTTCCCAACCACATAAATGTGTCTACTGGTGAAGACACCATTAGGAATTTTCAATAATCCATATGTCTCTTTCAAACATATTTCTCCAGCATTGTAAGGGAGACCACCTTAGGTAGGTAGCTCGTTGGCCAGGGTGGTCATGTAATATAAATATATTTAACTGAGTATCTAGAAAAATTGCTAAAAATCCTGAACCCAAAACATATGTCTTCAGAAAGTCACACAGTACAATAAAAATGCAGATGGCAAAAAGAAAATACTGAAAAGTCTAATTTTCATGTCTAGGCTGAACAAGGATCTAGATACCAGATTCTATACAAAATGTTCATACTTCCTTAATTTAAGCTTACAAAGAGTATTCTTAATGTCTAATTGGGAGTTTTTGGCTCTGTATAACAGAAATCCCCTTGGGATAGACATATAGAGAAAGGGCATTCGTGTGTTTGTAAGTGAGCAAGCCCAGAGCTAGCTTTGCTGTTCTTTGGAGTAGATCCCAGGTTTTTCCAGGGGTTCAGTGGGGCTATGTGGGCCAGCTTCTTTCTGTCTGCTTGGCTGCCCACATTCAGATTCCGTTCACAGGTTCTCCCATTGTGGCAAGTTTGCTGCCAGCGGTAATCTGGGTTTTGTGCCTATTCACATGCCTTGGGATGGGGGATGTTCAGGGGGTGTTGAGGAGACGTCAGGGAGTGAAGAGAGAAGATACTGAATTCCTGAGAAGGGAATCCTCTCCCAGAACCCCTAGCAAGTCTCTCCTACTCTCTCATTGGTCCACAAGGCCTTAGTCTTTCCGATCCCTAAAAAGAGTGAAATTAGCATGGTTAATTTGCCTAACCTGCTTGGGGAGAGGGAGTGGGACACAGGAAAATAACTACTGCAGTGCCAAACTTCTTCATGTGTAATGATATAAACTTCTGAGGAAATGAGAGTATTTGGTTAGATAAAATACATTTCGTTGTTATGGGAATTACTTCATAATCAGGTGATTCAAGTTATGTGTTAGGAACTTTTTGGAAGCCATGTAGGAGACATTTCCTTTTTTTTTTTTTTCTTTTAAAGGCTATCAGGTTCCTTGCTTTTTTAAAATTTTATTTATTTATTTATTTATGGCTGTGTTGGGTCTTCGCTTCTGTGCGAGGGCCTTCTCCACCTGCGGAGACCTGGGGCCACCCCTCATCACGGTGCGTGGGCCTCCCACTATCGCAGCCTCTCCTGTTGCGGAGCACAGGCTCCGGATGCGCAGGCTCAGCAGTTGTGGCTCACGGGCCCAGTCGCTCTGTGGCATGTGGGATCCTCCCAGACCAGGGCCCGAACCTGTGTCCCCTGCATTGGCAGGCAGACTCTCAACCACTGCGCCACCAGGGAAGCCCCGACATTTCCATTTAAATTATCATTTTTATGTGGCCTATGATTAGCTGATTTTAATCTCTGAACTGCAGGAGAGATAGAAAATAAAAACACTAATCAATTACCATTCAATGCATAACAAATAAAAATGGAGGCCAAATTAAAAAAAAGGCTGTACTAGTATTTACTGTATGAATATCTGTTCTATTATGGAAAAATGTACTGAAAGTAACTAATATACACATCCCTCTTTCCATCTGCCTCAACTAGAAGAGATATTTCTCACAATCATTCAAATGAGAAGGCAAGTAAAATTAGAATGGAGTGGAAAGCCAACTGAATTCTACTGAGGTATGTTCATATTCATATAACCAAAAACACAAGTATGCCTTAAGTTGCCTAGGAATTAATATTTGAAAATGAAATACAAATGGTGCTTCCTAGACTGACTTTAAGAAGACCAGCAATATTATAAAGCCCTAGAAAAACTTCGTAGACCTTTAAACCCCTCCAGGATGAATGCGTCATGTTTCAAAGATAACTTGGATTTATAGATTAATTTTACAGGTCAATGAAGTTGTCTATAATTTTTACAGGATTATCATTAATGAATGTGAGAAATGCGGCAGGAAGAACATATTTGATTTTCGTAATCTTAGATATTCTCTTAAAAGTTAAAATTAAGTTGCATTGAACATTCTCATGCCACCAGAAAAGAAAATGGGTAGAAGAACTACAAATGAGGAGTAATGATGAATAATGCCATTTTATACCAAAGAAATATTCAACCAAGTCATGAAGGGATTGATGTTAGGTATAGTCATGTTTAATATCTACATTAATCACCTGGAAATGGGAGTAAACAATATGTTTACAAAATTTGCAGATGATACTAAATTGAAGGGTACTATTAGCATGCATAATGACAAAATGGATAAATGATTTCGAAAGAGTGTCTGTGAGCAAAATGACTTTTTACTTAAAAAATCAGGTGAATACAATTGGTATAAACATTTTTTAAAAGAGTCATTCTATGGAAGGAAAAGCAAGGCATCCATGATGTTCAGAAAGAATTTAACGTTTGTTTACAGAATATTTGACTTTGGTTATAATGTAATGGAGTTAAAAACTAATACAGTATTTGAGGACTAGCTACGTTAAATATTCACTTCATAATGAGAGGAAAACAGTTTCTCTATAAAGTTCTGATGAGAATAATATTCGAATATGAAAACAATTTGGTGTCTATCAATGCAGGAAAATGGGATTAAACACATCTGAAATGAGATGGGCAATAAAAATGATTAAGAAGTTAGTCTGATGAACTTCTAAGAAAAGACTAATCTTGTAGTCTGCAAACCCAAGAAAAGGAAGCACAAGTGACAGACAGTATGTAATAACTTTCTTCACTGAGGAATAGTACAGTAAAACCCCATTCACTCAAAAGGTTAGGCATTCCTTTGTGTAATCCAGATTAAGATTATCTGGTATTTCATTAAAACAACTACAGTGAGATCTCTGACAGAATGGTAAATTAGCTGTTGTAGTAAGTTGTGCAACTATTTATTATGTAATCGTTCCGTGTATTCCAGGGCCATGTGAGTAAAGAAAGGTGATAAAATAAGAATCAGTTACAGGAGCAATAACTGCTGAAAGTCAAATAGTTGTCCACTAGCAGTCTTGACAATACTGCCTTCTTAAGGAGAGCAGATGGAGTTTTCCTCCTTGGTTTTTAGGCATGGCTGCAAGGTCACTGCAACTGAAATGATCCCTCTGGCTAAAGCCCAAAGGAAACAATAGCATTTTGTTTTTCCCTTTCATTCTTCAAAAAAACTCATATGCTTATTTTACTCAGTAACTGTTTCAAAAACTAATATCTTATTGGGGAAGTATTTATTTTTTGGTATGCCTTTGTTTTGTTTTGTTTTAATCCTGGAACTATAGATATCAAGTGATGTCAAGTGGTTGTACAAACAAGAGTCTAGTCCTCTATATATAGGTTACTCACCTTTCTCAGAAAGAGTTAATTTTAACAACAACCAAAAACTGGGTTCTTATCCAATTTGCGAGCAATGAGGCTTTGACAGTTTATGTTTGGGTCAAAAGTAGGTGGTCAGTAAAGGCAGCAGTTCCAACAAGTAGTTAAAGGGAATATTTCTGCCACATTTATTCTTCATCATCCCGCCCCCCCTTTACCCTAGTTGATGTGCTCATGAGCTGTAGGCAGACGAGGGGAAAGCATGTTAACTCTAGGGTAAAATGGAACTAAGTTGGGCCAGTTGTAGAACACTGTATGTCTGGGTTCTGGAGCAGTGTTCATGTGTTTTAAACTATTTAGAAGGAAGAAAGGACAGTACTCTATTAAAACACTAGCTTAGAAGGATCCAGAAAATTGCTGAGTTACCATAAAACCTTTAGTTTTTTGGTTTTTTTTGATCCCTGGCCATGACAGTGAAAGCACGAATCCTAACCACTAGACCACCAGGGAATTCCCAAACCTTTAGTATGTTATGGCTTCAGGGCTAAATTCAATGATTGGCAGGGCCCTTCATGATTTGTCTCCTCCGAATCATTATAGTATCATCTTCTGCCACTCTTTCCCAACACACACACCCCCCTACAAATTATCCACATCAAAAAACTTGACATTCCCCAGACACGTATGCGCATGTTGTTCCCTCTAATTAGAATGGTTTTCTTCCCTTTATCTGCCTAG
Organism: Balaenoptera ricei; assembly: GCF_028023285.1. Taxonomy (NCBI): domain Eukaryota; kingdom Metazoa; phylum Chordata; class Mammalia; order Artiodactyla; family Balaenopteridae; genus Balaenoptera; species Balaenoptera ricei. Next base: position 108,241,101 of record NC_082643.1, on the reverse strand, counting down.
AAAATTTCTGCGGATCCTTCTAGATGCAGTTCAAATGCCACCTGCCTTGGGGAGTCTTACAGTACCTTTCTTTCTATACCTTCCTGTTTACTCAGTCAGAATCGGTCATTTCTTTTTTGTCCACACAGCACTTAGCTATGTCATCACACTGATAAAATAGCAACCACAGGCACCACAATTGCACGCTTCATTTATTAGGGACTTAATATGTGACAGACACTGCGGTAGTATTTTTGATGTCTTCTTGTCTCTTCAACAACACCTGAAGGTAGGTGTAATTCTCTCCATGAATAACTTGAGACCCAGAGAAGCTGAGGAATGTGTCCGAAGTCATAGGACAGTTGACAGAACCCCACTCACTCCCAAATCTGTACTTTTCATGGGATCATCTTGCCTCTTCTACATGCCTTATAATTGTATTCAGTCACTTTTTCTTTGTGAGGATTCAGTATGTCATAATCTTTAAAAAGCAGGCTTTGTAGCCATACTGTTTGTTTTTAAATCCTGGTTCTGACTCTTCTTAGTTGAGTAACCTTGAGTGATTGATTTAGCACCTTCATGCCCTAGGTACGTCCTCTATAAAGTGAGGATAAGACAGCTCCTACCTCACAGGCTGGTTTGGAGGATTAAATGAGTTAATACATATAATAAATATAATAGCATCTGCCTGTTATAAGGAATCATACCTTATTACAGTACTGCATACCTGTTAGCTAGGATTATTGGTTTATACACTTCTCTTTTATATAGGTCGTGAACTCCTCAAAGGCAGGAATAATATCTCATTCATCTTTTCATATCCTCCACCTACCACAGTGTCTTGCAAATACCAGCAACTTGCAAGGTAGAAATACAAAAGGAGATTTACGTCAGTGGTGAGTAAGTGTGGCAGGGGGAGGGGTCAGAGGAGCAGGGAGGAGAGAGTCATATATATAACACCAATGTATGGTTGCTATGAGTCACTTTTTCCTGACAGGGGGAATAAAAGAAAGAACCTGTCAGCCGTGGTGGACTCCAACATTCCATAATTGCACTCTTCCAGCTGGGAGGCTACGATATAGGCTGCCGAGCCAATTTCCCCTTGCAAAAGGTACTGAACAGATAGCAAAAACTCTCGAAAGAGCTAAGACGGCATGCTAAGGTGTCAGGAGCTGCTCACCGGCAGCTGCTACTGATCTCCTGTCTCCTTAGCCCAGAGCTGCCAATTCTACTTCTTCATGCTGTGACTAGTCCTGCAATCCAGAATTTGCGCCCACTGTATGCAATGGTAAAATAAATTCCGCGAGAGACGGATGTGCTTCGGTGATTAAGGGCTACAGCTACCGACACTATTTTGTGCTCTGCTCTCCTGCTTGCTGCTGTTCTGAGCCTTTCTATTCTGATATATTCCCCAATTTCTGCCCACTTGTCCAGGATTTCCAACTGTTCTCCTCCTCAGTCCCTTCCAAATGTCCTGTGTTCTTGGTTCCTTATGCCCCGTTGTCTGTCCTCTTGCCTTGTGGCTGACTCCTGAACACACTGACACAGGATATTTATCCTTGTCTTGTTTCATGCTGGATGGAATTTCCCAGTCCTAATCCTGTGTCCAGCCCAGCAGCACTGATGACCAGCCTCGCTGTAAGGAAGCAAATTCGCACCTATTCTCAAGTAATGGGCCCTTTAGACCACGGGTCCCCAACCCCCGGGGACCTATTAGGAAACCTTTTAGGAACTTGGCCACACAGGAGGTGAGCGGCGGGTGAGCGAGCGAGCGAAGCTTCATCTGCCTCTCGCCATCGCTCCCATTACCACCTGAACCATTCCCCCCACCCACCCATCAATGGAAAAATTGTCTTCCACGAAACCGGTCCCTGGTGCCAAAAAGGTTGGGGACCGCTGCTTTAGACACACACAAAAAAACAAAATAAGCTGTATAGAATAATAGACAACAGTTAAGGTCATGGGAACCAGAATTGGACAGATCTGATTTAGAATCCCAGCTCTACCATGCCCTCCTCTATGACCTTGGGCAAAATATTGACCTATCTAAACCTCAGTTTCCTCATCTGTATAATGAGGCACATAATGAATCTCACCTTGTAGGATTATTAAATTTGAAATCTAATTAATACATGTATAAGTTAGCATTACTATTGTTATTATTAAAAATAAATTCCCAAATTACTGGTTCAGAGATGAACCATAGATGAATACAAAGCTCAAAAAATTAAAAATCATCATTATTATCAAAGTAGCTTATTTTAGACGTAGAAATCACCTTAAATATCCAATCATCTTCCTTACAAGATGAGGAAATTGTGAACTGGAGAGCAAGATTCATAGTTCTGTCACTTCCACATTCCAAATGAAGATTTTTGGCCTGTATTTCATAATTGCGATTTTGAACGTCCTTATTCAATTTATTCACGTCTCCATTCATCCATCCACTTATCCACCCACTATCCATCCATCCATCCATCCATCCGTCCATCCATCCATCCATCCATTCTTTAGGAAATATTTACTAGAGCACCTGCTATGTGCCAGTCTCCTTCCCGAGACCTGGGAATTTACAATCATTGTCCTTAACCTTCATGGTGCTTTCATTCTTCTTCCTTCTACTGCTTACTATTGATATATCACTCTAAGCTTCTGTTTCTGCCATTAGAAAATGGTAGAATACATTAATGTCTTTTCTGCATGTCAAGAGTAACCCTTTATAAAGACGTAAGCAGCAGCAAATTTTGAGGGAAGAAAATTCTCATTAATAGAATTGGATCTCACAGATAAATCACTTTCACCAAAACATCACTTAGAAACCTGTAGGTAAACATATACTTCATGTACATAGTGAACTCTCTTTTTCTTCCTTTTGTCTTCTCTTGCCTTTGGTGTCCTATCTCTCGCCTTAATGCAGTAAAGCACTACAGACCAGAACCTTGAGCAAATGTAGAAAACTGAAAAATGTGTGTTTTAATGGATCGTAAACCACGCAACAGCAGTGGCTGTCACCTTTGCTTTTGTCTGGGATGAGTGTACTTTGGTATTAGTCAGCAGGTAGGGTACGTACTGCCTGGCTGGCATCTGATAGTGATCAATGCAATTAAAGAGGAGTTATCCCTTTCAGCATTTATACCCCAAAGTGTCCCATTTATGACAATGCTATGCTCACCCAAAAAGCTTTTTGACATCTTAAGAACTGTAGCTATTTGGAAGCTGAAAATATTCAAGGTAAAAAAGATGGGAACCTAGGGGGAAATTTTAACAATGTGGAGGCCATTCACAAAGGGACCTTGCAGTGTGGGAAAGATGGGAGCTGCCCGGAATGACTCCTGAGCAGTCTTGTTTGAGGTAGTTAGTTCTGGGTGATGAAAGCTTTCTCCTTTTCTCACAGGATCCAACTCATTTATCTATGCCTTTGTTCGCTAAACAAACAAACAACCCACAGGTGCTCTTGATCTTGCAAAGAAGAATCAATATATGAATCAGATGCTCCTCCTTAAAACTCAGCAGAATATTCAGGCACCTAGCTTTCCTTCTCTCTTCACACACTCCCAGCTTCATCTTCCCAGTAAATCTACCCAGTGTTTCAAGCCAAAGATTTTGGCTTCATCCTTGACTTTTTTCTTAGCGTCCACATGCACCACCTCATCAGGTCCTATTGTTCCTACCCTCAAAATATATGCAGGATCAGAGTTCTCACCACTGCTACTACCTTAGCCCATTTATGTGTATCAATTCAATAGCTTCTGAACCGGTTTCCCTACTCTGTCCATGCCTCTTTCAGTCTGTTCTCAACAGAGCAGCCACAGTGATTCTGCTAAAAGGGGTGTTAGTTCATTTCATTCATGAGCTAAAAATCCGTTAATTGCTTCCTATCTCTCTCTCACAGTCAATGCCTAATACTGACCAATAGGCCAATAGGTCCCTATATAATATGGCGCAAGTTCCCACTGTGACCTCACTTTCTACCACTTCCTCTTGCTTTTCCTTCAACACGTGCCAGGCCCACTACTGCTTCAGGAACTTCACACCCACTACACCTTCTACTTGGAGTCCTCTTCCCGCAATATCTGTCTGGCTCACTCTCTCACTTCCTTTGGGTCTTTACTCAAATATTATTGTCTCAGTGAGCTCTTCCCCAGTAATACTATCTAAACTGGCAATCCACCACGTGTACTTTCCATCTCCCTTCCTGTGCTTGGTTATTTTCTTCTTTGTATGTATCACTATCTAATATACTATGTATTATGCTTATTATTTATCGTCTGACCCCCTGGTGAGAATGTAAAGGACTATGAGGGTAGAATATTTGTCTGTTTTATTTATTGTTTTATTTCTAGTGCCCATAACTATACTTGAAACATAGAAGACACTCTACAAATATTTATCCAAAAATGGATGAATAACTTTATAGGAGGGGGTGTGGTAAGTTAATTTCACTGATATCTCATCCAGTTCATGGCCTCCTGGTATCACTATTGTGGCAGGTTGTGTTTTCCAACAATATCTCCTCTATCATATGTTCTTCTATAATACAATCTTGCCACTTTTCCATCAAGAGGTAGAGGTAGGCTCATAGCCGTTTCAACTGTTAGGGTCTGGATAAAGCCAAGGGTCTGATGATATAACTCTTTGTTAAAACCTCAGAAAGATTAACAGACTTCATAGACCCTTTCAAACAAATGAAAATCTTTCTAAGGACTTCAGGGCATGACTTTCTGTTAAAAATTAGGGCTCCTAAGAATCCTAAGGACATTGTTCCAGAGTAGCCTGCCGAGGAGACTCTTTAGATCACAGATCCTCGGAATTAGAACTAGAGGGTTTGTACTCTGGGAGTTCAAGGAATTATACCCAAGTGGCTTCATCCACAATGGGACACAATTTAGATAATGAGCTACTGTACTACAAGCGGATGCCATAATGAAGGTTTTGAGGAAAGAGATGAGCATATTTTGCATGTAGGGGGAATGTGAATTGATGTGGCTAGAATGCAGATGAGAGCAGATTGTATTTTCCTAAAAGATGACTGCAACAATATGTCTTGTCCCACATAATCATCTACAGTGAGGTCTTGGCACTCTCCTATCAAGAGATGGAGGCTACTTCTTCTCCCCTTGGGTCTGGGCAGGCTTATGATCACCTGAACTAATAAAGTATGGTGAAGTGTTTGCTGTATGACTTCTAAGGCTGTGTCATAAAAGGCAATGCAGCTTCTGCTGTGGAGCCCTGAACTTCCATGTAATGAGTCTGACTACCTTTTGGCTGCCATACTCTGCAGGAACCAAGTCACACGGGGAGGCTACACATGGATTCCCTACTCAGCACTCCTAGTCTTTGAGTCACCTCAGCCCAGGTGCTTGATGTGGAGTGAATGAGCCTTCTGATGATTCTGGTGACCAGCTGCCGAGTCACTCCCAGGTTTAAGTCTTCCCAGACGTAGTGAAGTAGAGATGAGCCACTGATTCTGTCTAAATTCCTGACCACAGAATCTGTGAGAAACATAAGCTGGTTGTTTTAAGCCACTATGCTTTGGGATATGCTGTTATGCCATGATATTACCTGAAATAAATCTCTTTTCAGTGTGGCTTTGCAGCTCCTCCATCAATAAGTGGAGTCTATCTTCCATCTCTTAAACGTGGGCCAAGAATGAAACAGAAGTGAAGGTGTGCCTGTTCTACGCCTCCGCCTCCCGTCTGCTCATGGAATCCTGCCTATGCGTTGCGTTAAGCTTGGGCTGGCCTGCTGGAAGATTAGTGACCGAGACTAGCTTACAGCAAATTGATCACGTGATCAATTGATCACGTGATCAATTTGTCCAGCCTAGATCACCAGAGCTACTTACTTGACCTATAGTTAACCACAGGTGCATGAGTGACCTAGCTAAGACCAGGAAAACGACCCAGCTGAATTGTAGACTCATGAGAAATATAGGCTTATTGTTTTAAGCTGCTGAGAGGTTTTGTTTTGGTTTTTCTTTGGTTGGGCGTGGTGGGGGGATGTGGGCAGGGTAGGAAGAATTGTTACACAGCAATAGCTAAATGGTACAAGAGGAGAAAGACCTTCCAGGTAACTGAGCTCATGCATATTTTTGAGTGGGAAAAACTATGGTTGGAATGTTGGAAATAAGGATCACTATTTATCTGTGGTCAACAAGTTATTCCCAGTCTTCTCATACCTATGCTTCCAAGCCCAGAGGCCAAGAGAACATGCAGGAGGGACTATTTCCTCTACATTATACATTAATGGGATAAAATAATTCTTCTTCTCAGTCTGCCATTCTACTCTTTGCATCAAATCCAATGAACATACCTTGGCTGACTTTATACCAGCCCACTTCCTCTGTAGGATCAGACTTAACACATATAATGACATAAAGTGCTATATAAACAAACAGTGTTACCATGCTCCCAAGCCTAGAAAGAGAAAAAAAAGAAAGAATAACTTTTAAAGTACAGCTAAAGAATTCAAATTTTCTCAAAGCCAAATTGGAATATGAAAAAAGATTTTAAAAAATTCTAAATTTAGGTGCAATGGTTTTCATGTGTTTAGAATCTGGCAAGCCAACTTCTTCTCTGCCCTACTTTATAAAGGTTGCGTAGAAGAGGGAAAAAGAAGTTTTGTTTAGTTGCAGATGAACACTTTATGGTCCCCCCCAATAATAATACATGAATGTATCATCCAAATATCAAAAAGTAGAATTAAATGTATAATTTTTAAGAGCATCTATTTTTAAATTAAGATATATTGCTTTCCTTGAAAGACTAAACATGTAATTTTTTATATAGAAATAATCAATTTCCTAATGTCCTTTAGAGAGCACAACTTTCCATCCTTGGGATAAGAATGATGTAATGAGGTGTCCTTTAGAGAGCACAACTTTCCATCCTTGGGATAAGAATGATGTAATGAGGAAAGTTAAATTTGTGAACTTTATGACATAATGAAAGTGAGAATAATGCAGTATAAGGAAAGTAATTTAATAAGAAAATGAACACTAAGAATTTGAAATGTGTGTTTTTATGTTTCTTTGGAGTGATATTTTAATGGTACCTTTATAAGAATACAAGTAGGGGCTTCCCTGGTGGCGCAGTGGTTGAGAATCTGCCTGCCAATGCAGGGGACACGGGTTCGAGCCCTGGTCTGGGAAGATCCCACATGCCACGGAGCAACTGGGCCCGTGAGCCACAACTATTGAGCCTGCGTGTCTGGAGCCTGTGCTCCGCAACAAGAGAGGCCGCGTTAGTGAGAGGCCCGCGCACCGCAGTGAAGAGTGGCCCCCGCTCGCCACAGCTAGCGAAAGCCCTTGCACAGAAACGAAGACCCAACACAGCTAAAAATTAATTAATTAATTAATTAATTTAAAAAAAAAAAGAAGAATACAAGTAACCTGTGTTCAAATTGCCTTCCTTGTTGCTGCACACACTACAGCTGGTGAAGCCTATAGTCAGCTAAATCCCAACCCATCACTGGGCAAGGGCATGAGGTTTGGAAGGAATCTATAACCTAGTGTGGGTGACTGTGTTTTCTGGTTCTGTTTTCTAAGCCCATGCCTTCTGGAGGAGAAGATTAGGTTAGGAGTAGAAGGAAATTATTAGTTTTGTTGAATTAGTTTTGTTAAATTCTGGTTTCCTTTAGAACATTCAGGAGAAGATACTTGGTCTGGGACTCCGAGTTAGATGACTGCTGCAGATATTTGTTTAAATCATGAAATAGGTGAGATTGCCCTAAGAGGCAGCAGAATGTGAGAAGCCAATGGAACTACAAGGAACTCCAGTGTTTTAAAGGGATTGGAGGAGGAAGACCAAAAAGGAAGTGAGAATGTGACAAGGATGAATTTATCAAAGGAGGTAAGTACCAGAGAGACTGATGAGGTCTGAGACAAGTCCATAGGTTTTTGACAACTAGGACAGCATCACAAGGACATTAGCAGGGATAGTTCTGGTGGGATGGCAGGGGTGGTAGTCAATTTTCAGAGGTCTGAGACATGAATATTGTTGAGGAAAAATAGTCATGGGTGTAAGATAATGTTAGGAATGTCTGGGAAGGAAAAGGAAGAGTAAATATAGGGAGATAAAAATCAGTAGTGAGAGAAAAAATGAGGGACCAGTTGAAGAAGTGGAGAGTTGTTAAACCAGTTATTGGGACACTTGTCCACTTTTTTCTTACTGAAAATATATCAATCTATCATCCATGGCCTCATCCAAAGAATTGACAGAAATGTCCATCAGAACAGAGACAAAAGGACTCCTGAAACACGCCATTGAAGTCTCTGCCCAGAGGTTCCGCATCACTGAAACATCTTTATATATCTTGTTTCAACACTATTTTTGCTCTGTGAAGTTTTCTGTGTCATCTGGGTGACCTATAGTATACTTATATTTATGTTTCCTTTGTCCTTCATTTAAATTACCCCATTCCATCCTCTGGACTTCTCCACAGTTATAGAGCTCCTTGGTATTCTGTGTTACTTTGCTCCCCACCCCCAATCTTTACCCTTTAAACCAAGAATCATTCTACTTCCACTTTCCACATATGGTCTTGTCTTAACAAAAGTTTAGTTCTCTTCAGAGGGCTCATTTATTTCCTTAGTTTAAAATCTCAAGTTAACTAAGTTGACTTTATATAATGGACAAACATGAGGCTGTAAATTTTGCTTTATACCCTATCCCTAGTATATTTTCCAGTGAATTATAAGTCACTTTTACCTCTAATAGTCATCCTGTTTTAGCCAACAAAGGCCACGGTACATACAGAGATTACATATATTTGGAAATGTTCCTCTCTCTTCCTGATTTCTTAGATTAGACTATCCCTTTTCTGTCTGTCTCTCTCTTGATTTTTAAAAACATTATCTGAAGTCTCAGAGCTCTGTCACTAGTAGATTAATTCTGATTTTTTGCCCTATTATAAAAATTAGTTATATTTCTGACAGGCAGTGAAACATGGAACAGGAGAGACAAGAGGCAGGAACCTGAGAGCAGGTCTGTAGTAAAGAGCCAATGTTTAACATTTCTCCACAGTCACCTGAGTCGGTGCTCTCCTGACCTCTGTACAAACTCTGTGGAAAAATCGCTCTGAAACTGGTTTATCAAGTATAAGTCATCAAAAACTAAGCCTTGCCTAATCAGTTTTGAGCCCCTCTGTAACAGGAGCCTTAACTTCATGATTGCAACAACACAATTTATAATTACTCTGCTTACCTCATTCCCAAAGTTGGCTTCTCCACAGTTTTCCATGGAAACATTCTAATTCGACTAAGGGATTGCCGTAAGATTATGTGACATTCTGGCTTATTTGTTTCTTTGTGTTTTAATCAGTAAAGTTCATAGAATTTTTTGTTGTTATTATTTTTATTTTTTTTCTTCTATGTTTAGAATGGCAAATATTTTTCTGTTTTTTTTTTTATGTCTTTACTCATTACACATTTGAAGAATGCCATGAATTTTTATATATCTTGGAGTTTGTCCTGTACTAGATGAGCCCCCTGTCCCTTCTTGCTCTCACTTGTTCAAGTTTTGAAATTTTAAATCAGATTTATTTTATTGAGCACTGAAGTGAATGATATCATTTTCACAGAAGCCTCTGAGAAGTATAATTGTGTCTGAGTTAAACTGGGTAAGTTGTCTGTATTGACTGAAAGGAGAAACTTGGAAAAGGCTAAAGTTTGGAAAGACTTCTGAATAATTAAGGAGAATGACGGCTAAGCCAAGTACCATATTCTTAGTTGTATAGTCTATAGAAATAGAGTGTGGGAAACAGATGGAAGTTGAGGTATAGACTCAATATCACTGGGAATGTCAGATCAGAAATTATTTTTGGAAGTGTAAAAGGAGCTTTGTGTGTGGGCGGAGCTCAAGAGGTGGGATGCAAATCCTGGGAGGTACTAGACAAAGAATGAAAAATCAAGTCTTGGGTAGTAAGTAGGGCTTATCTGCCTTGCAGAGGAGCTATTTGATATTTCTCTAAGTACTGATTACACATATTTTCAAATCCCATAGCTTCTGAATTTTTAAATTTCAGTGCAAACCCAGGTGATTTATAACAATTCTATATAAGAGCAGGGAGTTTTTATGTGATTTTCTTCACTTACGCTTCTCTTCTCTTCCACTCTGGTGTTCTAGAGATATCACATGTATCTAGATTTAATCCTCATGTGGATTTTTAGCTTCTAGAGATCACAAAGTAGATGGAACAGCTATACGGGTAAGGCAAAATAATGAAAGGATTTACCAGACTTAAGGACTAGAGGAAGAGACTGAACATAGGAAAGCTGCTGTGCAGGCACGCCTGACAGGACTTGCAGGGCTCATGCAATCTTAGGGAGGAACAAAGGGCTGGCAGGTGAAAGAGCAGCAAATACTGTCAGGCCAGGTGTTCGGCATTAAAACTCGGCTGTACCAGGGATCCCAGATGGCTTGAAAGAGAGGTGTGAATGAAATGACCCAGAGAAGTCAGGAGATGGGAGAGGAAGGCAGTAAGCTACATTTAGGGTCCTTGCAATGAGAGGGATTTCAGTTGCTTGGCAGTTATTTGACTGATAATGGATGTTTGAATCATTCTTGAATAGTGGATAGATCTATTTACTTTTGGAGAAGTATTGTCTAGCCTCTTTTGTCTTCAGCTTTCTCTAACCTGCTCTCAATTGTTTTCATTTTAAAAGAACATGAATATATTTAAGGACTTTTAAAACCAGAATGAAAGGCAGGAGTTTTTAATTAAACATATGCTGTATAATCATGTGTATTATCAAAATATGAGAATCTAAGATACTAAAAATAAGTTATCCATATTGAAATATTATATATAACCTATATATTATATATACTATGAAATACTATGTATATTATATGTAATGTATTATATATGCATATATATGTAATGTATTGATGGGTCACATTTGTTTTATAGTGGTATACTGGTGGGATTTTTCTTTTCTGGAGATGTAAACATTCTAAATATTAATATCTATTGTGTGTGTATGTGTGTATGTGTCAGTAGAAAACATTTTATTGCATATAAATTTTAATTTTGCTTAACAACTAATATTCTCCATCATTTTCATAAGTAAGATAATTTTCATAAGTCAAGATAATTTTGTGTATGTTTTGTATAATTATGGGAATACGTGAATTTCAAAAAAAAAATTTCAATATACATACATTTAGTGAATATAGTATTAATTCTGCCAAGTGTTGTTTTATTATTCTGACCTTTTTTTGTTTGTTTGTTTGCATTTTGGTTGAGATATATAAGATTGAAAAATTTATTTGGAAATGTATTCTTTAAAAACATTGAACTATTTTAATGAGTCAGTGGCAAGATAAAAACAAGTCAGCTCCAAAAATGCCAAAAACTGATAAAGGCTTTACATACCTGTATATCAATACTTTGTATATTTGAGAAGCTGAAGAACAGGTTCACAGTCTTGAAACATACACAGGTATTGTCACTAGACATAAAACATTGAAGCTGTAAAAGAAAGGAAAGGTCATATATCCCAGTAAGGTTAATGTGAATATGTAGTTCAGTATTTATTTTATAGGGGCAGAAATTGTCACAAAGTACTAAATATATTGCAAATGACTGACTGTTGGTAAAAAATTCTCCAAGGGTGTTTTGCATTTCTGTGTATCTTGGGAGTGAGGTACTAACTGCCCTTTGTTCTTAAAAACCTTTAAAAGATTTTTGTATAGCAAACATCCTTAGGAGATAGAGATAGTATCTTCCTCCAGAGTAGAGGGCAGACATGATACCTGCCCATTTATATATAAAGGTTTCAGAATCTCCAAGTTCAGAGTTCTTCTGTAATGCAAACTCTTGGTTGCATTGCTCTATGGAAAATGAAGCTGGAGGAACCAGCACAAGAAAATGCTGATACTCTGGCTATTGCTATTGCTGTAAATAACAAAATTCTTTATTTCTGACTCAGGAATCTCCTGAGTCTGGGACAGCATTCACATCACTATGGCGAGCTAGCTGGTTACCTAGAAAGTGGAGATCCTTTAAAGTCCTTCACAATGATCGTTAGTAGGAAAAAGGTGCAAGTAAAGTACCCTGAAAGTAAAGAAACCCTTTACTGCAAGACTACGTAATCATAATGTGTACCTTACAGTAATCAAATAGCAGGTATATCAATTTTCATATGGTACAAAACTTACATACTTGTTACAATATGTGTCCTATTTTTTAGTAACTTAGTTCTATATATATATAATTCTTAGCAATGCTACAGAAGATTTAATGCAAAAATCTGCTGAAATGTGTATTTTAGGAGTTTATATTATAATGCCCCTCAAATTTGAAATATGTTTTATCTAAGTGATGAGGGATCTACTCCACATGAGTTGTTGATTAAAAAGATGTGAGTTATAGGGTGTTTAGAATATTACAGTACTTTCAAGCAGATGTGATACTGGTTATAGAATGAAATAAAATATGTTAGCCTGTTCTCTTTTGATGAGCACCTTTTCCCTTTTATCCCTGATCATCACACATGTCTCACATTAGTTGTTATTCTTTTCTTCCAAACATACTAATACATACTCAAGTTTTTCCCTTAAAGAAAAATATGGCCTGATTTTTTCTGGAAACTTTATATTTTAAATGGACTTTCTGAAGAAATTAAAAAAAAAAAAAAACTTTAGGGGACTCTTTAATCAAGCCAGGGTGGTAGACTTCCAGGTAGTGAGAATGAAACTTTCCAGCATATATCGTGACTGACACCACTCATTATAGTCCTTACTCCAGTCCACAGAGGCTGTTTCTCTGTCTCTTGGGCTCATAATTACATAAATTATGTAAAAAAAAAAAAAAATCAACATGGTAGGTTTAACAAACCTACCTATTTGGAATCAGAAGACCTGGCTACAAGTCTTACTCCAAGACTTAGTAGTTGGATAAACTGGGGAAAGTTACTGAATTGCTCTGAGCATCTTTTCCCTGATTTATAAAATAGGGAAACAATAACCAAAATTCCCTGTCATGGTTGTTTTGAGGATCGAACTAAATGACATGCCTGAATGTTCTTATAAATAATTAAGTTACACACAAGTATAACTAGGAAATACATAAATAAGCAAATAACTCTTGGGGCAGAATTGAATAATCTATGTATTTTAATACTTGCCAAGGTCTCTATAAGTTTATATCACTTAATAAGTCTGAAGGTTTATCAGCATCACACATTTAATATTATTATTTGATAGTCAGCCAGTTCTGCACTGTGAACATGTTGAAAATTCTTATTTTATGATTTAAGCAAAAGATGCCAATGTCTGATTACTCTTCACTGCTGGCCCTTGATGAAGTTTCTCTAATAAATATGAATTTACTCTAATAAAGTTACTTTTGAACAATAACCCTAGACATAACCTAGTAAAAATTGCTAAGTTTGGGGATGAAGAAAAATCCTTATAGACAACCAGACAGGAAAAAATAAAAAGACACCTGAACTATAAAAACATAGTGGCTGGATATATCTGCTTCACAATACAAAATTCCAGAACATAATCTGAAATATCAAGTTTTCATAGGGCAAAAATATGATCTAAGAATTCTGTAGAAAACCAAATAGTTAACAATTTGTCAGAAATACAGAAATTATACATTCTCTAATGTGTAAGTGCTTGAAAAGAAATTATTAGTTATGACTAAATGTGAATAAATTAAACTCTACATTTAAAAACTAAAATTTGTATCTTGAGTTAAAATATATTTCTATATAGAAGAAAGTTAAATAAATAACAGTGGAGGTAGAGTGCTTAAATAAGCCAGTACAAATCCATATAATTTAATGTCATCCAACTATAAAAAAATCACATTGAAAAATATTTAATAATACTGGTTGGAAATGTTATAGAATAATATTTAATGATAAAAGTAGAAAACAAAACTAAAGATGGATATCATTTCATTTCTGTTAAATATATTAGGCATAAAGAAGGCAGGGAAAATATCTGTATGATGACAGTAGTAATTGCTAGGGGGCATGATTATGCATAATTGTAAATTTTATGTTACTTTCAAGGTAATGTTTAATATCTAATATTCTATAATGGCCTTATTTTACTTTTATAATCAGAAATTAAGGAAAGGGACATAAGAGAGCTATTGACAAATCCTGCAAAAAGTAAGCATAAGAAGAGTGGGCCTGCAAAAGAGAATGAGAAAAAACAAAAGATGGAGGAGGAACTGCCAAGGAATGAGATGATCTGCAGATAAAGCAAACAGCTAACAGTCTCAGATACTGCATTGCAATCAAATAAGGTGGGGATGAAAAAAATCCACTGGGAAAGTGTAATTGAAAGAGTCATGGGTGGACTTCTCGACAGCAGTCCCAGGCCTTTGCCAGGGTTCTTTGCCAGACTCTTGGCTGCTGTAGCTTGAAGAGTGAATGGAGGAAGAAATCATAGTTCATTCTTTTGAGGAACTTGGCTTTGGAAAGGAGAAAATTGGGTTTTGGCTAGAGAGTATTAAAACTAAAGCTTTTTTACTGTCGTTGTCCTTTGTTTGTATTTTAAGGTATGAAAAGTTAGGCAAGAATTGAATAATGTTACCATAGTAGTTAAAAGCAAAGGGTTTAGAATCAGGTGAACCAGACTTGAATTTGGGTTTCAGGAAGATTATAGTATAGAGGGGAACATACAGTAGATGCCATGGATTGTTACTGGAAACTTTAGTTAATTTGTTAATTTCAAATATGAATTTAAATGGGAAGTAATGAAGTATAACACATATTTTTAAAGTTTATTTTAACTTAATGCATATAAGGGCACATTTTTCATCAAATTCTACGTATAGATCGAAGCCTTTCTTTAGTTCTTCAAATGGCTTTTTGGAATAAATGACACTCATAACACATCATTTATAATTTCCAGTTTGAGATCTTCAAAGTGGAATTTAAATTTAAAGTCTTTAGGAAACAAAAGCTTTGTCAAACTTTTACAGATTGTTCCTGTCCACGTCTAATTTAACTACAGTTTATAATTTAACTTCTTCAAGACTTTTCAAAGCATTAAGTTTAATTTTCCTAGAAACAAATTGGGGCGTTTGTTGTTGTTTATTTTTTTTCACACACATCTAAATGACTTACATAATTATTTAACTTTAAAATGACAACAAGTGAAACTGAATAAAATAACTTTGGGCAAACTCAACTGACTCTTGGTAAACTACAACTAAGTTGGAGGACACAGGAGTGCACGAGGCTACAGGAGGGTGGCCGGCAGCCTAGAGCACTGGGTGCTTTTCACAGAGGAATGGAGTGCTTGTTACCAGCGGTTTGGGTAAGTGGAGTTGGGTTAAGAGAGTCTACTGTACAGAAACCAAAGTGAGCAAACAATAGAGCAAGGTCCTAATCCTGAAAATAAATCTGTACATTGAAAAGTATATAACAGAGAAGATATGTTTCTTATCAAAAGTCCAATAGTAAAAGAATAACATTATAATTAACTGTAAATCATACACCTTAATGATATGCAATGTGAGACTTTCCTAAGTGTAAAATGGTAACAGCAACAACAAAACTGAAAACACATACACCAGATATTGGAACATTATTTGCAATAAATATTTATTTTACAAGAAATAAAATTTTGAATGCTTTCTTTGGCTGGAGGTTAAAGGGATATAATTTTAGTAGGAATCTTTAAAGAGGTAGATTGAGAATCAGGGTTTTTGGTGATTTTTATTTTTGAGAAACTGATGTTGAAATTTAGTTTTTTGCTATTTTCATTTCTCAATTGTAAAATTCCATGAAACAAACT
The DNA here is from genome assembly GCF_028023285.1 of Balaenoptera ricei. Taxonomy (NCBI): domain Eukaryota; kingdom Metazoa; phylum Chordata; class Mammalia; order Artiodactyla; family Balaenopteridae; genus Balaenoptera; species Balaenoptera ricei. The sequence goes on along the minus strand of NC_082643.1, from coordinate 108,225,355 downwards.
GGACAGTAGATCAAGTTATATAAATTTCTGCTATGATTGAAATCAAGATCATTTTGTTAAAACTGGCTAGTTTTACTTGCTATAAGTGCTTAGGAAAATGAGGAGAGATGTATATTCCATGAATGTGGGGTGAATACACACCCCATAGGACTGACTACTGAGGCATGTCCACAAAGCAGGTTTCTGAGCCAAGACAAAGAGGTCAGTGACCAGAAGCACTTTCCAAGACAAGTGGTAGGCCAGAGTGGAAATTAAGGCATCAGCTGGGGAATAAAGAGAAACAGTAGAGAGCCAGAGAAACTGAGTGATTGGTTTGCCAAACTGGGAAATCTAGAGCACGCAGCAGATTGCTGAGACAAAAAGAGATCAGGCTGAGACAGATGGAGGTAGGGGAGCTCAAGGGCCAGTTTCCAGTCTTGTGAACACTGAGCACCATTACTACGTTTCTGTTTTCTGTGGTCTATACTTCCTTTTTCTGGGATCGTCCCACTGAGTCTGAAGGTGGAGTTTGTGCTTATGGCTGCTTTCAGACAAGTCTCCCTTTCTTCTTCTTGAAGTGTCCCACATCATCACAGCACATCTTCTACCCCTCATTTTTACTGTCTGCTATTCTTCAGGATGTTCTTTCCCAAATTTCAACAATTTATCTCAATTTATTATTTATTCTATCCAATAATACTGTCTTCTTAGTTTAGAGCATCTCCGTATTTCAGCAAGAATGAGACTAGGGTGAGGCAAATACAAAATTTAAAGAGACACTCAGTCTTAGGGTCATGCCAATTTGCTGTCATTACCAGTAATTTCAGCTCCTTGATAACCTCAATATCCTTTCCAACAACACTTTGGTACCCCTATTCCAGTAATTCTTCAACCCTGCCAATTGATTATTCCCACTAACTTAATTTGCCCCTTGTCCCCTTGATCCCTTCACTTATACTACTGTCTCCCTCAGTCCCCCTAGGCAGCATGCCCCAACGCGTTCAACATCTCCTGTATTCTTTCCTTTCCTCTTCTTCCTCCTTTCAGCCCCTCTTTTCTCTTTAGGGGATCCTTCTGTCATTTGTTGCTATTTCCAGCCTACCTGCAGGATCTGGAGCCTCCAACCTCATCGGGCATCTCTTTTCTTAGGTACACCCTCATCTCTGGGAATTTTTCTTTCACAATAATGTTTACACAGATCACAGAAACATTAGAAATTGCTTACAGTTTAATTCTGCTTTTCCTCAAATCAGAGGATGACTTTTGTGACTTTGTGGCAGGAAAGAGTTAGCTTGGGAGCATTTCTATTGGGTTGGCCAAAAAGTTCATTTGTTTTTTTTCTATAAGATGGCTCTAGTAGCTCTTAGTTGTCTTTAACTTCATTTGAAACAATTTTGTTAGATTGTATTGTGACAGCTGTAATATCAGCGTGCCTTAAAAAAAAAAAAAACTTGTCAAAATCGGTGAATTTTTGTGTAGCCATTTTAATATTGAAGATGGAAGGAAAAAAGCAACATTTTCAGCATATTATGCTTTATTATTTCAAGCAAGGTAAAAACAAAACTGAAACGCAAAAAAAAAGATTTGTGCGTTGTATGGAGAAGGTGCTGAGACTGATCACACGTGTCAAAAAAAGTGGTTTGTGAAGTTTTGTGCTGGAGATTGTTCGCTGGACGATGCTCCATGGTCGTGTAGACCAGTTGAAGTTGATAGTGACCAAATTGAGACATTAATTGAGAACAATCAATGTTATACCACGCGGGAGACAGCTGACATACTCAAAATATCCAAATCAAGTGTTGAAAATTATTTGCACCAGCTTGATTATGTTAATGGCTTTGATGTTTGGGTTCCACATAATCAAGTGAAAAAAACCTTTATGACTGTATTTCCACATGAGATTCTCTATTGAAATGTAACAAAAACGTTCCGTTTTTAAAACAAATTGTGATGGTCTATGAAAAGTAGATACTGTACAATAATGTGGAACAGAAGAGATCGTGGGACAAGTGAAACGAACCACCACCAACTACACCAAAGGCCAGTCTTCATCCAAAGAAGGTGATGTTGTGTATATGGTGGGATTGGATGGGAGTCCTCTAGAAGATGGAATTACGAAGTTGCCTGAAAAATGGCAGAAGGTAGTGGAACAAAACGGTGAATATGTTGTTCAACAAAGTTCTTGGTGAAAATGAAAAATATTTCTTTTGGTTTTACTTAAAAACCAATGGAACAATTTGGCCAACCCAATACATTAACGTTGCAGTTGTATGTTAATGTGAAATTATGTTTTAATCAGGTATTTAAAGATTATTGGGAAAAAGTGATGGTAGGATCTTTGTTACTGTTGTTATATTTGAATCTCAGGCAAGCACTCATCTTCATACATTTAACAAGTTGCATGAATTAATTGCATGAATATGGTCTATCGCTGAGATTAGTGTTCTGTTTGTATGAACAGAGATACTAATTTCTGAATTATGTCATGGCCAATGAAACTCCAGTTTCTTGTACATGTAAAACTCAATCATTAGAAGCATAAATGATTTTACTATACTTCCCTCAAACTTTACATTTGTTTTATTCCTCTTCCAGTCCCAAATACTTATTTATACTCTGTATCCACATCCTTATGATATTTCTGCATAATGAAAACAGCAACATCAGTAGCTCTACCACTTTATTGAGTTTAGCCAACAGCAGAATATCTAATATATTAACAACAATATACTACTGGTTGTTATCAAAATTCTGCCAATATATCTTATAGCTACTATTTCAACCATTTTTAAATTTGTATTTATACCACACTTATGCATACTTTTATACCAACTCTCATTTAGGAAGCAACCGTATAACCATAGTAAAATCATCAAAAGTTCACCAATGCTTTTTTGTATAATATAAGCAACTATAGTTTCTATCATCTAATTATGTATTTTAATAGCAAACTTGCATTTTACCTACTACAGTTGTGCTTGCTATCTTTTATCTTTCCAAACAACATATCCTGAATTGCCACAGTCTCTTTCCCAAAAGGACTCTTACATCTTCCATGATATGGGAAGAGGGCAGAAGCAGAAATCTGGGTGGTGCCACATAAGAAGATGAGCCACAGGCAAAGAAGCTCATTTCATGACACAAGAAGGAGACTTCAGAGTAGGCAGAAAGAAGAGGCTGCCAGAAGTCTTTTTAAAGCAATTTTCCTGGACCATTTAATACAAGAGGAAACCAAGATCAGTGCTGTAGAAGAAAATAATTATCAGCAGATAGGGTTCTCAGTATCATTCTTTTCATCCTAGCACATTTTTGATGTTCCACAGCATTTTTTTTGTCCTGTGGATTTTTAAAGATACCAGTCTGCTTCTGAGAGTATGACTTCTCTCCTGGTCATCAGAAGGCAGTGCTGGAAGTAAACACTGAGTCAGGGATAGTGCTCAGAACTGCAGTCAGGTCCCAGCTGCACTTGTTGGATAAATATAGTTCACTAGGTTCTAGAGGAATCTGCCCCAGCATTGGCTGTAATGATTCATAATACCTAAGGTGTATGAAACCTTGTCAAATTCTTTTTGGAACAATATGTAAACTTTTCCCATTTAGGATACTCTATCTAAGATAAAATTTGATGCTCATAGATGTTGGGCAAAGGGCTCCCCATGGAGTTCAGTGTCCTGCCTATCCTACTTAGAGCACTGGGAAAACATCTTTCCAGATGGCAAGAGTTGTAGGTGAAAGCCATGGAGTTTTCTATCATCAGGGTTTCTAATACGGCTGAATAAGCTAGAGTAGATCAAGAAAATGTCTTGCTAAGAAGAGCTCTCCAAGAGTTCACACTAAATAGTTTTTAGTGTGATCTGACAGTTGGTCTGAACCATGTTCCTATAGATAATTATTTATAGTAAAATTGCAGATGTGGGTTAGGTGAATTACATGGCCTGAAAATTATAGAAACAACAGAATGGGATATTTTGAGTTGAGGTTTAGACTGTGTTAATAAAATAAAACATGATAGTTGGCAAAGTACCCTATCCATACTATCATTATGAATGTAGTACCATAGGAACTGCTCTTGCATGCATGCTATTTATACAGTGAAGCTGACCTTTAGATAGGGATTATTATTCAAACAGCAGAAGTACTTTGGTGTGAAGGTTGTTAAAAAGTAGAGAGCACTAGATGTCCAAGGTCCAGGATACTTGGTTTTGTCAGCTGATGTGGGAGGGAAACCAATTTTTTTAGGTTATATCCTGCTGGTGGTACAATATTCCTTTAAACAGCCCTTTCCTGTTCCACTGTATTCAGGCTACACTCCATTCCCCTCCCCTCTCCTCCCCGGTGCTGGCTTTTGTCTTTTGAAAGGTCCAACCCAAGCAGCACCTCCACCTCTTCCTCTTTATCTTAGTCATCCACCCATCAACTTTCTATTCCTGTTAAACCTCTGCCTTGTCTTTCAAATTCAGTGCACACCATTGCTTTCTATTTCATAAGCAATGTTCTATAGAATGCATTTCTTTGTCCAAAAGGAAGGACTGCAGTAGCACCATTGTGATAGGAAAAAGGCACTGGTGAGTAAAATGATGGTGCTGCAGGGTTGCACTGTTGCACTAAGAGGTAAGAGCTGTTATTAGAAGCTCTATTAACAATAGCAATACAGAAAATAAAGGTAATGAATGAGAGTGTAAGAAACTCTGAACTGGTTCAAAATTTATATGTATGTATATATGTATGTATGTATCTATCTATCTATCTATCTATGTATTTATCCATCTATCTATCTATCTATGTTTCTATCTATATACACTTTGAACCAGTTCAGAGTTTCCTGTACTCTTATTCATTAATTTCATTTTTCATACTGATAGATATAGATATAAATGATATAGATACAGAGGTAGAGGCACTATTGTCTACCATACTGGGTTGAAAATTTAGGCATCATAATTTGTTCAATAAATGAAAATTCATCAGTTGGCTTTATAATGTGTAAATGATCAAACTTTTCCAAAATTTAACTTGTTCTACCAGGATTCTTCCACACAAAAATGTTTTTACATTTCAAAAGGCAAACCTATATATTTGTCTTCATACCATTTATTGGAGTTTTTCACCAAAGTGCTGAATTTTGAAGTATTCCAGTTGAAGTCAATTTGGAATAATCTGAGCACTTTGGTTAAGATAGTACCAAAGGTATTATTCCAGATAAATTTTGCCAGAAAGGATTTTGATTTTTTTTCTCAATTCACACTCAGATTAATCTAAGAAACATAATGTTGACAAAGTAATTTAATTGATTTAGACTCAGACATTCTTTCTTGTCTACTATAATTTTTACTTATTTATAATTTAAGTAATAAATGTCTATGACCTAATAAATTTAGAATATCTCTAATTTAAGAGTAATAAAAGGAGAGTATCCAGAATGCTAAAACAATAAGATCGGTGCTAAAGTTATATTGTTTTAATGTTTCCTAGAGCATGAAAAGTGAATGTGTATATGCATGGCCCTCAACAAAGTAACAGAATAAAACATCACTTCCAAAACAGGTTAGATAAAAATGATCTAATTTCACACCAAGTCCAGGATGATTAAAAACTCACAGCCAACACCTTATGATCACCACATTCAGCATCATATACATCCTATAAAGATGGTAAGCATCAGGCCATGCTGAGTAATCTAAAAGATTTGCTGGAAACACAGCTTTCTAAGAGATGTCTGAAGATGTAAGCACAAAATTCCTGCTTCACTAGAGAGCACTAATGACTAAACTCTCATTGCTGAAACTTTGGCAGAGACAATTTAACTTTGTATCCATCTCCTCAATACACCTTAACCATTTCACTGAAGAAGCAGGAGTTCTACTAATACGTATGGGGATGAATATAGTAATAGAGAAGATGCATCAGTCTTTTGTCTCATGATAGTATCTGACCAAAAATATAGAAGTAGATTACAAAATCATTAATATTAACTATTTTTATTTTTAAACTCCAACATAGGACCATAGGACTTCAAAGTTGAAAACAATGTCCACACCAGGAAAGGAAAAATGATCAATATAACTGTGTGGGATGTGGTGTCATTTCAGTGGTCAAAATGCTGATGTGATATCAGCCAGAGTTACTTAATGCTCTCTCCTCTACCAAATAGCAATTCTGTGTTCCCTTACGTTCACTGGCAATCTTGCAGGAATCTCCCAGTTTTTAGATACCAAAGAAATCCAGAAATCAATACCCAGGTTATTATGCCATTATCAAAAAACTACAAAACCACTGGGTAGAAGTGATGCTGAAAGGTATTAAACATATTACATTTCAGTAACACACAACTAAAATAAAATAACAATTTAAAAGTTTCCAACTAAAATAATTTTTTAAACTTTGATTTGCATTCATTTTATGCTGAATTTATTCCCAGAACATAAGTTTTTGCTTCTTCTATTTCTTCAGGGATATCATCTTCTGTGCAACCTCATCTTGTGATTTAAGAACAATTGGTTAGACCAGAGGGCAGACAGCAGAAGCAAGAACTACAATCCTACAGCCTGTGGAATGAAAACCACTTTCACAGAAAGATAAACGAAATGAAAAGGCAGAGGACAATGTACCAGATGAAGGAACAAGATAAAACCACAGAAAAACAACTAATGAAGTGGAAATAGGCAACCTTCCAGAAAAAGAATTCAGAATAATGAAAGTGGATGATCCAGGACCTTGGAAAAAGAATGGAGGCAAAAACCGAGAAGATGCAAAAATGTTTAACAAGGACCTAGAAGAATTCAAGAACAAACACCGAGAAGAACTAAAGAACAGAGATGAACAATACAATAACTGAAAGGAAAAATACTCTAGAAGGAATCAATAGCAGAATAACTGAGGCAGAAGAACGGATAAGTGATCTGGAAGATAGAATGGTGGAATTCACTGCTGCAGAACAGAATAAAGAAAAAAGAATGAAAAGAAATGAAGACAGCCTAAGAGACCTCTGGGACAACATTAAATGCACCAACATTCGCATTATAGGGGTCCCAGAAGGAAGAGAGAGAGAGAGAAAGGATCCAAGAAAATATTTGGAGAAATTAGAGTCAAAAACTTCCCTAACATGGGAAAGGAAATAGCGACCCAGGTCTAGGAAGCGTAGAGAGTCCCAGGCAGGATATCCAAGGAGAAACATGCCAAGACACATAGTATTCAAACTGACAAAAATTAAAGACAAAGAAAAATAACTAAAAGGAACAAGGAAAAAATGAAAAATAACATACAAGGGAATCCCCATAACGTTAACAGCTGATTTCTCAGCAGAAACACTACAAGCCAGAAGGGAGTGGTAAGATATATTTAAAGTGATGAAAGGGAAGAACCTACAACCAAGATTACTCTACCTGGTGAGGATCTCATTCAGACTGGACTGAGAAAACAAAAGCTTTAAAGACAAGCAAAAGCTAAGAGAATTCAGCACCACCAAACCAGCTCTACAACAAATGCTAAAGGAACTTCTCTAAGTGGGAAACACAAGAGAAGAAAAGGACCTACAAAACAAAAACAAAACAATTAAGAAAATGGTAATATGAATATACATATCGATAATTACCTTAAATGTAAATGGATTAAATGCTCCAACCAAAAGACATAGACTGGCTGAATGGATACAAAAACAAGACCCGTACATATGCTAGCTACAAGAGACCCACTTCAGACCTAGGGACACATACAGACTGAAAGTGAGGGGATGGAAAAAGCAATTCCATGCAAATGGAAATCAAAAGAAAGCTGGAGTAGCAATACTCATATCAAATAAAATAGACTTTAAAATAAAGAATGTTACAAGAGACAAGGAAGGACACTACATAATGATCAAGGGATCAATCCAAGAAGAAGTTATGATAATTGTAAATATTTATGCACCCAATATAGGAGCACCACAATACCTAAGGCAAATGCTAAGAGCTATAAAAGAGGAAATCAACAGTAGCACAGTAATAGTGGGGCACTTTAACACCTCACTTACACCAATGGACAGATCATCCAGACAGAAAATTAATAAGGAAACCCAAGCTTTAAAGGACGTGATAGACCAGATAGATTTAATTGATATTTATATAAAACAGCTACACTTTCTTCTCAAGTGTACATGGCACATTCTCCAGGATAGATCACATCCTGGGTTGCAACTCAAGCCTCGGTAAATTTAAGAAAATTGAAATCATATCAAGTATCTTTTCTGACCACAACACTATGAGATTAGAAATAAATTACAGGGAAAAAAATGTAAAAAACACAAACAGATGGAGGCTAAACAATACATTACTAAATAACCAAGAGATCACTGAAGAAATCAAAGAGGAAATCAGAAAATACCTAGAGACAAATGACAATAAAAACATGACAACCCAAAAGCTATGGGATGCAGCAAAAGCACTTCTAAGAGGGAAGTTTATAGCAATACAATCATAATTCAAGAAACAAGAAAAATATCAAATAAACAATCTAACCTTACAACTAAAGAAACTAGAGAAAGAAGAACAAACAAAACCCAAAGTTAGCAGAAGGAAAGAAATCATAAAGATCAGAGCAGAAATAAATGAAATAGAAACAAAGAAAACAATAACAAAGATCAATAAAACTAAAAGCTGGTTCTTTGACAAGATAAACAAAATTGATAAACCTTTAGTGAGATTCATCAAGAAAAAGAGGAAGAGGACTCAAATCAGTAGAATTAGAAATGAAAAAAGAGAAGTTACAATGGACAATGCAGAAATACAAAGCATCATAAGAGATTACTACAAGCAACTCTATGCCAATAAAATGGACAACCTGGAAGAAATGGACAAATTCTTAGAAAGGTATAACCTTCCAAGACTGAACCAGGAAGAAACAGAAAATATGAACAGACCAATCACAAGTAATGAAATTGAAACTGTGATGAAAAATCTTTCAACAAACAAAAGTCCAGGACCAGATGGCTTCACAGATGAATTCTATCAAACATTTACAGAAGAGCTAATACCCATCCTTCTCAAACTCTTCCAAAAAATTGCAGAGGGAGGACCACTCCCAAACTCATTCTACGATGCCACCATCACCCTGAAACCAAAGCCAGACAAAGATACTACGAAAAAAGAAAATTACAGACCAATATCACTGATGAATAAAGATGTAAAAATCCTCTACAAAATACTAGCAAACAGAATCCAACAACACATTAAAAGGATACTACACCATGATTAAGTGGGATTTATCCCAGGGATGCAAGGATTCTTCAATATATGCAAATCAATCAATGTGATACACCATATTAACAAATTGAATAAAAACCATATGATCATCTCAATAGACGCAGAAAAATCTTTTGACAAAATTTAACACCCATTTATGATAAAAACTCTCCAGAATGTGGGCGTAGAGGGAACCTACCTCAACATAATAAAGTCCATATATGACAAACCAACAGCAGACATCATTCTCAATGGTGAAAAACTGAAAGCATTTCCTCTAAGATCAGGAACAAGACAAGGATGTCCACTCTTGCCACTATTATTCAACATAGGTTTGGAAGTCCTAGCCACTGCAATCACAGAAGAAAAAGAAATAAAAGGACTCCAAACTGGAAAAGAAGAACTAAAACTGTCACAGTTGGTGGATGATATGATACTATACATAGAGAATCCTAAAGATGCCACCAGAAAACTACTAGAGCTAATCAATGAATTTGGTCAAGCAGCAGGATACAAAACTAATGCACAGAAATCTCTTGCATTCCTATACACTAACTATGAAAGATCAGAAAGAGAAAATAAGGAAACAATCCCATTCACCATTGCAATGAAAAGAATAAAATACCTAAGAATAAACTTACCTAAAGAGACAAAACACCTGTATGCAGAAAACTATCAGACACTGATGAAAGAAATCAAAGATGAAACAAACAGATGGAGAGATATACCATGTTCTTGGATTGGAAGAATCAATATTGTGAAAATGACTACACTACCCAAAGAAATTTACATATTCAATGCAATCCCTATCAAATTACCAATAGAATCTTTTAACAGAACTAGAACAAAAGATCTTAAAATTTGTGTGGAGCCACAAAAGACCCCGAATAGCCAAAACAATCTTGAGGGAAAAATACTGAGCTGGAAGAATCAGACTCCCTGACTTCAGACTATACTATAAAGCAACAGTAATAAAGACAATATGGTACTGGCACAAAAACAGAAATAAACATCAATGGAACAGGATAGAAAACCCAGAGATAAACTCACTCACCTACGGTCAACTAATCTATGACAAAGGAGGCAAGGATATACAATGGAGAAAAGACAGTCTCCTCAATAAGTGGTGCTGGGACAACTGGACAGCTTCATGTAAAAGAATGAAACTAGAACACTCTCTAATACCATACACAAAAATAAACTCAAAATGAATTAAAGACCTAAATGTAAGACCGGAAACTATAAAACTCTTAGAGGAAAACATAGGTAGGATGCTCTTTTTTTAAAAACATTTTTATTGGAGTATAATTGCTTTACAATGACGTGTTAGTTTCTGCTTTATAACAAAGTGAATCAGCTATACATATACATATATCCCCATATCTCCTTCCCACCCTCCCTATCCCACCCCTCTAGGTGGGCACAAAGCACCGAGCTCATCTCCCTGTGCTATGTGGCTGCTATCTATTTTACATTTGGTAGTGTATATATGTCCATGTCACTCTCTCACTTCATCCCAGCTTACCCTTCCCCAGCCCCGTGTCCTCAAGTCCACTCTATACATCTGCATATTTATTCCTGTCCTGCCCCTAGGTTCATCAGAATCTTTTTTTTTTTTTTTTAGACTCCATATATATGTGTTAGCATACAGTATTTGTTTTTCTCTTTCTGACTTACTTCACTCAGTATGACACTCTCTAGGTTAATCCACCTCAGTAAAAATAACTCAATTTCATTTCTTTTTATACCTGAGTAATATTCCACTGTATATAAGTGCCACATCTTCTTAATTCATTCATCTGTCAATGGACACTTAGGTTACTTCCGTGTCCTGGCTATTGTAAATAGTGCTGCAGTGGACATTGTGGTATATGGCTCTTTTTGAGTTATGGTTTTCTCAGGGTATATGCCCAGTCATGGGATTGCTGGGTTGTATGGTAGTTCACTTTTTAGTTTTTTAAGGAACCTCCATACTGTACTCCATAGTGGCTGTATTTACATTTCCCCCAACAGTGCAAGAGGGTTCCCTTTTCTCCACACCCTTTCCAGCATTTATTGTTTGTAGATTTTTTGCTGATGGCCATTCTGACCGGTGTGAGGTGATACCTCATTGTAGTTTTGATTGGCATTTCTCTAGTGATTAGTAATGTTGAGCATTCTTTCCTGTGTTTGTTGGCAATCTGTATATCTTCTTTGGAGAAAGGTCTATTTAGGTCTTCTGCCCATTTTTGGATTGGGTTGTTTCTTTTTTTTGATATTTGAGCTGCATGGGCTGCTTGTATATTTTGGAGATCAATCCGTTTTCAGTTGCTTTGTTTGCAAATATTTTGTCCCATTCTGAGGGTTGTCTTTTCATCTTGTTTATGGTTTCCTTTACTGTGCAAAATCTTTTAAGTTTCATTAGGTCCCATTTGTTTATTTTTGTTTTTATTTCCCTTTCTCTAGGAGGTGTGTCAAAAAGGATCTTGCTGTGATTTATGTCATAGAGTGTTCTGCCTATGTTTTCCTCTAAGAGTTTTATAATGTCTGGCCTTACATTTAGGTCTTTAATTCATTTTGAGTTTATTTTTGTGTATGGTGTCAGGGAGTGTTCTAATTTCATTCTTTTACATGTAGCTGTTCAGTTTTCCCAGCACCATTTATTTAAGAGGCTGTCTTTTCTCCATTGTATATTCTTGCCTCCTTTATCAAAGATAAGGTGACCATATGTGCATGAGTTTATCTCTGGGCTTTCTATCCTGTTCCATTGATGTGTATTTCTGTTTTTATGCCAGTACCATACTGTCTTGATTACTGTAGCTTTGTACTTTAGTGTGAAGTCAGGGAGCATGATTCCTCCAGCTCCATTTTTCTTTCTCAAGATTGCTTTGGCTATTCGGGGTCTTTTGTGTTTCCATACAAATTGTGAAATTTTTGTTCTAGTTCTGTGAAAAATGCCATTGGTAGTTTGATAGGGATTGCGTTGAATATGTAGATTGCTTTGGGTAGTATAGTCATTTTCACAATGTTGATTCTTCCAATCCAAGAACATGGTATATCTCTCCATCTGTTTGTATCATCTTTAATTTCTTTTATCAGTCTCATAGTTTTCTGCATACAGGTCTTTTGTCTTCCTAGGTAGGTTTTTTACTAGGTATTTTATTATTTTCATTGCAATGGTAAATGGGAGTGTTTCCTTAATTTATCTTTCAGATTTTTCATCATTAGTGTATAGGAATGCAAGAGATTTCTGTGCATTAATTTTGTACCCTGCTACTTTACCAAATTCATTGATTAGCTCTAGTAGTTTTCTGGTAGCATCTTTAGGATTCTCTATGTATAGTATCATGTCATCTGCAGTGACGGTTTTAATTTTTTAATTCTTCTTTTCCAATTTGGATTGCTTTTATTTTTTTTTTCTTCTCTGATTGCTGTGGCTGAAACTTCCAAAACTGCGTTGAATAATAGTGGTGAGAGTGGGCAACCTTCTCTTTTCCCTGATCTTAGTGGAAATGTTTTCAGTTTTTCACCATTGAGAATCATGTTGGCTGTGGGTTTGTCATTTATGGCCTTTATTATGTTGAGTTAAGTTCCCTATATACCTACTTTCTGGAGGATTTTTATCATAAATATATGTTGAATTTTGTCAAAAGGTTTTTCTGCTTCTATTGAGATGATCATATGGTTTTTCTCCTTCAGTTTGTTAATATGGTGTATCACATTGATCAATTAGTGTATATTGTAGAATACTTGCATTCCTGGGATAAACCCCACTTGATCATGGTGTATAATCCTTTTAATGTGCTGTTGGATTCTGTTTCCTAGTATTTTGTTGAGGATTTTTGCATCTATGTTCATCAGTGATATTTGCCTGTAGTTTTCTTTTTTTGTGACATCTTTGTCTGGTTTTGGTATCAGGGTGATGGTGGCCTTGCAGGATGAGTTTGGGAATGTTCCTCCTTCTGGTATATTTTGGAAGAGTTTGAGAAGCATAGATGTTAGCTCTTCTCTTAATGTGTGATAGAATTTGCCTGTGAAGCCATTTGGTCCTGGGCTTTTGTTTGGTGGAAGATTTTTAATCACAGTTTCAATTTCAGTGCTTATGATTGGTCTGTTTATATTTTTTATTTCTTCCTGGTTCAGTCTGTTATGGTTGTGCTTTTCTTAGAATTTGTCCATTTCTTCCAGGTTGTCCTTTTTATTGGCATATAGTTACTTGTAGTACTCTCACATGATCCTTTGTATTTCTGCAGCATCAGTTGTTACTTCTTCTTTTTCATTTCTAATTCTATTGATTTGAGTCTTCTCCCTTTTTTTCTTGATGAGTCTGGCTAATGGTTTATCAGTTTTATTTATCTTCTCAAATAACCAGCTTTTATTTTTATTGATCTTTGCTATAGTTTCCTTCATTTCTTTTTCATTTATTTCTGATCTGATCTTTATGATTTCTATCCTTTTGTTAACTTTGGGGTTGTTTTGTTCTTCTTTCTCTAATTGGTTTATGTGTAAGGTTAGGTTGTTATTTGAGATGTTTCTTGTTTCTTGAGTTAGGATTGTATTGCTATAAACTTCCCTCTTAGAACTGAGTTTGCTGCATTCCATAGATTTTGGGTCGTCATGTTTTCGTTGTCATTAGCTTCCAGGTATTTTTTGATTTCCTCTTTGATTTCTTCAGTGATCTCTTGGTTATTTTGAAGCGTATTGTTTAGCATCCATGTGTTTGTATTTTTTACAGATTTTTTCCTGTAATTGATATCTAGTCTAATAGCATTGTCTTCAGAAAAGATACTTGATAGGAATTCAATTTTCTTAAATTTACCAAGTCTTGATTTGTGACCCAATATATGATCTATCCTGGAGAATGTTCCATGAGCACTTGAGAAGAAAGTGTATTCTGTCTTTTTTGGATCGAATGTCCTATAAATATCAATTAAGTCCATCTTGTTATGTGTCATTTAAAGCTTCTGTTTCCTTATTTATTTTCATTTTGGATGATCTGTCCATTGGTGAAAGTGGGGTGTTAAAGTTCCTTACTGTGATTGCATTACTGTCGATTTCCCTTTTTATGGCTGTTAGCATTTGCTTTATGTATTGAGGTGCTCCTTTGTTTGGTGTGTAAATATTTATAATTATTATATCTTCTTCTTGGATTGATTCCTTGATCATTATGTAGTGTCCTTCTTTGTCTCTTGTAATAGTCTTTATTTTAAAGTCTATTTTGCCTGATATGAGAATTGCTACTCCAGCTTTCTGTTGATTGCATTTGCATGGAATTGCTTTTTCCATCCCCTCACTTTCAGTCTGTATGCGTCCCTAGGTCAGAAGTGGGTGTCTTGTAGACAGCATATGTACAGGTCTTGTTTTTGTATCCATTCAGCCAGTCTATGTCTTTTGGTTGGAGCCTTAAACCATTTACATTTAAGGTAGTTATCACTATGTATGTTCCTATTACCATTTTCTTAATTTTTCTGGGTTTGTTATTGTAGGTCTTTTTCTTCTCTTGTGTTTCCTGCCTAGAGAAATTTGTGTAACATTTGTCTTAAAGCTGGTTTGGTGGTGCTGAATTCTCTTAGCTTTTGCTTGTTTTTAAAGTTTTTAATTTCTCTGTCAAATATGAATGAGATTCTTGCTGGGTAGCATAATCTTGGTTGTGGTTTTTTCCCTTTCATCACTTTAAATATGTCCTGCCACTCCCTTCTGGCTTCCAGAGTTTCTCCTGAAAGATCAACTAACCTTATGGGGATTTCCTTGTATGTTATTTGTTGTTTTCCCCTTGATGCTTTTAATATTTTTTCTTTGTAGTTACTTTGTGACAGTTTGATTAATATGTAGTTCCTTTGTGATAGTTTGATTAATATGTGTCTTGGCGTGTTTCTCCTTGGATTTATCCCGTATGGGACTCTCTGCACTTCCTGGACTTGATTGACTATTTCCTTTCCCATATTAAGGAAGTTTTCAACTATAATCTCTTCAAGTATTTTCTCAGTGCCATTCTTTTTCTCTTCTTCTTCTGGGACCCCTATAGTTTGAATGTTGGTGTGTTTAATATTATCCCAGAGGTCTCTGAGACTGTCCTCAATTCTTTTCACTCTTTTTTCTTTTTTCTGCTCTGCAGTAGTTACTTCCACTACTTTATCTTCTAGGTCACTTATCCCTTTTTCTGCCTCAGTTATTCTGCTCTTGATGCCTTCTAGAGAATTTTTAATTTCATTTATTGTGTCGTTCATCATTGTTTGTTTGCTCTTTAGCTTCCTAGGTCCTTGTTAAACGTATCTTGTATTTTCTCCCTTTTATTTCCAAGATTTTGGATCATATTTAGTATCATTACTCTGAATTCTTTTTCAGGTAGACTGCCTATTTCCTCTTCATTTCTTTGGTCTGGTGGGTTGTTACCTTTCTCCTTCATCTGCTGCATATTTCTCTGTCTTCTCATTTTGCTTAACCTACTGTGTTTGGGGTCTCCTTTTCACAGGCTGCAGGTTTGTAGTTCCCGTTGTTTTTTTTGTCTGCCCCCAGTGGGTAAGGTTGGTTCAGTGGATTCTGTAGGCTTCCTGTTGGAAGCGACTGGTGCCTGTGTTCTTGTGGATGTGGCTAGATCTTGTCTTTCTGGTGGGCAGGACCAAGTCCAGTGGTGTGTTTTGGGGTGTCTGTGTACTTATTATGATTTTAGGCACCCTCTCTGTTAATGGGTTGGGTTGTGTTCCTGTCTTGCTAGTTGTTTGCCATAGCGTTTCCAGCACTGGAGCTTGCTGGTCGTTGAGTGAAGCTGGGTCTTAGCCTTGAGATGGAGATCTCTGGGAGAGCTTTCGTTGTTTGATATTACGTGGAGCCAGGAGGTCTCTGGTGGACCAATGTCTTGAACTCGGCTCTCCCACCTCAGGGGCTCAGGCCTGACACCCAGCTGGTGCTCCAAGACCCTGTCAGCCACACAGCTCAGAAGCAAAGGGAGAAGAAAGAAAGAAAGAAAGAAAGAACAAAAGAAAGGAAAGAAGGAAGGAAGGAAGGAAGAAGAAGGAAAGAAAGAAGGAAAGAAAGAAAGAAAGAAAGGAAGAAAGAAAGGAAGAAAGAAAGGAAAAGTTATTTAAATAAAAAATAAAAAAAATTTTTATTAAAAAAATTAAAAAGGGCTTCCCTGGTGGTGCAGTGGTTGAGAATCTGCCTGCCAATGCAGGGGACATGGGTTTGAGCCCTGGTCTGGGAAGATGCCACATGCCACAGAGCAACTGGGCCCGTGGGCCACAACTGCTGAGCCTGCATGTCTGGAGCCTGTGCTCCGCAACAGGAGAGGCCACAATAGTGAGAGGCCCGCACACCGCGATGAAGAGTGGCCCCCGCTCACCGCAATTAGAGAAAGCCCTAGCACAGAAACGAAGACCCAACATAGCAATCAATCAATCAATCAATAAATAAATCTTTAAAAAAATTAAAAAGTAATTTAAAAAAAAGAAAGAAAGAAAGAAGAGAGCAGCCAAACCTAAAAACAAATACACCACTGATAACAAGCACTAAAAACTATACAAACAAACAAACAAACAAAAAACCAGAAAGAGAGAACCTTTGGACAAATGGTAAAACAAAGTTATACAGAAAAAATCTCACAAAGCATACACATACACACTTACAAAAAGAGAAAAAAGAAAAAGAAAATATATATCTATATATAAAAAAAAAAGGAAGAGAGAAAATCTACAGTTGCTCCCAAAGTCCACTGTCTCAATTTTGGGATGATTCGTTGTCTAATCAGGTATTCCACAGATGCAGGGTACATCAAGTTGATTGTGGAGATTTAATCCGCTGCTTCTGAGGCTGCTGGGAGAAATTTCCCTTTCTCTTCTTTGTTCGCACAGCTCCTGGGGTTCAGCTTTGTATTTGGCCCCGCCTCTGTGTGTAGGTTGCCTGAGGGCATCTGTTCCTGCCCAGACAGGATGGGGTTAAAGCAGCAGCTGATTAGGAGGCTCTGGCTCACTCAGGCCAGGCAGAGGGTGGTGTACAGCATGCAGGGCTAGCACCGCATGTGGTCACCACCTGTGATGGCAGAGGTTGGCATGACATTGCAACAGCCTGAGGAGCGCCCTGTGTTCTCCCAGGAAAGTTGTCCCTGGATCTCGGGACCCTGGCAGTGGCAGGCTTCACAGGCTCCCAGGGAAGTGTGTGTAGTGACATGTTCTTGCACACAGGATTCTTGGTGGCAGTAGCAGCAGCGTTAGCGTTTCAGGCCCATCTCTGGGGTCTGAGCTGATAGCCATGGCTCGCGCCTGTCTCTGGAGCTTGCTTAGGCAATGCTCTGCCTTCTGTGGACACACTGGGAAGGAATCCCCTTTCTTTGCACACCCAGAAACAATGGTCTCTTGCCTCTTCAGCAGGTCCAGACACTTTCCCCAACTCCCTCCTGGCTAGCTGTGGTGCACTAGCCCCCTTCAGGCTGTGTTCACGCAGCCAACCCCAGTCCTCTCCCTGGGATCTGACCTCTGAAGCCCGAGCCTCAGCTCCCAGCCCCCACCCACCCCGGCGGGTGAGCAGACAAGCCTCTCAGGCTGGTGAGTGCTGGTCAGCACTGATCCTCTGTGGGGGGAATCTCTCCGCTTTGCCCTCTGCACCCCTGTTGCTGTGCTCTCCTCTGTGGCTCCGAAGCTTCCCCCCCACCCAACCCCCATCTCCACCAGTGAAGGGGCTTCCTAGTGTGTGGAAACTTTTCTTCCTTCACAGCTCCCACCCAAAGGTGCAGGTCCCATCCTTATTGTTTTGTCTCTGTTTTTTTCTTTTTTCTTTTGCCCTACCCAGGTACATGGGGAGTTTCTTGCCTTTTGGGAAGTCTGAGGTCTTCTGCCAGCGTTCAGTAGGTATTCTGTAGGAGTTGTTCAGTTGTTGGGAGGACAACTCTTCCACCATCTTGATGATCTCTCTAATCCTATCCAGAACGCTCTTTGACATAAATCACAGCAAGACCCCTTTTGACCCACCTCCTAGAGTAATGGAAGTAAAAACAAAATAAGAAAATGGGACCTAATGAAACTTAAAAGCTTTTGCACAGCAAGGGAAACTATAAACAAGACAAAAAGACAAGCCTCAGAATGGGAGAAAATATTTTCAAATGAATCAATGGACAAAGGATTAATCTCCAAAACATATAAACAGCTCATGCAGCTCAATATTACAAAAACAAACAACCCAATCCAAAAATAGGCAGAACACCTAAATAGACATTTCTCCAAAGAAGACATACAGATGGCCAAGAGGCACATGTAAAGCTGCTCAACATCACTAATTACTAGAGAAATGCAAATCAAAACTACATTGAGGTATCACCTCACATGGGTCAGAATGGGCATTATCAGAAAATCTACAAACAGCAAATGCTGGAGAGGGTGTGGAGAAAAGGGAACCCTCTTGCACTGTTGGTGGGAATGTAAATTGATATAGCCACTATGGAGAACAGTATGGAGGTTCCTTAAAAAACTAAAAATCGAATTACCATATGACCCAGCAATCCCACTACTGGGCATATACCCAGAGAAAACCATAATTCAAACAGATACATGCACCCCAATGTTCATTGCAGCACTATTTATAATAGCCAGGTCATGGAAGCAACCTAAATGCCCATCAACAGACTAATGTGTAAAGAAGATGTGGTACGTATATACAATGGAATATTACTCAGTCATAAAAAGGAACGAAATTGGCTCATTTGTAGAGACATGGATGGACTTAGAGACTGTCATACAGACTGAAGTAAGTCAGAAAGAGAAAAACAAATATTATATATTAACACATATATGTGGAATCTAGAAAAATGGTACAGATGAACCAGTTTGCAAGGCAGAAATAGAGACACAGATGTAGAGAACAAAAGTGTGGACACAAAGGGGGAAAGTGGGGGGAGGGTTGGTGGTGGTGATGGGATGAATTGGGAGACTGGGATTGACATATATATACTTATATGTATAAAATAGATAACTAATAAGAACCTGTTGTATAAAAAATAAATTAATTAAATTACATTAAAAAAGAAAAAAAGAACAATTGGGTTTTTAACTTTTAATTTTATATTGGAGTATAGTTGATTAACAATGTTGCATTAGTTTCAGGTGTACAGCAAAGTGATTCAGTTACAAATATACATGTATTATTCTTTTTCAAATTATTTTCCCAGACAGGTAGTTACATAATATTGAGCAGAGTTCCCTGTGCTATACAGTCGGTCCTTGTTGGTTATCCATTTTAAATATAGATCAATGGGTTCTTTTTCAGTAAGATCATCTCCCTATGGCAGGGTGAGCTAATGTATGGGTTAATCCACCCATGAGCTCTGTGAATAGGCAGCACACCCTAAGGGGCTTTGTTCACCTGGATGTTCTTAACGATTAGAGAATCTACATCTAAACCATTAAATTCAGTATTATTCTGTGTTTTTAAGCAACTGCAGCAAAAAGTCAGCACTCTTTTGGGGCCACAGACCCTGTGTCCAGACCCACTGTTTTGTCTGAGCAAACCTACCAACTCCACCACTGTAGTGATGGAATGGTGCACACTTGCTTTTGTAAAGTGACATCTTTCAGATACTTGGTGGCTATTCAGATACACATACACTTGATGGCCTGGGCAGTTTCACAGGTGTTCTTAAAGTGGACACAAAGATTTAAAACTCTTGAAATGCATGATTTTGTGGGATTTTCTCAGTCAAGTGCATAGCAAACAGTTTCCAGATATCACCTTAGGCTACTTGCAGAAAGAGCAAGATGAAATATTTTTGAAAAATATACTTGCAGTATGTCATCAGAAAACTAAAGAAATGGTGTTCTGTTGAGAAGTCTTGGATAAAAATTTGTTTGGTTGCCAGATCCTTGTGAGTCAAAATCCACAGGTAATAACTGAGCACTAAAACATCCTTTAGATCAAATGAGTATTGGGTATAGAATTTCTCAGACTTGTTTGTAAGCATGCTGATGTGGGATCTCCTTGTTGTGGTCTCTTTCCCTCTCCTCTGGGTCTCACACATATGTCATGGTTGGCTCCATACTTCCTGCTCAAATCTGTTCTCTCACCTATTTTTTCCACTTTCATTGAGGTACATCAATCCATTCAAGCCATTCAGCTAGGAAACTCTGTCATCCATCTCTCCCCATCCAACTGGCCAAGTCCTAGTGATTTTGCTTCTTTTTAAAATTTATTATTTTTTAAATTATTTTTATTTATTTATTTTTATTGAAGTATAGCTGATTTACAATGTTGTGTTAGTTTCAGGTGTATAGCAAAGTGATTCAGTTATGCACATATATATCTATTCTTTTTCAGATTCTTTCCTCTTACAGGTTATTACAGAATATTGAGCAGAGTTCCCTGTGCTATACAGCAGGTCCTGGTTGGTTATCTATTTTATACATAGTGGTGTGGATTCTGCTTCTTAAACCTCCCTCAATTCTTTCCTTTCATTTCTAGCCTCTCTATAATAGCTTTAGTTAGGCTCTCATTTCTCTCACTTAGACTTAGAAATTATTAGTCAGTTTATCTCTCTGCTTCAGTCTCTTTCTTTCCAATTCACCTTCCCTATTAACATAAGTGTTTTCTCTCTCAACTATCTAAGTGATATGTCATTCCCTACTTAAAGACTCAAATACTTGTATGGCTCCTTATTGCCTGTGAGAGTGCTGTTTATATTTTTTAATGTTACAATATGCTGTAATAAGTGCTAGAGTTGACACATGCAAGATATATCAGTGTTGCAAAGGTGGGTAAGATCAACACTAATCTGTTATGATGCAAAACCTCCTTTATCGTCTTCACTACTCATAGTAGGGATCACACCCTTGGAATAGGGGATGATTTACAAAGAAGTGGATACTTTTTTGTCAAATTAAGATATTTAATTTACTTTTCAGTAAATTAAGCTGAACCTAGAACACAGGTTTTAGAGTCAAACAGTCATAAATTCAATTTTCTGATATACCATATAGGAGATGTGTATTTGGGCAGGTCATTATACCTTTCTAAGTCCAGTTTTTCACCTGTGAATTGGGGATAATTATGTCTGTATGAGAGTTTCTGTGACAGTTCATTAAGGCAATTGATGTAATGCCCTGGACACAGTGCCTAGTGCATAGTATGTATCCATAAGTGTTAGTTCTCATCCCTGTAAAGACATGTAGGGATACAAGAGAATGCCTCACTGTGAAAAGTTATTTCAAGCAGGAAAAAGAACACAAAATGGCCTGTCCATGGGGAACAGTGTGGCCTATTTGAGGAACTCTAAGTGACAAAGAGGCTTGAAAGGGAAAAAAAACAGAAGATGAGAATTGAGATAAAGTAGTGGCTTGTTCATAGAGGGCCTTATGTTCTATTTTACCTTCTGGGCTTTCTTCTCTTTGATCTCTTCAATCAAGCCTCTTCAGTTTTCTTGTCATTTTCATTCCCTTCATAACTAAGCTTATGAACTTTGTAGACCATATTTACTGCTTCTACTTCCTCAACCCACTTCAATCTAGAATCTAGCCCTATCACTCCACTGACATTATCATCATCAATGTCACCAACAAATTCTTAATGGTCACATCAAATGGACACTTGTCAGTCCACAGTTTTCTTGAACTCTTGGCAGGGTTTTGATATATTACTCACTTTTTGGAAGGTCACTTCCTTCTTGACTTTGATTATTTTTTTCACTCTCATGGTTTTATGTTGATTTCTCTGTACCTTCCTTTTCCATCTCTTTCAAGAGATCGTAATCCTTTGCTATCTCTTAAATATGTGATTCTGTCCTTGGATCTTTTCTTTCTTCATTCTGGATTCTCTCATCCTCAAAAGTGACATCAGGTATCCACTAAGTACTTATGATTCTCAAATCTAAAATATATCTGTCATCCACACCTCTCTACTTATAACTTCCATCTCCCCACTAGACTAAGTTTTATAAGAGCCAAAACCATATCTTCCTTGTTCACTCCTTTGAACAAGTATCTGACTGTGGTTGACTGCACTTCTCTTCTCAGTTCTTTGTCTCTTGCTGTATCCACATCTATGTGTCTTTACATCCCTCCTTTAGAGACAGCATACTTTCCCCCAACAAACTGATATAAGACTTGGCCAAATGACTTGCTTTGGTCAATGCAGTATGGGCAAAGTGACACTATGTCAGTTCCAAACCTACTCATAAGAAATGTCATGTCCATCATTAAAAAGTCCACAAACAATAAATGCTGGCGATGGTGTAGAAAAGGGAACCCTCTTAAACTGTTGATAGAAATGTAAATTGCTTCAGCCACTATGGAGAACAGTATGGAGGTTTCTCAAAAAAATAAAAATAGAGCTACCATGTGATCCTGCAATCCCACTCCTGGGCATATATCTAGAAAAACTATAATTTGAAGAGATACATGCACCCTTATGTTCATAGCAGCACTATTTACAATACCCAAGACATGGAAACAACCTAAATGTCCATCGACAGATGAATGGATAAAGAAGATGTGGTACATATACACAATAGAATATTACTCTGCCATTAAAAAGAATGAAATAAAAAATAAAAAATAAAAAAAAGAATGAAATAATGCCATTTGCAGCAACATGGATGGACCTAGAGATTATCATACAAAGCGAAGTAGGTCAGAAAGAGAAAGACAAATACCATATGATATCACTTATATGTGGAATCTACAATATGACACAAGTGAATTTATCTATGAAACTGAAACAGACTCACAGAGAACAGACTTGTGGTTGCCAAGCGGGAGAGAAGGATTGGGAATTTGGGATTAGTAGATGTGAACTATTATATATAGAAGGTATAAACAACAAGATCCTACTGTATAGCACAGGAAACTATATTCAATATACTGTAATAAACCATAGTGGAAAAGAATATGAAAAAGAATATATATATAACAGAATCACTTTGCTGTACACCAGAAACAAACTCAACATTGTAAATCAACTCTACTTCAATAAAATAAATTAAAAAAGAAGTGCCATGCGTTCCCACCCTCCCCTCTGGGAGTTTTCAGACTCTGTCATGAGAAGAGCTTCCACTGGGAAACTGGTGCCCCTTCAGCCTGAAGCCCAGAATGATTCTGATGGAACAGAACCATCCCAGCGATCCTTCAGGTGTGCAGAGTGAAGCAGAACAGCTCCAACCAACCCACAGTTTTGTGAATGAGATAATAAAGGAGTATTTTTTAAGCTGCTGAAATTGAGTGATTTGTTATGCAGTATCTTTTTAACTATAGCCAACAGAGACACTAGCTGCATTTCAACCCTTGTGATGGAAAGATAGGGAATATAGGAATAAATCAGATGGATTTATAGATTTAATGCTGTGGCATTGGAGTTTTTGCCTGATTACTTCTATTTCCTCAATGGAGAATGAGAAGACTCAATTACTTGAGAAGTGGACCGGGTGCAGAAGGAAGGGTGAGAAGAAATTGAAATAATAAAATAAAAGTCTTAAAGTAAGGCTTCCCTGATGGCGCAGTGGTTGAGAGTCTGCCTGCCAATGCAGGGGACACGGGTTCGAGCCCTGGTCTGGGAAGATCTCACATGCCGCGGAGCAACTAAGCCCGTGAGCCGCAATTACTGAGCCTGCGCGTCTGGAGCCTGTGCTCCGCAACAAGAGACGCCGCGATAGTGAGAGGTCCGCCCGCGCACCGCGATGAAGAGTGGTCCCCGCTTGCCGCAACTAGAGAAAGCCCTCGCACAGAAACGAAGACCCAACACAGCCATAAATAAATAATTAAAAAAAGAAAAAAAAGTCTTAAAGCATGTGGAAATGGAGTATGGGAAAAGGAAAACTGTTGGTTCTTCAGGCAGCCTAGTACTTTTATTCGTAAGTTTACTAGCTATGCAAATTTTGACTTTTGCGACTCATTTTTTGTTTTCTGCTTATTTTTCGAAATCTGAGTCATAATTTTCTTTTGAATTTGTGTGAGTTTTTTCGTATACCAAGGTATTATGCTTTGGCATGTTTTTTATAAGTATTTTTCCATTTGGGAGGTCGCCTTATATTTTTGTTCATAATTTTGGGCATAGAGAATATTTTATTTCATTTATATGGCACAGAGAATGTTTTATTTTATTTGAGTGGTAAAATCTGTCAGTCACTTCCTTTGTTTTATTTTCCATGCTTCTATTGAAACTTCTATAAAAAGTTCAGGAAAATAAAGATTTTTTTTTTTTTTAGCACTACAGAATTTTAGAGCTAGACGTCATCATTTTCACATGAGAATTTCATTGAGAAAGATGTGGTTTAGAGAGGTTAGAAGACCTCTAAGCGGTACAGCCTAGGTCAGAGAGCAGTTCTGCCTAACTCCTGGGCAGTTTATGATAATAATCGATGGTCCCAATCCCATCTCTTTTGATAATATCTAATATTCCAAAGCTAGGAAGCCTCAAATTTCACTTATGCTTCATATGGCATAGAGGTGATAACAGAAAGCTACTTTGCTCTCTGGATAGTCTAGAGCAGGTGTCCCCAACCCCCGGGCCACGGACCGCTACCGGTCCCCGGCCTGTTAGGAACCTGGCCGCAGAGCAGGAAGTGAGCGGTGGGCGAGCAAGCCAAGCTTCACCTGCCGCTCTGCATCGCTCTCATTACCTCCTGAACCATTCCCCCCGCAAAAAAGGCTGGAGACCGCTGGTCTAGAGGATTAGGCTTTTGGGACTGTGCCTCTTTCCTGGTGCTGCCAGACTGCAATTCTCGTTTGTGACACCTGTGCCTTGTTACTTTTTGTGTCTCTACGAAAGTGTCTCATGGATTCTTTTTAAGTTGAACCTCAAACTGGACCAAAGATACTCGACTTTTGTTTGAACATGGGATGGAATTCAAATATTATTAAAAATTTAAAGCATAACAATAGAGTGGGGTTATCTGCTGTAAACACGATTTTAATATTTTTGGCTGTATTAATGAAATTCTATGCCGTTTGTGCTTTTGGAGGGAATCTCCCCTATATAATATTATTTTCCTTGAGTTGCTAGTGCAAAGAGGAAGAAAAAGGAAAATCATTTTTGAGAATTTTAGCATGTAAAAACTAGCACAGAGAGGTTGGAACATGGTCCTAGGAGCAAGGAGGCACTTTTATTTAGTTGTATGGATTTCAAAATAAGAATTTCCCCTCAAAATCTTTCCTAGATGAAAATTAGTCAGATGTTAAGTAATATTTCTAATTAACTAGTCACTTTGCAATGAGATCTTTAAGAGAACTGTTGAATCCGATGTTGTAAAGAAAAACTTTTGTATTCACATTGGCACATCGAAAAGAGGAGGGGATCATTCTAAATATTCTCAGTTGTTATTTTCCACAAATCCATTCAATGTTAGTCAGAAAAATTTTGTTACAGCTGTTAATCCAGGCAGGTATAACTTTCTCCACATGATTATGTGAATATTTAAGTCTCTGTCCCACTAACAAGAGCACAATAGCACTTTTACAAATAGCTAAAAACATTTTCAGCTGGCAGAAGTTCTTACCAGGTTTGAAAATTTTACTAGTCCTGCTATGTACATTGTCATAATGATGACACATCTCTTGGCCATCAGTATTTGTATCTTGAGCATGCCCAGTAACATACCTGTAGATTATTATTTACATTTTTATTAAAACTCTTCTTGGAGAATTTGTCTTTTAGTAAAAGTAGCCTTAGTCTTTGCTAATTTGCGTAACAAGTTGTGTGTGGGTATCTGTGTGTTTCTATGCATGTGTATATCCATGTGTTTTATTTAAAAACCTTTGGCCTAGGTGAGCTTTGTTCTCTGAGTCTCTGAGCAGCTTGTTTTCTCAGTTGTGTACATTTCTTGAAAACAAGAGCCCTCAGCTGATGAGAAATATACAATATCTTAGAGAGGAGCAAGTCCCCATCTGCTAGGCTTTGTATTTTTTCTGATTTTCCATAGCAAGGGAGAATTTTGACTTTCTACCCCTGATATCGAGTAGGCCAGCTTGAATGCTACGGAAAGTACTTACGTAGCCAGTTAGAGGTGATGGGTGCAGGAGTAACTGCTATGTTATGGATTGAGTCCTAGCAGGTAACATGTAAAACGGTGAGTTTATGAACAGCCTAGCAGCATATCTGCATCTATATTGTTGTATTGTTGTACTCAGTTGGAGTATCAGTGACATTTCATGTAAACCAATTCTTTACTAGACGGGATTTCCAGGAATACGCAAAGGATATTTACATCCTTGGTCACTGCCAACATAATGCAAGTAACACACCTCAGTCATTCTGATGATCCGAAATGCCCTCACACATTTTCAGATGCTTCAAAGAGTGATAGGTGACACCCCAGCTTGAGAACCACTAAATGAAAGATTTCATAAAGATGTTATAGACACATTTAATAAAATGTTCCTGAGCGACTACTTGTTTTATCACTAGACTTTCTAATAGCTCCTCTTAAAATGTTACTTTGTTATGTGTACTACCTAAAGTGTAAGACAGTTTTTGCTCTGTAATGTTTCACAAAGCACTATATCCAAATGGTGTTTTGGTGTTTTCTCAGTGCTGGCTCCATCTTGGATTCACTATCTGCGCCACAATCTTTGGGTAGAGATTTTTAGAGAGATTTCTCTGGAAGAGAATTCTTTGCCTTTCTTGTGTTTTCTCTTGGAGGTTCTCCGCTTCTTCCACTCTCTCCATTGCTCTCCAACTGGTGGTTTAAGTACCTAGTCTCCAACAGGTGAGAGACTCGGGGTTGAGTTGAGTCACCTCTCACCTGAGGAAGAGATGAAAGATCCTGAGTGATGTTTCTGTATACCTGGGTTAGTAGTGTTGCTAGGCAGGATGGAGGAAGTAATCCAAGGAGAAAGCTAGGAGTCAGAGGAAATAAGAATCAAGAGTAAAATGTTGCCAAATAGAGAATATGTAGCAATATGGAAGGGGAGGAAGATTTGCACTATTGGCACTATATAACAGAGTGGCATATTACCTATAAAGTAAATCAGGATCATCTGGGATGAAAAGCAGCATCCTGCTCTCTGTATAGGACTGAGGAAGGCTCACTGGCACCCCCAGCTAAGGAAACCAGCTCCTGACGCAGGGGACAGAGAGGGGAAATGACACGGATTTATTCCATGCTGAGGCTTCTGCAATGGTTCTAGTTTAGATCTGAACTGACTCCTTGAACCAGTAGTGGTTTTTGTTTTTGTTTCTGTTCTGAAACTAACTCAATGGATCAAGTCCATAAACTTGTTCTATCTACGTCTACTTTTCCATGTGGGCAATGAACTGTACTTGGGTGACTTGAGAAATATAGGGAACCTGAAATTTTAGAAGAATATAAATGCATCTAATTAAATATCACAAAGGCCACATGAGATAGTATTCTTTAGTTTTATTAAACAGAACAAAGGTGGCTTTCTTTAGAAAGAAATAACTTTAAAAAAATGTGAGTATAGCATTTCAATACACACACATGCATACACACACACACACACACACACACACACACACCCCTGCATGGAAATCCAAGAATATGAAGAAAATAAGTATAATGATTCATAGGCCATCTTCTCTATGCCAAGCACTTTGCTAGGCAATGAACCTATAGAATCTTTAGTTCTGTAAAGGTTACAGATCACTAAAAGTAAGGTAGGTATATTTTACAAATGAGGAAACTGAAGTGGAGAGAGTTTGAATAACTTGGATATTGGACATGCAATATTTTATATAGCCAGGACTCGAACCTAGTGTGTGATTTCAAAATTTATAGATTTTAATATTTTTTTCAGTGTATGTGGATTAGATTACAACAGGAGTAAAGGTGGCATTATTAATTTTATGGGAGTGATTTATCCCAGCTAAAGAAGAATATTGATAGTACTGTTTTCAGATATTTCACAAAATTAAGAATGACTGAGAAATTATGGAGGACTTTGATTCTACAGATATCAACCATGAGTTCCCTAAATTGCTGATAATATTGGAATGCTCAGAAGGTAGATGAAGACATAAGTGGACTACTGTGGACATCATTAAACAAATAAAGGACAGTTGATTAGTGAAAGACAGTAATAAGAACTTTGCAAATAATCATGTAATTTTGAGTTTAAATTGGTAGGGACATTTATTTCAGAACTTTTCATGTGGTTAAAAATAAAAATTGGAAACTAGAATCTTCCCTTGTATGGAAAGTTGAACAAATTGTGATACATGAAAACCCTGGAAAATTACACAGTCATTCAAAAGAAAGCATTAGATCTGTGTCAATTGTCTGGGACAGAGTCCATGATTATAGTGAGGCAGAAAAGCAAGATGCAGAGATGAATACATAATGTGATCTGTTACTCAGGTTGGATTCTCCAGGAAGCAGAAACTGAGATGGAATTTAGACTGTAGGATAATTATTAGGAGTATTTAAGAATCGACACCTATGGAAGGGAGGGGTAAAAAGCAAGATTGGGCAGAGGGTGAAACTGAACTGTGAAACAGGACTGATGAGCATCTTGGTTGACCCAGGGGGACGGTTTAGGACTAACGTGGGCCATCAGAATAATGTCCCTGCACTGGGACAAAATGGCCAGGAAGTCATACTCTGACCTGTGTCAGGCACTTACTTGATGTGGGCTGCTCAGGAAATTGTGTGATCTTGGGTGAAGCAGCTCTCTGCGGCCAAGGCAATCCCTGAAGGAAATGAGAGCTGAAGGCATCTGCTGACAGCACCCCCAGCTTCTAGTCCTTCATTGAGGGGGGATCTGGGTGGTGCCTCCACCCATCACAATACCTGAAGCAAATTTTGCCCAAACTCAAAAGGTGCAAACGTATTTGTAAGGGATCACATATGCACAGGGAAAAGTAGACTATAAACCTTGGTGATGGGGAGAACAATTGGGCTGAGGGTAGTGCAAGTAATCAAAACAAAAGATAAAAATATTGATAACAAAAAAGGTAAATCTTATTTAGGTAAAATTAAAAGTGTATTTATGTAATGCTGAGAAAGAAATATTAAAGAATGGTCATCTGATAGTATTTCTCTGGGTTGTAACATTACCTGTCCATTGTGCTTCTCTATGCTATTTGAGTAAAAATTATTTAGATAATTTGAAAAATTATAAAGCTATTTAAAAATTAATAGCAAATTATGTAATCACTAGATATACTTAAAATACAGTCTTAAATAGATTTCAAGACGTTTAGGTCACATAGTAAGATGGTCTAAAAGCTTTATTCAAATATTTCTTAAGTGCTTTCAATGAACCAGGAGCTGTTCTAGGATGTTGGATTATATCTGAAAAGAAAGCAAACAAAGATTCCCACTCTTATGGATCTCACATTCTATAGGGAAGAAAGAGAAGATAAGTAACAAGAACAATAAATGAGTAAATTCTATGATAAGTTTAAAGTTGTTGAAGGCCAGCTGCCGGGGAAACAGACTATCAGATTCTGTAATTTGCATTCAGGAGTGTTTTGGAGAATGCTCTTGGGAAGAACAGCTAAGATGGGGGAAGGAAATAGGCACAAGTAGCCCAAAGTGACCTATTGGCAGCCATAGTTTCAAGATGAAGGCACACTCACTGTGACTCCTGTTGGAAGTGTTCATCTGGGAACAAGTCCACTAGCCTAGTAGAAGCTATAGTTAAGGTACCTTCAGACTATATATCTGGATTCAGGGCAGGAGAGGTATCACAGTGCTGGATCAAGACTGTGAAACTATACTATAGTCCATTTGAAGTGAATACAAATATATTCATGCTCTCTGTCCTGAAGAGGTGGAGAAAAAGCACTCTGGCCAGATCACTTACTCTATACCATGTAACCTGAGGAATTGTTAACCAGCTCTGGCAAAGATACCACATCTAGCAAAGCAACTGCACTTCAGATTTCTAGGTTGAGTTTTCAGTCGGCAGTCCACTGTAAACCCAGGATCCATCTGGGTTTTGTGCAGAGCTGACTAGTGAATTAAATGGAAATGTAAGATGGACCACTAATCCTGAATCCATTATATCTTTAATAGAGGCCATAATATTTGCTCACTCTCCCCTGGTTTCAATATAATATATCTAGATATATCTGAGGGACAAGTTTCAGAGACTTTCCCACTTTGATGGTTCTTAACCTAAAAGCCAAGCAGCCAATATGGGATATTTTCAAAAGCTAAATATGTCCATTTCAACTGTGCATTCAGAGACCAAGTAAGTCTGAAAACCCAGTGGTCCCAGTGAACACTCTGTGAGCCACACCTGGGACTTGACTCCATTGATTAAGTACCCTGACTCCTGCCCCAAATAAAAGGATCATAATGATGCTTTTGTCCTCCAGGTAGCTATGTCAACTTGAACCCTGTGCAAGAGATCTTGAAAGGTTTGGACTTTCTCTCTGACTCTAGTGTAAAATTACCCAAGTAAATGGCAAGGTCCACTTGCAAGGGACTGGGCTAATAATTACTGTGTGGGTACTGGGTACCCATTCCATGGTATTGCAGGTTTCTTCTTTCTAAAGTACAAAATCTCTCCTTCAATTAAAAATTTCTAGGTCTGAAAACTGGCTCATGTCTGGAATCTGGGTAAGAGATGGAAACTATTTTTTATTAGGGTAACTAACTGCCTTTAGTCTCCTGATCATCCATCTTTTATTTTGGTTGCACAGCTTGAGCAGAACCTTTGTTGGCTGCCCACGTATCTTGCCCTTAGAACCATCTCTGTAGCTCTCTGGAGGTCCTCTCTTGACCTGCACTCCGATGTTGCTGTTCATCATAGTAATTGCCCCAACTGGTTTCTGACAGTTTGGCACTGTCACCTTGCCTCTATTAACTAGAGAGCCTATGCGTCCCATTGCTGTCAGTGATCCCAGTTATTAACAGTTATCTCCTACCTACCCTCTAGAGAACATCTCAGTAATGCTCACATTCCTCTCACCAGTATATTCCTTATTCCTTTGGTAAGTGGAATTTTCTCTCCTGGAATTTAGTGGTCTGGTAGGTTTTCTGACCTATTTAGTGTATTCATTCAGGCATGCCTACCTCTGTGAGCTCTTTGATCCCTCTACAACTGTAAGGCACAGCAGTTCTAGCACTTCTGCCTCACAGAGTATAGTCCATCACTTTCTCTAAGCTTCTGGGAGCCATCCCAGCACCCCGTCTGCCCCCCTCCCAGGACTTTGCATGGGTTTTAAATCTTGTAACCTGAGAAAGTGCTCTCACATCAAAAAACTCTCTTTTATTCTACATCCTCAGAATGGAATCCCATGTATAGTCTCCTGGATCCAGCCAGTATATATTGGTTAGTTCTTCCTTCAGCTTACAATTCTTTTGCTACTTTAGAAGAGTCAGCACTTCCTTAGATGAGTTAGTTTGTGACTTAACCATAGTTGTTGGCTTAGGGACTAGAGGAAAGGGAGAGGGAGAAGTGGAGGCAAATCCTGAGAACAGCATATTTGGTCTTGCAGAGAAGACATCTCAAGCAATGGTAGTCTAGCCTATTAATTAACAAGGAGGAGTCTATCACTTTGACAGTTTCAGAGCGTTCAGGAGTATCTGGATATTTAACATGTGAAAGTTCTGCAACCCAGACATCCACATCCCAGTTTTCAGGGTTCTACTCCTTCCCAGTCTGGGACTGGACTTTGCCATAACAGACCTCCTGGAGTAGAGGATTCTACTTTCTAAAGAGCTCTACTCCTCTTTAGTTAAATATTGAGTTGTCAGCTTTCACTCTTTGCTGACCACAGGGTCAATCATAGTGTTGATAATAGACTGTAGAAGAGAAGGAGGGAAGAAAAAGACCAGTCATGATGGTCTCTAGGTGAGAGATGCTGGCGGTATGAACCAGAGTGTTAGTAGTTGAGGTGGTAATATCTGATTCTTGATATATTTTGGTAATGGGGCAAATAGGATTTGCTAATGATTAGATGTGGAAAGATAAAGAGTCAAGAATGACACCAACATTTCTGATATGAGTAACTGGAGTGATGTAGTTGCCATTAATTTAGGGTCAGTTTTGGTGGCATTAGGAAAAGGAATGTTCAATTTTAAATCATTTAAATGGAATTTTCAAGTTGTTACATATAACAGTCCAGATAAGAGATCTACATATTGGAGTCTTTAGGATATAGGTGTAATTTAAAGCCATGAGATTGGATGAGAACTGCAAGAGAGTGAGTGTAGACAGATAAGAAAAAGGTCTAATGTCTAAACCTTGGATCACTTCAGTGTTAAGAGGTTAGCAAGGCAGGAGGTAA
This sequence comes from Balaenoptera ricei, assembly GCF_028023285.1. Lineage (NCBI taxonomy): Eukaryota > Metazoa > Chordata > Mammalia > Artiodactyla > Balaenopteridae > Balaenoptera > Balaenoptera ricei. Next base: position 108,193,016 of record NC_082643.1, on the reverse strand, counting down.
ACCAGGAACATGGTTTCCTAAAAGCCATGTGAAGAAAATGTCAAATGCTGCTGATGGGTCAAATAAAAGGGAGACTTGTAAACTTTGTATTTAACAAAGTACAAGTCATTGGAAATCTTCACAAGAGCCCAACTGGAGTCAGTTCAATAGATAAAAAGGACATTGTGACATTGCATACACATCATTCTTTCAAGAAATTTTTGTGTCAAAAGAGAGAATAACTCTAGGTTGTAGGGGGGGGGAATGGAGTTAAATATATATATATTTATCTATATATATTTATTTATATATATATATCTTTGTATACTGATGGTCTGATGGTAATGGTACAGTTGAGGGAAATGTTGATAATTTGATGATGAAGGACAGGGGAGAATTACAGGAGTGAGGTTCCTGAGTGGGGACACAGCAGATGAGGTCTAGTGAAAATGTGGAGTTTGACTTTAAAAAGGAACATTTAGAGTTTATTCTAATAGGAGGACAGGAAAAAATGTCTGTACAGATTCTAGAAGACGAGTAGATATGATGATGAGAGCTTATAGAATTCTTATTCTCATGTTTTCATGAATTCAGTGAAAGTAGAGAACTGAAATAACAAACAGGGAAGAGGTTTTGGAGGTTTGAGAGGAATATGAAATAGAGAGGAAAGAGGAAAAGTAAAAGTAATACAATTATTCTGTATCATTAAATGCTCCCTTGAGTAAAGGCCACAAAGTTAAAGTGAGAAACAGATTTGTAAACTTTTTTTTCCAGCCACATTTAGCAATTTGGGTACAGGAATGAAGGAGGTATAGAGCTGTTTTTAACCAGAGTAAGGGTTTTGCTTAGCAAGTTTAGCCAAGAGAAAGCCAAGTGAATTGAGATCTATGAAAGATGGTGTTCAAATAATTGATCATGGAAAACAGAGAATGTTTGAAAGAGAATGTTTGTAATACTTGACTAAGCCAAGTATATAGGGAAGCAAAAGCATGATGGGTGAGGGGTGGTAGGATCAGTGGATTATAGGTCTGGTGAGGTGGGGGGCGTTGAATGATATTTGAGAGCCGAGGATTTGAGGAAGTGATCTGGAAAGACAGGATGTGATGAGTACACAGTGGGTCTAGAGTGTGAACATAGAGTTTAGTGACTGAGTCAAGGTGGAAGAAACTGTCATTGGAGGGAGATGGTCAAGGAGGCAAGACTACTGGAAGAATTTCATACCTAAATACTGAAATGACTCAGACTCAAGGAAAGAGTTGTGGTGGAGTGAGCTGGGAGCTAAAGCTAAATTTCAAAGATTGAGGAGAACCCCAAAGTCCTTGAGATGACTGAAACAAAAAACAGAAGTAGATGGTGTAGCGTGATGACATTTATGTTAGAGCAGGAAAGGCAGGTGTTGAGGAGCATAGAATAGTACATAAGTGGCAATGAAGAGCAAGGATGAACCTTCCTTACCTTCACCATTTGAGATACAGGGCATGCAGGACCTCTAAAGGAACCACATTTCAGCAAGAACAAGAAGATAAAGGGAACTTTCAGAGAAGTTGTTGAGGGCAATGGGGGGGTTTTGCTAATGACAATCAGTTTCAGGAGTCAGGGAGCTGGCTACTGAAAGGTAGATGTAGAGAGCTGTATGGAGATGAGAATGCGGAAAATGAACTATGTTCTGGGAATCTAGGTTGTGACTGACAAAGGTAGTGATAAAGTGAATAAATAGATGAGTCCTGATGAGGAGGTGAGTGATTGGAAGTACGCAAAGTTTAGAATCTATGGACCTCTCTTCATCATCTTAATGGAGGTGTGGGGACCTCAATCAAGGGATGATCTAACTGCATAGTTATCCATATAACCATAAAGTCTTTGACTTTTTTCTTTATGGCCAAAAGTCCTTATTGCCAAATTTGTTGGCTTCTCTAGGGGGCAAGCTCAAATACGTAGCAGGCACCTCTAAGTTTCCATTTCCTCCCATAAAATAAATAATAAATTCCCATAAAATAAATTATAAAATTACCATAGTTTTGGCACATGAATGAGCAGAAACCAATTGTGGGGTTGTACTCAGAGCAGTAATAGTAGTGGAAGTCTGCCATCTCTTCCCAAACCAATTAGTGGTGAAAATAAAACTGCTCCGAATACAACCCTAGGATTGCCCCCGGCAGCTTCTTTCAGGCCTTTCTGGACCTCTCAGCATCATTATTTCTTTGGACCACTCAGCAATTTAGGAATACCCTTCCTTTTGGGAATTTCTATCACTATCTCCCTTCCTGATGACTCTTTCTGAGTCACCTTCCTTGTCTTCTGAACCTCATCTGTCCCTTAAATAAACTGTCGGCATTCCTAAAATTTTCTACTTGGTCTCCTTCCTATTTTATTCTGTGGCAAGGATCTGAATCTTAAATGCCCTCAAGGGACAGAATGTCTCTCCTTCCACCAAATCATCCTCTCCAATGGAAATCAGAGGGACTTTTTCAAAAACCAAAAACTGATAGTAAACATCTAGTACTCAAAATATTTAATGGCCTCTTTTTACTACTAAGCAAGTCTTTTTTCCTTAGCGTAATGTTGAAGGTTATATGCAAATTTGACTCTGTTCTTCCTGAGTCTCATTTTCCATCACCTTTTCTCTTCTTAGGGGTCCCTTAACTGTCACCACATTTATCAACACACAAATTGTGGGTTCTGCTATACACTTGTGTTCCTTCAGTTTTTCTTACACTATTTCCTTTACCCGCAATATTCTTTCCCCTCTTCTCCATTTGTTAGTCAATCCAGTTCAAAGAAGACTTATTTTGTGAGGTCTTTTGGAGGAGCATCTCAACTTTCCAAATTGCCCAATACTTCCTGTTTGCTATCATGACACTCTACTTACACTTCCAATATAGATGTTTTCAGAGTCTGCTTTTTGTTACACTTTACCTATTCATTTAAATTCTTCTTGTTAAAAAGAAGTGAGATCATTGTCATTAAATCTGCGTGTGTGTGTGTGTGTGTGTGTGTGTGTGTGTGTGTGTGTGTGTGTTTTCTCCCTGTCTGAGTACTCTCTATTAGATTATTAGTTTCTCCAGGGCAGTTTCTCATTCCCTCAGTACTTTACACTGTGCTGTGCATATAACTGGTGTTAAAGAAATGTTTATTCAATTAAAATATGGCAGGGAATAATCGAGGCTGGCAAGGAAGAGTGAATGGCCATCAGCTGAATAAGGAGATGTCAGTAGAATGTGAGTTCCACAAAGATAGGGATTTTAAACTGCTTTGTCTTTTGGGAGTGCTGTAAAAATTCATTGAATGAAAAAGACTAATATAGGAGATTTCACACTTATATCTCAACACTTAACCTTGAACAACATACAGGAGTTATACGAAGGGTGAGGTTTGCTACATCCCGATTCAAGTGTACTTTTCAGAAATGGTGTCTACTTTTCTCACAGTCAACCTCAAAAAAAAAAAAATCTGAATATACATAAAGGAGAAAAATGTTTTCCCAAGCATAATATTACAATAAAAGAATTGTTCTTCTTTTTAGTAAACTTTTAGGTTTAAGGAATGCTCCTTAATTCTATTCAATTTTTTAAATCAATCACTCTTGTGCTGAATATTTTTAAATGAATATGGCGCTTTTGCATGGATCCATAAATAAACAAAACGTGCACAGCTTTGTTTATGTTAGCAACCTTCTGCTAAGTGTTGCTTCTATTTATTTACTTTTAAATTATGCCAGATTTCTGCAAATTTGAATCAGTTTGGGGATCAACTTGAAATTTTAAAGACTGGCTATGTACTTTGCTTCTGATACCTTGCAAATATATTAAAGTAATAGTTTTAAGGGCCAGCAGAAGTTATAAGAGGAAATTATTCATGATGGACTTAATTATGGAAATAAATGCATCATACTACAAAATTTTTACCATTCCTCTTAATTTAATTTATTTTAACTTCCTCATTCTTTTTGCTTCCTCCTCTTATCCAGAGTTTTTAGCCCCATCTCTTATATCTTAAGGTCAGATGTTACCTGATTTGTGTAGCATAATATACAATTTTGAGAAGAACCTGAAGGAGTCTATAAGGATATGTTGATACATCAAAACTTTGCCTAGAAAGCCATGTTGCTGAAAACAAGCTCTACTTACAGACATTCATGGCTGAAATTAAAATTCACTAATTCATTCATGATGAAGAGCTGGTGTCCATAAACTGACTCCCTCTTATCATGTGTAATTTGGCATGAGTCATGAGATTTAGAGCTGGTTAGCTTTTCTCAGAGAGCAGAAATGAGAAGATGGAGTTGAATAAGGCAACAATAGACACTGATACTTGTCTCACAAACATCCATCTAATCCCCCTATCTGCTTCTTCCTCTCTTTTTACTGAACCACCATTATGTTCAGGTATTTCCTATCCTCCACACTGGCATGTGCTTCAAGATGATCTCATCTCTAGCTCCAGGGATAGTACATACTTATAAAACTAAGTCAATCTCATTCTCTTTGAGAGTGGTTGGTTTAGGTGTGGGCATGTGACCTAATTTTGGCTAATGAGACCTTAGTTGAAGTCAACCTCAGTGCTTCTAGGAAATTTTATCTCTAGAGATATAGACACAAAAAACGATAGTCACTTTCTTTCCTTGAATGCTTTTTGTGCCTGCATATGATGGCTGGAACTGCTGCAACAGTACCTGTGAGGGAAGCCTGCCTGAGGGAAGAGCCAAGATGATGGGAATGACAGAGGGAAAGAGTGGGAAGAACCTGCACCACCCATGACACATTGAAGCTTCAGATTGTTCCTGCCTGGAGCCTGCCCTACCTGGGACCTCCTCATTTACGCCAGTTTGAGTCATTTTCTCTTACCTGTAGTCAGTAGAAATCAGACAACTTTCCTTCTCTCTATGGTTAAAGAATAAATTTATATTATGTTTTGTATAAGGAAAAGATACAGATACCTGGATTTCTTTTGGAAGTACATTAGTGGCAGTAACATAGCTAGAGATTAGCTTTCAGTGGACCATGTTCAAATTTTGGACGCTTGAAATTTGGTAAGGAAAGCAGTGTAAATCAATTAGTGCTGCCATTGGGTAACAGAATTGTTTCTTTTTCACTAATATAAGGTAGCCGAAATTAAAGGAATAGAACAGCTTTCAAAACAGAAACACTCAAAAGGAAATGCTATCAAATCATCATGCATTCTAAAAGAGCTAAGTTACAAATAGGTAAAAACAACTGCTCTTTTAAGCAGTGCTGCCATTATAAAATGTTAGCAGTTAGCAAGCGACTAGGGTGGGAACAGTGGCCTCTTCTTTTAAAGAGTAGCTTTTCCCAGAGAAAGAAATATAACATTATTATGACTATCCAATATACATGACTGTTTTAGTCATTTTAATTTTCAATTAAATACAGCTCCTGTTTCAGCTGCAATGAGTTAAAACAATTAAAATTTTCATATTATGTTCATCCTATTTGTAAAGTAGTTCATACTGGAATGTGTTTTAGGTGAAAAACGGTCCATGAAAGGGGCTTCCCTGGTGGCACAGTGGTTAAGAATCCCCCTGCCAATGCAGGGGACACGGGTTCGAGCCCTGGTCCGGGAAGATCCCACATGCCACAGAGCAACTAAGCCCGTGTGCCACGACTACTGAGCCTGCGCTCTAGAGCCCACGAGCCACAACTACTGAGCCTGCATTCCACAACTACTGAAGCCCACGTGCTTAGAGCCCGTGTTCCACAGCAAGAGAAGCCACTGCAATGAGAAGCCCACGCACTGCAACAAAGAGTAGCCCCCGCTTGCCACAACTAGAGAAAGCCGCGCACAGCAACGAAGACCCAACACAACCAAAACATAAATAAATAAACAATAAAATAAAAATTAAAAAAGAAAAAAGGGTCCACGACAAAATGTGGGTAAGGATAAACTTGAATATGACTTTTAAGCTCAGTCTAGATATAGTGTTGTAGCATATAATTTCAAAAATTGGATGCCAATTTTTCAATACTAATTAAGGAAGCTGTGACATCCACTGCTCTATTTAATTGACTTATAGCTGGGATACCGACCAAGCCAGTTTTGGTCCCTAGAATGCCTTTATGCAAATGAGACCCACCAGAACATGGCTTGGCAAGCAGAGCAATAGGCTGGATTCCAGCCTCTTCTCGTCCATTAGGCCAGGCATTGTTGTGTCCTGAACAGCCAGCGCAAATGTACTCAGAGGCCCTGGGTTGCAAATTCCAGTGTTTAGGTGGACGAGTGTTAGACAATATGGAGCGCTGAGAATGGGCAAGCTAGAGACCCCGTCTAATCACGGCTCCAGCTATTGTTTTCAGGAGGGAATGTAGACACGGTGTTTTCACATCTCCCAATTTTTGAAAGAGGCTGGAAGTCTAATGCAGTTTCTTTAACACCATGGACACAAGCAAAAGGAGTGTGAGGCCCAAATTTAAATTGTGGACTGGATGCTTGTGACTCTGGCTTAAAGGAAGTGCATAGCCACAGCTGCTTACTCAGATACCATGTTTATCCTGATCCTGTTGGGCTCAGGAATGTTTGAGCTCCTGGAGGTGATGGTGCAAGTGAGAAATGTGGGGCAGAGGCCATATGTCATCCAAGGTAAGTCTCAAGTAGGAGAGACCATAGATATAGGTACGGAGGGCAGGGGGAAAGGTAATAAATGTGATATTAACTGAAGAAGAAAGAAAAGGAGTGTATAAAATTAAGTACTATGTAAGGAGGAGGAAGTTGTGATTTTCAGGTAGCTTGCCTTTTATAGTACTATGCTACTAAATAGCTCCAACACTTTGCTAACATTAATTAAACCTCACAAACCCTTGAGATAGGTAATGACTATAATTAAACTGATATTCTGGATCCGTACAATGAGACTTAGAATGCCCAAGGTCATAGCCAAGATTGTGTGGCCTAGTTTGGCAGACAAACTACATGTTCTTACAATGTATTACTCCTCTGGAAAGAGCTTTTCTAGCTCTCTCTTTCAATCTCTCTCTCTCTCCATGTTTAGATTAAGAAGATATAATGATAGGATAAATAAACTTGATCACTGAGAAGTAAAACTGCAAGTTGATTAGGGAAGCTTAAAGACAATATGGAAAAATAGCTAAATGAACAATGCGTAGTTCTAAACATTTATAATATGCAAATTCCAATTAATTGCATTTATTTAAAATATTTCCATTTAAATTGCTGGTTTAGCTAAATGCATCAAGAAATCAAGAAATCAATGTATGTAAAGCTTTCTTCATACTATACAACAGTTTAGAAAAGACTGTCATTAGTTTGAAAAGAGAATACAACAGACAGACAGAAGGAACTCATCTTGTTGCTATAACTACAGCATAACAAAGGTCAGCGCTGGGGAAAATTTAAAAAAAAACCAAAACCTTCCTGGATTGAACGTTAACTACTCAGGGATATTATCCTGAATTTTTCCTCCCAACAGAGAAAGATAATAATCCTTTATACTGAGAACGGTTAATTGAAGATAAACCAAACAATGGTAACCTACATTTTTAAAAATCAAGCATAAAAAACTGGTTTTGATTTGAAATCTTGAGAGTAATATTAGAAAACTGTGCTTTTGCAAATAGGGGCATCCTGATTACTTTGGAAATCAAAATCTAAGTACAGGAGAAAAAAAAAATCACAAACATTTTATGAAAAATCTTTCTTGTATTTAAAACGGCAAATCAAAAAATTTCAATTAACATAATTTAATAGAAAATAGTTTATGATAAATTTAATTTCAGAGTTGTTTGACAGAGCTTAAAAAGTATGACTTCTATAAGCCAAATTTTCTGTCTCTAAAAAGTAAATTTTAGAAATAACTTCATTATTAAAATTCTTTGAGATTTTTTGTTTCTTAGTTTTGAATAATTGGGCAAGTCCTATCCGGTAATTTGAAGATTCAGTAGCCTATTTATAAAATGTCCAGTTTCTGCATATAGATTCAGTTTCCACCTTTGAGCTAAGGAGAACATTAGTTACTTGAGTTACTGGGTTTGAGGTTTTGACTGAAAATAAGGAGAGGGATTGAGAGAGGAGACTCTGTCACCTGCTTTCCAGTGTTCTGTAAATCCTGTCAGATACAACTTGTGTGCAGGGAGAATGGCTGAAAGCACAAGGAATGATGCTGCCACATTCTGGACTGCTCTCTTGGAAACAGGGATGCTGTGACACTGAATGCATGTTGACAGAGCTATAGGAAGTGTTCTCTGGTCAGCTCTTAATTGTCAATTTCATAAGATTCCCAAGCTTCATATTACTTTATCATTACTGATCTATCTTAAGAGATATACTTTCAAGAAAGCATACAGGTGATTCTATGCCTAAGGCAAAATTTTCCTGGGAGAAAGGTCAATGAAGGGTGCCTTGATACTGTCAGGCAGAGGAAAGAGAGACCGAAAGGAACATGGGGCTCAAACTGCAAATTTGTGTTTATATCTGTGAGTGTCTGGAAGTTACTCACCGTGACTTGGTGGTTTTGTTTTGTTTTGTTTTGACCAAAATTGACGCATTATTTCCTTCATGAGTAATACTTTGAAAAAAATCTGGAATGTTATTGCTTGGGTTTCCTAATAATCCAATGAACAAAATATACCGAATATTTATGGTAAAATACAAGGAAGCCCATATCTTATCAAAATCAAGCCAAATTAGGGAGCCTATAGAAGAAACGTTCTACTGGAGACTTTTCATTTCTAGCCTATTGTTATTTCATTTGTATGGATTTCCGCATTTGGGGACAACTCCTATTATACTGCCATGGAGTATTAAAGATGTAATTTTATAGAAACGAGAATTTGTATAATAAGAAGGAGTGCCGTGAAGAAATAAGAAATGGCCTAGACCAAATTAGATCTTCCAAAGAACAATTCTAAAAATTAATGCTCAGGTTAGCATTTGGTAAATATCGGTCTAGTGTCCAAATTGTATGTAAAAACAGGTGAATGTATGTACTTGATTAACGTAGTTGATTTGAATATGGTGTTAATGAGGCCAAGGTTCACAACCCTGTGAACCTATTATTTTCATTATCATCAACAGTTACAGATTTTATCCCTAAGAGTGGTCAGCCATTCCATAAATGCATTCTGCTAGTCATTAGAAAGACAAGGCAAGAGAGTGTAGATAGCTTAAGACAAATTTGTTGTTGCTAGAAAACAGCTCAAAGCACATGACCTGCTGTTGGCAGGTTAAGAGTACCAGTTTTGAATATGAAGGTCAACACTGTGATAATGATGTATGATATTTAATTAAAAGTGAAAGAAAATAACGGGTGTGAAGAATATTGATTTTAAGGACTAATTTAATCAAATTTCACTTTGTTGAGTCACTGAGAAAATCTCTGAAAATTTCCTTAAAATGTTCACTTAAGGGATTTAAAAATATCATTTCATTATAAAAGAATAATTCATTATAAGCAAAAAGTCTCTTTTATGTAAATAATAATGCCGTTATCTTAGCTTATGGTTCTTTATTAATTAGGTTTTTTTAATCTGGTGATGGTAAGGTGATGGACATTTTCTGTATAAAGTGGATCTGCTGGAGTAGAGAGTTCTTGCTAGGTGTAATAGGAGACGAGATTCAAAACATGGGGGCCAACTGGAGAAGAGCTTTGAATGACATTTTATGAATTTTCCATTTTTATCTTATGGACCATGGGGAACTTACTTCTACATTTTGTGTATGCTACTTTCTTCAATGAGCATGGCACAGAATGTTAGAACCTTCCATGTGTCAGGCAATGTATGAGGTGGGACACGAAGCTGAATAAGACATAATCCCTGATATCAAGGATCTCCAGTTCTGGTAAAGAAGACAAATAAATAAAAATCCCAGATAGCTACAGTTAGAGAAGAATTGAAGACATTATTCTGCATTTGTTTTATTGGCATATTCCTCCTGCGAAGAGGGTGGTTATTGTATTATTATCTACAGCATGAATTACTATGAAAAGAGGCAGTCCTCAGATACTGTGAACAGGAATTGGGAAGCTGGATTCTAGGATGTTAGGTGAGAGAGCTTCACACACCTTTCCTAACCTGGGCAGTGAGTAGTTTTTATGACTAATAGGGTACACATTATTGGTGGAGGGATTAAAGCTTACCTCTGGGTTTTGAAAACACCAGCAGACAAGCTGCTAATGCCTAAGATTTATCTCTAAGTCAGTTTATTTTAGATTTATGGTATTTCCTCTGCTTGTGTTACTTCTGCTTTCTTTATTCTTTAGTAAATTCTTGTTTGACTATTTTATCCATAGCTTGGCTGTCCTACAGGTATTTAAGGAAACATAATTTGTTCATAGTTGCCAAACTTTCCCCAAAGTCATTAAGACTGCTTTTAGTGGTAATCTCTAAGGGTGGTAATCAGCAAAAGTGTTCTCAAGGAAAGAGGACTCTCACAGTCGATTCATGGCTGTGTGGGCCAACTTAACCTCTCCAGCAGGTTATTCTCCTCCCAGTGTTGCTCTTGGGGGAAAATGCCAGCTGTCCACCAAAACTCTTTCTCTACTCCACAGTAGTAGAGTTTGCATCTAGGAAGTAACTGCCCCGCCATCTTTGCAGCTAGTCATGGCATGTGACTGGTTCTTGACAATTGTCAGTGAGCCGTGGTGCTGTGGGTCACTTCAAGAGCAAGTCTTTAAGAAGGGATCATGCCCCATTCATGCCCTTCTGGTCGTTTGATGTAGTTGATGAGCAGTCCCTCAGGGATGGCAAGGTCCCTAAATGAATCCATGGATCCATGAATCACTCATAGAGGAGAGCCATCCTCTGATCTGAAATTCCCACCCCGGACTGGGACATGAACAACAAATATACTCCTATTTTTTGCATTGACACATTTTGAAGTCTATCTGTTACAACAGATAAACTACATTTTTAGAGATTCTGGATAATGATGACAATATTGATCATGATCATGATGAAAGCAGCCATGCTTTAGAGATATTTCACAGCACAACACAAAATTTCTGCAGAGCAGGGACACTTCTTCAAGTGATACTCAAGTTGATCTTTCCCATGAAGATATCAAGGAAGCCCCTGTGCTCCTACTTCAGGTCACAAAATATACAGAGTAAAGCACAAACCATTTCCAGGGAATTGGAAGCTGTAGCAGGCATTTTCCAAAGAGAATGAACCTTAAGTTTTAGTACTTTATAGAACTATGAATTCCGAAGTAGAGTTAATACAGGACCAAGTGTCCTCAACGATTTTCCTAAAACACCTGACACATCATTCTGGAGAACACAGTGGAGAACGTGGAGTAATGTGAGACATGGTAGATATGCAAGTGGTAAAACTAGTATATATAAAAAAATAAAGGATATGAGGTATCCCAGACCAGAAGAGAGATGTTTCCCTTTATCACATTTGGCTAAGGATGTAATCAATTCCCTAGCAGAAAGGCAATGGATGTTATATCCGAGGTATGCGGTATATTGTCTAAAATATATTCTGTATGTCTTATAAATGAGGGGTCTATAATCATAATTAAAGCTAAGGTTCTAGTATGCAGAGAGGGTTATTGATTAATTAATTATTGATAGTAAGACTAGAGTAGAGGTTATAAGCATAAAGTTTTGGAGATACCGGATTGGGTACAAACTTCAGCCCTGTTACATACTAACTTTTTGACCCATCTAAGTTATCTGATATCTATGGGCCTATTATTTCCAGTGGAAACAATACTAACTACTTCATAGGGTTATTTCAAGGACAAAATAAACTACCTGCAAATTACTTACTACAGTGTCTGACACAGATGGGTCATTAATTGTTGCTCTTATTAATCATTAAGACTGAGTGTTCTGAGTTTTCCCTTTATCAACTAGAAAACAAAATTCTTTGGAATTTAGAGCTTATTTTCTCTCATTTGTTTAAAGTCTCATCTTGAAAGTGAGCTTGAAGCATTCTGAAAAGAAAAGCAATTTTGGCATAAGAAAGCATGATATTTTTATTTGATTTTAAAATTGTTTATTTACAAATTCAAAACCTCTAACATTGGACTACTTTAAATATTTCGAAAAGATGTTTAAGAATCTATCATCTTTCCAGTATAATGAGTGTAGGCGTTCATTAAAAGGTGCCTACATTTTGCTGATAAATTTCTTATGATGTTCAGCTCAAAAAAAAAAAAAAATCAAATGGAAAATTCCCTTCTTTGCTTTCACAAAGCATTGACAAAAGTATAAAAATATCTTATCAATGAACTTAAGTAATTATTAACCATCCAGTTATTTTGTCTATAAATGCCAAATAACTGCTTTGATTGATTTTATAACCAACTTATTCTATTTTTTTAAATTACAAAACATGCATCTTAATCAATGAGTCACAAAACAATCTGCCCCCTATTTCAATAGTTGCCCACTCTTGGTACAGCACCTACATTTATGCACACCACGGTTCCTAACATCTTATCAATAATCAGTCCTCCAGGGTTGGCAGAATCTTGATATGGTCAAGGTCAGTCTTTTGAAAATTCAAAAACAAAATGATTTAAAATGTCTTTTCAGCATTTTGTTATTATAAAAGAAACAACTCATTATTATACTTTTCTTCCTTCTCTGAAACTATATTATTGTATTATTCTAGAGTACAGTTTTAATTTTAATACAGAACTTTTACTTTGCTTTATAAGACCAATTTAAACAATCTGAATTTTTTTCTTTCCTACTTCTGTAGCTTACTATGAACCACTATTTTTTTCTTTAAAATTATCCAAAAGATTCATATTTTTAAATATTTCAGATAAATATGAGCACACTTCATTTCAATAGTAGGATAGCATGTAGCCAGGAATACATCATTTTCTTTAAGGCAGCAGTGAAGAAGTTAATTCATAGCTGCATTTATGAGTGAGTTTTATTTATTTTTGACCTGTGGTAAAAAGATTTATCTTTCAATTACGAAACTATTTTTCCCAAGTGTCAAGAAGTCATACTAGTATAAAATAGATTAATGTAGCTATAAAAGTAGTTTTTGTTTAAGTAAGTTTGTAATTAAAAATAGGGTAGTAAGTTAAAAATCAGATTTAATCATTGGAACTACCAGATGGAATAGTAAAAGAATGGGGTTGGGGAAGCGGGGGGAGGAGAGAAAGAGAGGAGAGAGATTGAGATTGATTTTGAGATCGGTCAGGCTACACACATCACCAATATTTTTACATTCTGGCATAATAATATTTAAAAGATCCGGACAAGCAGAACACCAATCCGTTTTCCCTTACTTTAAAGATCTAAATGATCATAATTTTTAAAAAGTCTTCCTGGGTACATCAGGAGTATTATTTAAAAGCCATGCGGTAGGGTGTGAAATAAGAGTATTCTTCAAACAAACACGACCTTTTCTGTTTCTTGTACTGCTCTTCTCAACCCAGCCAAAAAACCCAGACAAGTTTATTTACACACACACACGCACACACACACACACACACACCCCACACGTAGAGAGAGAGAGAGAGAGAGAGAGAGGCGGAAACGCCCTCTTTCCATCCCTTCCAAACAATTATCTCCGAGAGCAAAAGAAAATAATCAACAGCCCTCTGTGCTGGGCTGGGCGGCTGAGCCGGAGAGCGGGGCGCCAGGAGGGAGGGCGATCGGCAGGCGAGCCGGGAAACGTGGCTCCTCCGGCGAGGAGAGGATTTGTGAAGGGGAGCGCCGGCCCGCGTGCGCCTCTTGTTCCCCGTGTAATTTGCAGCCAATCATCAGTAGGTGTCCGCGTCGCTGCGTCCTCCTCACCTCGGCGCCGATCACCCCCCCGCCCGCGCCCCCGCCCCCAGCCTCCCACCTCCTCCCTCGCCTTTCTGTCTCTCCCGCTCCCCTCCCCCCGCAGCCGCACACACGCACACACAGAGAGAGAGAGAGAGAGAGAGAGAGAGAAGGGGGGCAGAGGGAGAGAGAAGAGACCGAGAGAGAGAGAGGAGAGGAGAGGGGGAGAGAGAGAGAGCAGAGACTCCCCGGCTCCCTCCCACCCTCGCACACAGCGACTGGAGACGGACGGAGAGCAACGCGCTGGGAGAGGAGAGACCACCGAGAACAGCCCCGCGCTCTCACACATACACTCACACTCGGCTCTTTCCTCTCCCCCCACCTCCTCCTCCTTCCACCCCCTCCACTAACACCATCTCCTCCTCCTTCTCTCTGCAACAAGAAAAAAAAAAGCCATTTACAGGTATTTTTTTTTTTGATCCGCATATTTATTTATCCCCCCGTCCCCAACAGTTTGTTTACAAGTATTAAAGTTGTAATTGGGAGCTGCCAAGACACATCTGGATTTGTGTTTCTTTGTGTTAGGGGGTGATGTGCAACTAATTAAAGGCAGACTGGCAGCGTCTGCAAATTCTAAGGCTCCCCAAATAAAAAGAGACTGGTAAGTGATTGTTCTTTCTCTTTCTCTGGCTTTTTGCTCTTAAATGTTTGCTGTCCGTTGGGATTGTAAAAGTAGATTATTAATGCTGGACTCCAGCGATAAAAGGCGTCGCTGTATTAATTTATTAATTAATCTGCACCCGCCCCTCCTCCTGAATGTTAAATATGACCTTTGATCTCTATGTCTCTGGTAGACCAGACATACAATATTAGGCATGTACAGTCACATTGTTTAAAGGCAAAACAGGATCATGAAGTATGGATGTCTAATTTAGCTTTGGAATAGGACTATAGTTATTTGTGTGTGTTTTATTTCGTTTTTTAGAGAAAATCCAAACAATAGCTGTGGTTTAGGTACCTTTTTCATGCTCCAAGATGCATTGATTAAACAATAATGACCTGGATGCTGGACACAATCGTTTTCTACAGTTTCTGGTGGCATTAAACCTTGAGGAGGGAAGGGGGAGGTGATGGTAATAAGGAAAGCTTCTTTTTGGAGACACCACTCCAATACTCTGAAAAAGGGACATTAAATTATTTCTTTATTTGGAACAAGATCAAAAGACTAAAATGTTGAAATTTTTCCCTCCACTCAGTGTGCTGGTATCTAATGCATGGTTGGCATAACTAGTTTTTACTGAGTAGCAGTTATTATGGTCTTGCAGTTACAATGTGATTCGCAGAAACTGAAGCTATATGCATATTCTTGCTGTGTCTTCCCCCACCCCCTTCCCAGCATCAAGAATATTTAGCCAGGAGCATTTTGGGGGCACCCTTTGTATTGCCTTCAGACCTCTGAAGGGAGCAGTTTTCCCTAATGCGAAACCACAGAGGTGGTTCCTGAATGATTAGGGACTTGCTGTGATTGAAAGATGCCTGCTAGCTTCTAATCCAGCCTGGGGTGAGGTTCCTTATCTTGATTTACTTTGCTTAATAGGGATTTGTTTACATAAACCCCTCTTTTTAGGGCACCTCATCATCAGGTATTGAAGTTTTTGCACTTGGAGTTTGGGCATAAATGGTTCATTAATCTAATTATAAGCATAATTGCTATAATTGATATCCATTTTGAACTGAATATTTGAGACAGACTACTGGGCCCCCATTTAAAATTCCCTGAACTCCACATTCTAGACCAATATGTGGGCTTCAGAAGATGTCACAAAAAGATATTCTGCCCCCCCCCCAAAAAAAATCTGGAAACAAAGAAACTGGTTTTTTAGGTTAATATACACTTTATGTTTTTGCTTTACTTCTCAAAAGGCTGTGATGTACTTCTCCCTCTGTGATAAACAACTAAAATACCTCTTCCTAAGCATAATAATGGCCTGTAAGCAAAGAGATGAATGCAAATACCCAGTTAACATTAAACTTTCCTATAAAACAGAGCAAAAGAAAAAAAAAAAACATTTTAATGATTATTTCTTCATGGAACACCTTAAATGATTCCCCCCTACTTTTACTCAAAATCAGTGACTGTGAGAGATCCTCAAAAAGTCCATGCTTTCCTCTTGTCTTGGGAATAGACTGGAGTCTCCATTAGGAATTATTGGGAATATTCTTACAGAGACTGCAGGCACTTGGTTTAAAACCTTTGACATTTTTTGTATTATTAAGAAAAATTTTAATCTAGTCCATCTTTCTTTTCTTTCTTTTAAACAAGTAGAACACCACCCTCTTACCCCCTCCAAGCCCCACCACCAAATGGCTTGTACAATTGAGACCCGTCCTTGGTCCATTGAATTAAGACCCTTACAGAGCCAGCTGTGCTGGGATTCAAACTAATGACCGCAGACACAGAAGGACACTGTGGCAGCTGGTAGTTCTTTTTTCCCTGCCTCTTTAGTTCAGATTGTATGTGGGCAGTCTCTTAGCTCTCAGTTGTATTGTGTTTGCTTACAGTTTATACTCGGATGTATTGCAGACTTTCTCAGTACTTCATTTGCTAATTTCCTGTTCATTTTCCTCATAGGGCCATAGCTGTTTTCTACTTTAGAGCATTTGCATGCCCAGGCAGCACTTGTTCATACATTTCATAATGTTTAAATGCCCTCTGCTTATAGGTAGTATCGCCCTCCCACCCCTGATTTGCATGTCTTTAAGCACTCCAATTGCCCTTTTCCCTCGGCATTTGTCACCCCTGTCTTTCCTCTTTCCCTGGGTATCCTGGCTATTAATACATTTTCTCAGGAGGGTTATAAGAATAGGGGGGAGGAGCCGTGGTGTGCTGTGAGGAGGGAGAGAGCGGGGCTGGGAGCGTGGGGGAAGGATGGGAATGGGGGGGTGGGTCACGTCTTGATGATTGTTATGCAAACGACCTGACGAAGAATGTGGGAGCTTTCAGCGTCTGCGGTGGGGTAGTGAGGGAGGCTGTTTATTTATTTGTCGATCTTTTTCCTCGTGCTGCTTGTTGGAATGACTTTCTTTATTTTAGTTGTAACAGTTGGAGGATAATGCAAAGGAAGACGCTGCCTGGGAATTCACCGTCTGTGGAAATGCGCCCCAGAGAGGAATAAAGCAGTCCTCACCTTGCTCTCCCCACCCGGACCCACTTTCCCCTCCCGCCTCGGCCCCCACCCCGGCACCACCATCACCCCCTTCCCTCCCCCCCACCTTCCCCCCTTTCCCACCCAGGTGTCGGACCAGACGGTCCCCACTTCCACCCTGCACCCCTTCTTCCCCCCCTGTACCATGAACACCAATGTCTGCGTGGAGCCCGGGCCGAGCCCGGAGGCCCCGGGCTTGCCCAAGGAAAGCCACCTGCCCGAGGGGGCCCTGAACAGCCTTGTGGATTACAACTCGGAGATGGAGCGCTACCGCTCCTTTGCCACCTCCTTCTACAAGACCAACGGGGGCGCCTTCCCGCAGGCGGCCAAGATCGCGCGCATCACCACCCCCATCTTCCCCAGCAGCGCCGCCGCCGCCGCGGCCGCCGCGCGCATCGGCATGTCCCCCTGGAACTGCGACAACGCGGCCACCGCCGCCGCCGCCACCGCCATGCTCTGGGGCAGCGGCGGGGGCGGGGGCGGCGGCGGCGGAGGCGGGGGCGGCGGCGGCGGCGGCGGGGGCGGCGGGGGCAGCAGGAAATCCTCCTCCGCCGCCGCCTCCTCCTCCGCCTCCTCCTCGGCGATCCTCCCCGCCGGCGGTGGCGGTGGTGGCGGTGGCGGCGGCGGCGGCGGCGGCGGTGGCGGCGGCAGCAGGACCAGCATGCACCACCGAAACGACTCCCAGAGGCTGGGGAAAGCTGGCTGCCCGCCAGAGCCGTCGTTGCAAATGGCAAATACTAATTTCCTCTCCACCTTATCCCCCGAACACTGCAGACCTTTGGCGGGGGAATGCATGAACAAGCTCAAATGCGGCGCTGCTGAAGCAGAGATAATGAATCTCCCCGAGCGCGTGGGGACTTTTTCCGCTATCCCGGCTTTAGGGGGCATCTCATTACCTCCAGGGGTCATCGTCATGACAGCCC
The DNA here is from genome assembly GCF_028023285.1 of Balaenoptera ricei. Taxonomy (NCBI): domain Eukaryota; kingdom Metazoa; phylum Chordata; class Mammalia; order Artiodactyla; family Balaenopteridae; genus Balaenoptera; species Balaenoptera ricei. The sequence continues at coordinate 108,175,197 of NC_082643.1, read as the reverse complement.
TTCACTCCCCCGCAGCAGCCTCAGCAGCCGTCACAGACAGTGCGTTTCAAATTGCCAATCTGGCAGACTGCCCGCAGAATCATTCCTCCTCCTCCTCGTCCTCCTCGGGGGGAGCTGGCGGAGCCAACCCGGCCAAGAAGAAGAGGAAAAGGTGTGGGGTCTGCGTGCCCTGCAAGAGGCTCATCAACTGTGGCGTCTGCAGCAGTTGCAGGAACCGCAAAACGGGACACCAGATCTGCAAATTTAGAAAATGTGAAGAGCTAAAGAAAAAACCTGGCACTTCGCTAGAGGTCAGAGGAGATGATTTCTTGTTTCCCAGTCTCCCCCCCTCCCTCCTCACTCCCCTCTCCTCTCCCCTTCAGGGCTTCTTGTCTGGCTTCAAGATGCAGTACCCCTTTCCTGAAGCTTCATTCAGGTTGTAAGATACAGTTGTAGGTGGTTTGCGGAGGTCATGGCCTCTCCGCCACCCTCCCCAGCTGCACTTCGCCTGGAACCGCCCTCCAGATGGGGAGGGCGCCCCTCCTTTTTAGCTCCGGGAGGAAAACTAATGTAATTGGTTTGAAAAATCAGAAGTTTCACATTCAATATGCTCAGAAATTTCCCTTGGTGGTTCAAAATGACCCCTCCCCCCCCCCGATTATTATTTTTAAAGCATCTCTGCCCAAAGGGTGGGACACATCACATTCTATATACTTTTATTGGGCAAGAGAGACTTAATAGTGGCCCAGTTGTTAACAGTGAGGACACAGTTTGTGGCACACAAGCCTACATTCCCATTAACACACACACACAGAGTAATCATTGAAACGGAAATACATTAATTCAAAAGGGGATTTTCTACCCTCTTCTAGGATAATTTTTCTCCTTACCATGACAAAATGTTTCTGTTTCCTCATTTTATTTTCTGCATACTTGGTATTTTTCCAGAAAGTGGATATAGTATAGAAAGCTGAACACCATTTGCAGCTTTTAAGGAGAGATGACTTAGAATAGATACCATTTGTAGCAGGTGACGGTAATTTTATTTAAGAATGTCTTACATAGCTTAGAAACGAATGATTCCTAAAACTCAGTTACAAAAATTATAAATTTGGGGTTCTGCATTTAGCAGATTAACCATTTTGTAGTCACAAAATTGTTGTATACACCAAGCACTGTTTTGTTGGACACCCTATTTGGTCAATAATAGTTTCTTTTTCCTATATGCCCTTAAAACAGACAACGTGCAGATTATCACTAAATTACTTGTTAAATTAGGCTTTTAATTACGTTTAATACAAAGATTGATGTGTTTGGTGGAAATTTCATATGGTGACCTGATCAAAACAAAAGGGGAAAAAATGGAAAATCAGAGGTAAATGGGTTTGGTGGTGTATTTAGTAAAGAAATATGGACAGGTAATCATATTTAGCCTCTTGATATAATTTACAGAGTAGATGGCTAAGTGTTCATATATAGGTGGTGGATTTAGCATTAGGGAATATTCTATGGGCTGGATTGTAGGCTGAGAGTTGTTCTCACAAGTTATCATCAGAGGGAAATCTGCACATTCTTTTAAAAAATTGTGAACGTGGCTTAAAGGAGTTTTCTCCAAGAAGGACTGGTCTTTAAAAGGAGAAAGGAAAAGAGTTAAAGATCTTTGCATGTTTGAACACAAGTAAGATACAGTTTTTTTTTTTTTTTAAGTTTTATTAATATAAGTCAAAGCAAATAGCACTTTGGAATTCCCTCAAAATCAATTTATATTGATATCATTATTGATTATGATCAATTCCATCAAAATATTGCATTGATTCCTCTTTATAAAAGAACCCATCTCTGTTGAAAGTTTGACTTTACTCCAGGGTGGTTTATTACATTTCCTTTGGCAACTCTGCTTAAGCAAAGATAATAGCAATTATAAAGGCATAGGTCCATGTGTTTTCTTAGGTGGCAAAAAGTAGTTTTTAGCTTTGAATGATCTTCTCTGGATTAATATAACTTCTCTAGGTCTCTAAGGCCCATGGGCAATTAAAATTCAGTTCATATTAAAGCCTCCTGTTATTGCCCAGTTGATACATAGCTTTTATTTTTTTTCCTCTCGAACTATAGTATCTAGGATTATAGAATCTAGAATTATACATTTGGTGTTGCTAAGTGGCCTTCATCTTTTGCTAGACTCATGCACTGCCTGCATCCCAGTTTAGGGTATGTAGTAGATAGGACCACTGAATAATTCTCATTTATTTAGTAAGTCACCTCTCTGAACGAGTTTAATGTGAGTACCAAGAGGTTTTCTGCACAAGTTTCTATGCTGATTTATTAGTCTAAACAAATTTCATGTTTCCTTTTTTCTTCCTTTGGATAGTTTTCCCACAAACTTATCGTGATCCTTAAGTTTCTTAGGCTTTTTGATCACAAAATTCCATAGTATTACCTTTTCTTCTCTTTTAAAATTCTGTTGATCTTCAGAAACTGGGGTGTGTATGGGAGGGGAAACATTTCTCTCTTTGTAGAGCTCTCTGAAGATGTTCTCCTAGCTATACACCCCTTCCTACCAGAGAATTGTTCTTGGTTCAAGGCTAAGGTTATTAGTGGAATGCAATTTGGCAGAAAGACAGAAAAAGTTTTGTTTTTTTAAAAATTTTAATTGGCTAAGATTCTATCGAGGTCATTTTAAAGCGGCAAAGGCAGCATGATTGCCTTAAGCACATGTGTAACCACACAGTTATGGTTGTAGGAAACCAGCTGGATGCATGTCAGAGTGACAGAGTTTACATGACTGAACCAAAGCTGGAGCAGTGGTTGTGGGATGGTGAAAAGTACCCCTGCTGACCTGCTTCCCTCTCTAATTTGGTTTCTGGAACTTATCATCATCTGTGGAGATGTTTTAGATGTCAGGTAGACTCCCTGGCTAAGGATAGTGATTTGGGGATTCATTACGGATATTACCTGTGGATTTCAGGTGTAGCTAATATTTGTTGACTTTAAAGTATGGACACCAATTAATATCTGGATTATAGTCATCACTATTATTCTTATTTATCACTTCAAGCCCCATGTGCTCTTCTTCCCTTTGACTTATTCTCATGCCAAATACTGGAGGCGTAATCAGATTTTCAGGGCGAGTAAACTGAAATTAAGACAGATTCACATAGATGTGTTGGGATTCTTGCCCACGTTTTTTAAAGCCTCCCCTCTGGCATTCCTTTTAAAACTGCTTTACTTATTTCCACGTTTTCCTGCTTAGCCTCATGTTAAGATCATCTTAATTCCTTAAAAATATATTAATAAAATCACCCCTTTATTGTATTCCATATAATGACAATGCACATAAAACAAACTTAGTTTTTCTATGATATTGTGCACTGTATAGTTGCGTATAAGACTATTCATTTAGTCAATTACTCCACTAAAAACATTATCACTGATTATTCAAAGCAGTCATTACAAATACTGTATGCCCCTGTGCAACAAAACTTATCTTAAAAACTTGTATCCTAAATGATCAATATTAAGTTCCCAGATAGTTTAAGAAATGGGATTACATAGTATGATAATACATTATATGACAGACCTTTGTCTCACACAAAGGTAATCTCATACAAAGGGAATCCTGTAGTTTTTATATTCACAGCAGTTACATTTCTGATACTAAGATCTAACTTTTTAAAATCTCTCAACCTGATATGACTCAAGGGAGAAAATTGTCCCATGGGTAACCCCAGCCTCGTAGTCCCTGAACATTGTTCAGGTGACGTGATTGATCTCTGTGGGACAGCATTAGAGACCACACAGATCTGGTTTCTCTCCCATTAGCTGATTTATGGAATTACATTAGTAAGCAGCGCCTCGGGAGACTTCCCTGCCCCCGCTCTTGGCTCTTTGCTGAGCGTACACACCGCTGCCACCCAGGCTTTCTGTGAGCTGGAGGCGGGAGTTGGAAGAAGAACATTAGAGTGAAGAGACTGAGAAACTGGAAAGTCAGGAAAAAGGATAATCTCATCTTCTTTCTTTTCTCTCTTTTAAAAATTTATCTGCTGAATGAATGGGCCCCAAATAATTTTCCGCAAGTTAGGTTGAGGTCCTAAGAGGTCTCGTGGAAAGCATCCAGATATTGCCCAACGCTTGGTAACTGGATTTAGAAGAGTGTTCTAAGGGAGGAGGGACACATTTCCTATACACGAGGTTAAGTTCTAAGAGCTTCAACCACACAAATGGCAATTGTAAAATTCTGGACAGAGCATTGTCTGCAATTTTTGCAAGAAGGTGGCACCTGCTTCCCCACCTTTTCATTTGTAGACCACACACGAAATAGGTGTGTCACTCAAACTCAGACTCTGTAGGGTTCAATAATGAAACCGCTCAACAATTGAACATGTCATATAAGATTTGGAAGTTTGTGACAAAAAAAACCTATAGGTAAAATACAAATGTTTCGTATCTTAAATTGCAACATACAAGGGTTTGTCATTTTATATCATAGTTCAAAAATGGGTTTTCAGTTTTCAGTTTCAAGAATCAAAAACATCCCAGTATAAAAATACACATTTTTGTTTTAAAGGGAAAGAGGAAACTCTTCAAGATATTCAAACCAAATGATAGTAGATTAACACTAGAATGTAATATAGAAATAACATAGGGAAAAGAGTCTGAATTTCATAAATGCTAAGAAAAAAAGCTCAGAAAAGTTCAGCTTTGACTAAAGTCAGAAAATAGATTTGTTGCCAAGACATCAAAGTGTAATGCAAGTGCAGTGAGATTCTTTCCATCACTAGATTTAACAGAAGTTAGTCAAAGTTGTTTTTAAAAGAACCACACATTTTAAAATAATTCCTAAATGAAAATCATACCCCTTCTCATCCAAACATCATGCAAATTCTAACCAATCTTTTGGATGGCAATTAGGAATAGTAGAATAAAAGCAATTAAAAGCATTTGTAAATTATCTTATAAGAATGTTTGAAGTTCAGCCATCATTAAACAAAATAAAAATAAACAATCAAAAAGCCAATAACAACAACAAACTTTAGACTTTAATCATATAAAAATATTTGGATATTTTAAATGAGAATGGAAAGTATATCTAGTGATGAAGGAAATAAAAGTTACTTGATTTTTAAACTTTTTAATGAATTGATTACTGAAGCATTGCTGCATATTTTGGTTAGTTTTAGTCAACTGTTCTCCTGGGTGAATAGTTAAGAATTTTGCACAGTGCAGACTTACAGATTGATAAATACAGGACAATTTAATAAAATAGTCTGTAAGACTAAAAACTGAAAGGTGTGTAAAAAGACATAGGCATTTCATCCATATTTGTTCTAGAGTACAAGGTTGGAGACTGAAGAACTATGTCGGGGTGATCCTGGAGACACTGGTAGAATATTCCCTCTGGATATAAACATAAACCAAAAAACTATGGGAGCATTCCCCAGGAACAGGTTGACGTGTGTCTTAAAAAAACTCATCTGAAGTAGTTGGTGCTCTTAGAACTTACTGTTCAATCTCAATTGGTCAGATTGAATATGTAGTTTACTTTTACCAGAAAACAATTCACTTTTTAATTTTGCTTTGGAAAAATGTAACAAAATGTCCTACTATCCAGTAAGTTTCACAAGCCTGGATATGCTTCAGTCTCTTACATTTATTTTTATTCATATTTTACAAATATTAAAAATGAGCTCATTCATCATATAAAAATATCTACTTAAATTAATAGGTTAAATTCAAGATTTATTGAAAGGCCCATGTAAATATGCAAGTTGGAGAAAGGACTACTTCTCTTTCAGTTTTCCTCTTATTTTTAGATTAGTTTTTAAAAAGCAAAAATGAACCCAAAATAATGGTAAAATCTTTCACCTTTGTAAGTGTGATTTTTCAGTCACCAATTAGAACGTCAGATGATCTTGGCTGGGGAAGTAGAGCACTCTAGATAATATCATTTTTTTTTTTTTAACAAAAACCTGTTTTCAAGACAGTACTTTCTTTGGTGGGATCAGTGTAAATTTTGAGGATTTTGTGCATGCATAATTGTATTCCTTCATTTGTGCTGCAGTGCTTCTGCTATTCTTAGCATACTTTTTCATCTAGCATTTATGCTATTATCCTTAGTAGTTTCAAAATATTGAGGGAGGGACACACAGGTGGTTTTATCCTTCAGTCATATCTTGTTCCATCACATGCAAACACCTGTCCTGAAATTGAATTATTCTGCAGGGTAATCGAAAAGCCTCCCTCTATTCAGCGTCACATGTTTTCTGTTGTTTATTGAGTTATGTTGCACCATACTTCAGATGCGACAGCCATTTAATAATGTTGAAGACTTAGCTCTGCAGGGGCTAAAAGGATCCCAGCAGGCTTGTTAACTTCTACTCTAAAACATTATGAGAAATATTTTTCTCTCTGTGAAACTTCAGGGCTTTCTCTTAATTTATTTCAAGAGCATAAGAATCCATAGCCAGGTATGAGAGCGATCCTGTGAAATTTTTTTGTTTTTCTATTTTTTTGATCTTTAACCTATTTCACGTTACATTTCTTACTCAGAAGACAGTGGCAAAGCAAACAACTGCTTTTTCAAAGAACTAATAACTAAAGATGCATTTCTTTGGCTGATATAAAACCAAATATAAATTATATTTAGAAAAAATAAACTACTAGTTTCTTGGCTTTTCACTTCTTTTATAATTAAAAATAACATTTGGACCCATGTGGCTACATTTAGGTGATAGATTGTGGGAAGAGCCACTAATTTCAAGTAACTTACCAGTTGAACAATATTAGCTGCATCAGCATTACTTCTCTGAACTTTATTTCCTCAACTGTGAAATGGACATAGTAATACCAACCTTCACTACAACTTTTTTTTTTTTTTTTTAATTTTTGGCTGTGTTGGGTCTTCATTTCTGTGCTAGCGCTTTCTCTAGTTGTGGCAAGCGGGGGCCACTCTTCCTCACGGTGCACGGGCCTCTCACTATCGCGGCCTCTCTTGTTGCAGAGCACAGGCTCCAGACGCGCAGGCTCAGTAGTTGTGGCTCACGGGCCTAGTTGCTCCACAGCATGTGGGATCCTCCCAGACCAGGGCTCGAACCCGTGTCCCCTGCATTAGCAGGCAGATTCTCAACCACTGCACCACCAGGGAAGCCCTTCACTACAACTTTTAATACTGTGTGTAGGTTCATGTTCTTTGCATACTGAAAGATGCTATACGATTTCTCGTTCCTAATTTAAAGTCATCAATAAAAAGTAGAGGAGAAGACAATTATATTTACAGATAATTCAGTATACCAACAAGTTACTTATAGTTATCAGAAATTAAAGCCCATGTAGACTATTTTGTGGCTTTGAGTTTTCTGAATATTTGTTTTAATCATCCAGTTCACCAAAGATCTGACATGATTTCACTTGGAAAGAGATAAACCTGATAAACAAATCCTCCTTCCTCACCAAAGGCACACCACTACCATTAATTTCTGTATCTTTTAATAGATTTTGTGTGTGTGTGTGTGTTTGTGTTTCAACTCAATACCTTTGTTTGGCTACTATTTCCTTTATTTGGACAGACACAGGAGTTGTTCTAAATGTGCATTTGTGAGTTTAAGAAAATAATTGTAAGAAATGGTTAAATGCTGTCACAGATTCTGGTTGGAGAACATATTTACAAACACTGGAAAATTGTAGAGTTACTCTTGTTTTCGAAGATGGGGTGTGTGTGTGTGTGTGTGTGTGAGTGAGTGTGTAGGAAGTTAAACAGGTAGATACACATTTTGAGATTAAAAAGTGAAGTGACTATACAGGGCTTTTTCTTTTTTCTTTTTAATAAGAAGAGAGTATTTATGAAATGAAGAAAGTTAGTGAGCAATAATAGAAAATGCTGTTGGTTTTCTGGGAGAAAATAGTGATAAGCCCTAAAAGATTTGGAATACTAACCAAGAAAGCTTTAAAAACGAAGGAGAAAGAGATATTCAAGCCAGGGTGCAATGCAGTATGTAGAAGAATTTTTGTCAGGACGGGGTATGGAAGTCTGCTTTGCTGACTATAACTGCTGAAGCAGTTATAGAAGTTTTGCAGAGAATGGAAACAGTGAAGGGGGGAGATAATGTTTTCATGCTTGACTCAGTGTATTTGGTTAGGGAGTCAGAGCTGAGTCTAAAGTTCAATGGAATGGCAGCTGAATTAGAGACAAGGAAAAACAGATTGTGTTTTAGCTGATGTTATTATATTTACTTATGCCTTTGAAACATTTGGTAGAGTAATTCCCGAGTGTAACTGAATACTTCCAAGATGGGTGGAAAATGGGATTCCATTTGGGTGTCATATTCATCTAAATTCATATTTCAGAGGACATTCTGGAGCAAGTGAAGAAAAGTGTCAAACTATGGGGTAAACTGTGCTGAAAGTGCTGTTTCTTGCTCAAGGACTTAAAAAAAAACCTCTGGATGATTGATAGTATCAAAAGGATAGAGATCAAGTAGGATGAGAGAAGAAAGGGATAAATGTTTATAGAGCAGGAAGAGTCATGGGCATTTCTGTGTATTTCAGCAAATCTGGCAAATTCTGGAGAAGATGTATTTTCTTTAAAACTTTACAGAGTGAAAAGAGATGAAATAAATTTTTAAAAGAATAATGGACTGTATAGATTTAATTGTGTGGAAATGATGATTATGAGTGATGGTGAATCAGTGGCAGAAAAATAACTGTGCTGGGGAAAGACTTCTCTATGGGAAATGTTCTTGTTTATAGGTTAAGTGAGATCAGGGATGGTTTTAATGGAGTCAAGAATAAGGAAAAGAGATAAAATTCTCAGTTGTATGTAGATGAATGCGAAGTGAGATGTGGCATCTTCTCAAAAACACTCAGTGTGCTCTAATTGCCAGTCATGAAAAACAAAATAGAGAACACTAGCCTTTAAAATGCCAAAGGATATACATATTGGTTCTTCTCTGTAAGGCTGCTATCCATAGAGTTAAATACGTTATGAAGTGGAGTGGTTTTGGATTTTCCTCATGTGATGCTTTTCACATGTACATGCTATTTGTATGGCATGAAGCTGTGTTTTGCAAACTGCAGGTGACAACACATTAGTGGTCCATGAAAACCAATGTGTTGGCTTATCGCCAGGATTTTTAGAAGTAGAACAGAATGGAATGGAGCAGAAAATATATGAGTGTATCACATGTAGTAAGAGTACATATTGTTAACTTTTGTTTCAGTTATGTATGTACACATAAATGTATGTGTATGCATGTACTAGGCTGCTATGTAGAATGTATTTCCAACTGTTGGTTGCAGTCAAAAAAGCTTGAAAAACACTAGTTTAGCGACAGCCACAACACTATTGAACAAATCTGTAGTGAGGAAAGAAATTATATTTGTAAATGGAACAATGTTACGAAGATAAAGAGTAAAATGTAAATGTGTTTCTATAAGTAGTGTGTCTTTACTTCTCCTAGGCAGGTCTGTACCTATGAGGTATATTCATGAATTCATGGTATATACTAAACACATGGTAAACCCTTGATAAATTCAATTCAATTCAACATATCTTTAGGTAGGAACTGTTATTTTCTAAGATTTGTAGTTAAGTGCTGTGGATACACACACATACACACACACACACATCTTGGCTTAAGGAACTCAAACTTTTCTTTATTCCTAACTGCCTTTTTAAAATACCTATGTCATTCCCTAATTCTACATCTTAATCTTTCATCCAAGATAATTAGCTCCCTACTTACATTCTTAATTCTCAGCCCCGAAAATGGACGCGTTTCAAATGATATAACTGTAATTTTAGAAAACTCTGAAAGCAATCTCACACCTATTTAAAAGCCTTGGGATTCCTTAATTCATCCTTGGCCTAGTTGTTCCCAGATCTAGATAAGAAACACATACTGCTATCTGTGACTTCTACTTGGCTACCTCATGTGGTTATGTAGTGTAGTATTAAGTTTTCTAATAGTACTCCAGAATTTTTCAAGGAATAAGAAAAGAAAAAGGAATTCTTGCCTTGAACATACTGAGAATCTACAGTATGACTTGTTATTTCAAGCATATTTTACAGAGTACTGGACACCCTTGTATGACCTGAATAAGAGAAAGAGCTATATTGAAAGAAAGAAAGAAAGGAAGGAAGAAAAGAAGAAAGGGAGGGAGGGAGAGAGGGAGGACAGGCAGACTAGTGTTATAGATTAAAGAGAAATGAGAAAGGAGCATGTTGGCAGAAAGGATTGTCATGTTCAAGGTCATCTTTTTGAGTCTGGTTTAAATAAGAAATTAGTAGAAATGGTTAATGCCTCAAATTTTTTTTGAAAGATGCCATGAGTCTGGGTTTAGATTCACTAGAACCACTCAGCATTGTTTCTTTGCATTTACCATAGTGGATAAAATAGTTTCATGTATACTAACTAGATTTTTTTTTCCTCCTAATTTCTCTTTAAGAGTAATTTGCTCAAGTCTGTAATTAGAAACATAGAAATGCCAAGATGGGAAAACTGATGCTAAAAATTGATGATGGTGTTTAGGGAGATAGAGGCCATCAGCATCTATAAACAACTAACTGTTCAAAAATATCAGTGTAATTTTTAAGAGGTTATACAAAGAATTTCCTGGAAAATACAGAATTGCACATATAGAAAAGACTCCAGAAAAATGATGAAAAGAATATTAATCACTACAGCTTATAAATCCTGTGCCTGAAAAAAGTTAGGCTTATTAATTTACTCTACTAGTTAACTATGCGATTGTGACTCTGTTTGCATGAAGATGGGAGTACATGATACACATAGAAAAAGAAGTAGTACATGGAAATTCCCTGAGGAGAAATTTGACTCTTAAGGACTTGCTCTAGAACAAGGTACGGTGATACCATGTTAGTGGAGAATGCTTCAGAGTGTATGTCCTCTTAATGAGGGAGATTAACCAAAATACATTTCTAAAGAGCCAAGTAACATGTAATAACTTGATTAAATTATAATTGTTGACTGTATACCTTTTAATTTTATTATTTAAACAGAAAATTAAGGGAAGAAACCAAGAAGTCAGCATGATTGTGAATTTAAACATTCAGTGTAATGGCAATTGCGGTTATTAAAAAGTTTTTTTTAAAAAAGAAATACTCCAAGCAACATGTGATTCTCAGAAGTATAGTTTTAATCAAATACATTATTCTGCTGATAATATCTAATGACTGTGAAATGTTTGGAATTTTCTCTAAATTCCTACAAGCAATTAATGGACATAAAACATGCTTTGGTTTCTAGGCTGGGTCTATCTCAGCGGTTGGCTTTTTGTCATAGAAGATTCTGAACCAAATGAAGTTCAGTGACTACATTCAAAATATTATAGAACTTAGCCCAAGAGGAATTTTCTATTAAACTTATTTTCACTTTTTATGCAATATAGAAAAATATGAATATTTCTCAAATTCCCAGATCTCTAATAATCAAAAAGAAGCACCATAATTTGAATTTCTTATAGAGATTAGGTATAACTATTGTATTTTATTTGAATAGAAGTTAGAGGCTGTCCAAATCATGGCTTTGATAGTTTTAAAAATCACCTCAATTTTTTTAACTGACCTCCCATTTCTTCACATTTTATGTGAATATTTCTTCTCTTCAATAAAAGGTGACAGTTCACTGTCTGCTTTAAAAAAATAACCAAAATTTTAAAAAATTGTCCAACAACTTGGTCATGAAAAGAATGCTGGTGGTGTTTTCGATAGCTAATTAGCAATGATCTCACCTAAAGGTATTGTTGTAGTCAACAGGAATCAGTAGAGTGACTTTGAGGGGAGATAGAATTATTTAACTTGTGTCTGCCATATATATATATATATATATATATATATATATATATATATATATATGAATTCATACATTCATATATATGTATATATATTCAGATTCATTATCGTATAACCATATATTTTTTTTCATAAAGATTTAAACATATGGGCATATATAAATAAAATTAACTCTAAATATTTTAATCATTCTTGACAGTATTGATTTTATTAACCTGATTTTTGCTTTTTTAATATCAATTTTACTTTTAATTTTCTTTCACACTTCCTCTTATACATAGGTTAAAAATACTATATAAAATATTTTTTCAAAAGCATCTTTTAAATTTATGGATCGTTGAAAATTTTTTCTCTTTCTGCTTATCCTGGTACCATCCCAATTATAGTTTATTTTTATAAATCCAAGAATTTTTTTTTTTTGTAGCTCCTTTTTTTTTTTTTTTTTTCCTAAACTTTGGGTTTATTTATTTATTTATTTATTTATTTGTTTGTTTATTTATTTTTGGCTGTGTTGGGTCTTCGTTTCTGTGCGAGGGCTTTCTCTAGTTGCGGCAAGTGGGGGCCACTCTTCATCGCGGTGCGTGGGCCTCTAATTATCGCGGCCTCTCTTGTTGCGGAGTACAGGCTCCAGACACGCAGGCTCAGTAATTATGGCTCATGGGCCCAGTTGCTCCGCGACATGCGGGATCTTCCCAGACCAGGGCTCGAACCCGTGTCCCCTGCATTGGCAGGCAGATTCCCAACCACTGCGCCACCAGGGAAGCCCCCCAAGAATATTTTAATCACTAAACTACCCATGTGTAATACAATAAATTTGCTTATTGTTGGAAGGCTGTGGTTTGAAGTGTTTTTACCAAAAGCAATTGAAATATAATCCTATATAGCATTAATCAAGACACTTGCCTAAATCAAGTAAGTTACATTAGATACTGAGGCCAAAAGTGGGTGCTTTTTTTGGCCACTTCTGGGCCAGTGGGAATCTTGGTGTCAAACTGTTACTTCTCTTCCTACCAACCCACTCCTTCCCCCTAGACACACACACCCACCTTTGGACAGTTGTTTTCCTTACTGGCTCTACCACCATATTGACTTGACTTAGCACCTTTACAACATAGTATATAATCTCATCTTTCCATTTACAAAAGTTAGCTAAGTTTAAAGTCATGCCATCACAGTGGTGATGGAGAGGGTGGTGGTGTTCTCATAGGAGGTGGGGAGAGGAAGAGCCCTCATATTTGCAAGACAGAAGGAGTAGCAGGAACAACAGCCCACAGATAATCAATACTAATGAAAAAGCCATCTCTAGTTCCACCATTAATCAGAGAAATTCTGGCCACAAATGTCAATTTGGAAACCAGAAAAGTGGAATGCTCCTTATAATCATATTTAAGACCTCCAAAAATTTGGGTCGTAAAAGTTATGCAGTTACTTATTTGGTGCTTTCTCCCGTTTAAAGAGGGGTCTAATATTCCCATTAGTGGTATTTGATAGGTGTTTTTAGTTTACATCTGGATCATGACCAAAATAAGGTGTGAGCATACCAAAGACCTGTACAGTTATATGATGAATGAATCTGAATTCTGAGAAAAATTAATCTGGTAGACAGCACATATATGATACATATAAATTACAACAGGACAGAATGAGAAAGTAAGTTAGGTGTACTTTGAAAAGTGGAAACAGTGTATACTTATATTAATCCATATATTTTAAAATATTGGAATTGTTAAAATATAGTTATTTTTTATTATAATAACAGTAAATTATTGGGCTGTGAGCTTATCATTTATCATAAATTAATTGTTCTCTCAAACTTACTGAACTATGCTATACCTGTGCTTGCTAATAATTCTACTATAGTTATTGGATTATGGTTTTTAAAATACACTATTTGTAAGTAGGATATAGAAAAATATTTTTGCCTAAAACATTTTGGGGAGTCTCTAACATTTACTAGGTATAATTTTAGACCATAACTACTGATCATCCAAATTTGTAATAATATGCATGTGTGTGTGTTTTCACATTCACAATATTGTACAGTATATATAATACAATTTTCCATTTCTCCAATTAGGTTTTGAAATTTTGTTGGTACAAAAATTAAGAACCTATATAACTTGATATTTTAGCATTCTTTGTGAATCAAATCAGAAAAAAAGTAGTTTTTTTTAACCAGCAGGAATCCTTTTCATTTTGTTCAGCCACAATACCCCAAAGTTTGAAAGTTTCATATGAAGCCAAAACAAAATATAATCAAATGTCTAAAGACAAACAATGATTCCTGCTATTCTTTTTTTGTCATATTTATTCATGTACTTCCTGTTGCAGAATTTCAGTGATTCATTAAGGTTTTCAAGTTCTAGTGCAAAGAGGTAAATCAAATGCAGTGAGGGGTTCCAATTTCAAGGACTTAGATGCTCAAAAGTCTAAGAAACTTATAGTGGAGCTTCTCACAGTGAAAACAAAAGTTTTTATTTGAAATATATATATTTCAAAAGAGTTTATAAGAAGCTGTATTGACTGACTACAATTCGAAATTGCTTTGCTTTTGGTTGGAAGAAGCATACTTCCCATAATTCTATGGGGATTGGAAAATGATTGGGTGTTTATGTTTCTTTAATTAATAATAAATGGGGAAACAGGAAATTATTTTTTGATTAATCTAAGAATAATGGTACCCCAAAATACTGATTTCAGCTTGGGAAGTATTGTATTAGAGCCATCCTGTTTCACAGTAGAATTCTGAAGGCCTATGTGAATCACTGAGACTTTTGGATTAGAAACTACATGAATAAATATTGGAAAGATATAGTTAACTTTAGTTACATAATTTGCTAATGTCTTAATTATTATCTCAATTTATAACTTTTATGCATCCTGAAGTAAATTTCAGCATCGAGTTGTCTTTTATTTGCTCTTTAAAAACTCATGTCTAGCTTTATTAAAAATGATTAGTTTTGTTTGATGTCCTGAATATTGCAACATTTTACATATTGTATCTAGCTAGATGTGAATAGCCAATCCCATATAAATTCATATGTAGGAAAGTATAGATACCCAATTTCAGTTTTTAGGAGATGAGTTTTTATTAGGCTTGACATATTTTAGATTTTATTTATTTATTTATGACTGTGTTGGGTCTTCGTTTCTGCACGAGGGCTTTCTCTAGTTGCGGCAAGCGGGGGCCACTCTTCATCGCGGTGCGCGGGCCTCTCACTATCGCGGCCTCTCTTGTTGCGGAGCACAGGCTCCAGACGCGCAGGCTCAGTAATTGTGGCTCACGGGCCCAGTTGCTCCGCAGCATGTGGGATCTTCCCAGATCAGGTCTCGAATCCGTGTCCCCTGCATTAGCAGGCAGATTCTCAACCACTGCGCCACCAGGGAAGCCCCAGGCTTGACATATTTTAACCAATTTTAAACAAGAGTATGTAGATGCATGCCCGACCTAAAGATACCACAGTTCACATGACTGCCTACCAAGCACCAAAAGAGAAAGTTATGCTCAAATTCTTAAGGTAGCAGATTTGGGGATGTTTACTGATTTTAGGTTATTTAATTATTTCTTCATTGCTGATTTAATGAAAATCCAGATGAAATACATTTCTGCCAGAGACATATTGATAATTTTTGTATTCATTTTTTTATAAGAAGTAAATGTAAAACGTACTTAGGTTTGGATTACATAATTATTTTATTCAATAATTTGCCTTTTAAAGTTATTTAGGAGGAAAACAGAAGGCATTCCTTTAAACTTGAAGGTCATTCTGAGCCTGGCTCGTGTAGGGGTGAATTCCCTGGAACACCATGCTTTACAGCAGTACCGGAAGGAGAACTGGGGGCTGCAGGTTTCTCCCCAGGCCTCCTGGGAGCAAGGCTGCTGTTTGCCAGTGTTTGCACCCAGGTGAGCAGTGAAGACTGCCTTAAACAATGCTGATCAACTCAATTCTATTCTTTACCTCCCCACCCCCTTCTCTTCCTGGGGAATCTGGCTTCCCTGTCACTCAGGATAATGATTTCCTGCAAGCATCACTGAGATCCAGAAAGTCACTGTAATCTCATCAAGAATGTGATTCCCCAGCTGGGACTCTTGAATTTATATAACCCGAAAGTAGCTGGTCAGGGTGCTTAATCCACCACATTGGTGTGGTGAAGCCCCCCAACCATTTAAAATAGAAGTCCTCTTACAAAGACGACCTCATTAGAGAAGATATGTCCCCAAATTAGGACAGACTTAATTAGAACCCATAATTTAACCCAGTGTTTTACATATGAAAACAGTGTTGCTCCCCCCATTCTGGCTTAAAAGAATCAATCCAGGCCTTAAGGAAATTTCCAGTGAGCCCAGTGAAAATTGGACAGGAGGTTGGATATACATCTGCTTTGTGTGACCTGTGGGATGCTGAAGAGTTTGGTTTCTTTCTTTAACCCTGAAATAAAACTTAGAGAATCCTCACTTCAAGTTTCTGGTGAATGCCTTGAAGATTTGTTCCAATTAATGCACCAGTGGTTTTCCTAAATTTTCTCACATATTTTAGGTGATTTCCCAACGAATCATTTTTAGGGTTCAACCTCAAAGATCTTAATATAAGGGAGAAATAATTTTTAATGGGTGCATCCCTGCTTACCTTCTCCCTTTCCCTGTAGCAATGGATTGTCCGTATCCTTAGTTTTGGAGATACATACTGGTCTCAAAATTGTATACATACTAATATGTACACATCACAGTGCAATTTTGTGACAGGTCATGACAGTAAAGAAAACTAGCTCTCTGCTTTTCTCATATCGGCATGATCTAATTACTGTTTAGTGCTAACAAGCATTGAGAAGCGATTATCTTTTTCCTCACAACAATGACCTTTGATCCCGGGTGGCATCTTGTAAAGCTTGCTTTTCCTAAATATTGCAGATAAAATTGAGTGGTGGAAAGGGGCACAGGAAGAGCCAAGAATTGGAAGAGAGATTTAAAAATGAAACTAAGACATAAGGAGTTCATCTCATTTAAAAAATGTGCTCCATATATTTCTTCTGTTTATCTTCATAAACATATATGTTTATCAGGATACAAGATATATAAGTATATACTTACAGTCTTATTTCCAGTTGGCATCTGAGAGTAAGTTGGCATCTCTATGTCACATACTGTACACATAAATGTGAATATATATGGATATATATGCACATGTTTATTTTTCATATGTGATTCTGCAATGCATGGATATGCTTGGATCTAACTTATCTTGTTAAAAATGACTACATTTATATAAGTATGCATACTTATATAAAATTTATTCTTAGTTGGCATCAGGCAGCAAGTTAGCCTCTGGTGTAAACTAAGTTTTCATTTACTGCTTATATATATATATGTGTGTGTGTAAAGCACGAATATTAAGATGAATGAATATATTTTCTTATTATTTCATACAGTACTTTTAATAATGATTAAATAAGTATAATGAGCATATATAATTACATATATCATTTAAAAGTTACTTTTTTAAAAGTAGTAAAGGGTTTTTTCTCACCAACCAAGTCAAATGATGGGGATCCAGGTATGCATAGTGAACTGGCGAGAAGAAGACAGATTAACCCATGAGGAGTAGGGAGTACAATATTAGTAAGTACTGTTTTTAATGGGAATAATGGACCTTTTTGTTTGTGATTTTAGAAAATATTCACAAGTTTTAAATATTTTTTGTATACCTATATGCAAAATTGAATTAGACAGCATTAGTTTGTTCTTAACACATTCATTGTGAAGTATATCATGTTGACTATGAGCACAGTTTTTTTAAACTTCTATTTAATGCAGATAAGCCAAAATGGTTATTTTATTCATTTAAATTTCATTTGACATCTCAGTTAACACAGTTTTATTTTTAGATGACATTGCTACAGTAGGACTGTGTCAACCAAATAAGTCATATATGAGAAAGTAAATGAAAGCTAACCTCAATTATTAAAGAGTGTATGTAGTAGAATTTTTCATGTATTTTCTGAAAATTCAAGTGCTGTTAACACTGTCTTAAGATGTGTTTACAAGGGGTGTGTGTGTGTGTGTGTGTGTGTGTGTTCTTTTATACCTACTCGATATTTTGGTAATATTCAACATACCAATTTACATACTTACTAATCTATAGAAGCTGTCTTATAGGCTACACAGGCTTGTTGGACAGGTCTAAAGAAGAAAATCAACTTTTTTGTTTTGCCCTACGGGAAAATTTACTCTTAGCTTTTTGTTCCTCATGTACCATCAATATGTACTCATGTGATTCTGTTCTATAAAGAGTATGGCATGATGAATTACTGTAAAGTTAATATATAAAGGAAAATTTGATAGCTTAACTACTGTTTATCCAACAAAAAACCCCACAGTAACTGTAAGCTTCTCGTTAAAAAGATTGCTCATACATTTAGTGCTGGTTTATTACTCCTTTGGAAAACTATAGTATTTTTCTGGTGCAAAAGGATCGTTATGCAGCATTGAGTATCATTGGTTAGTTATAAGTTTGTCTCATATATATGACATTAATTTGTTGCAAATGCAGACATTTTAAAATAGTGGTATATTTTGTTCGTATAGTTCTCATTCCATTATATGTAAGAATGTTTAGCATTAGTAGTTATTAAATATAGAGGTAATATTGATGTTATATTTGTTGTTGTCCTGTCATAAAAGAAATTCTCCAGAATAAAGAAATTACTTCACTGAATTCTGAACATCAGCCTTACATAGACTGCATATGTATGTAGCAGATACAGATTTTAAGTACGCTTGCTGGCTCTAGCAAGCGTACTTAAAATGCAGCCTATGTAAGGCTGATGTAAGTATATACTGTATCTGGTCTTCCTACTGTTGGCTAATAGTTTGAACCTCCCCCTTTCTTCTGATTGCCATCCATGTTCTAGGCTGTGTGTCCTATATTTTTTAGACCAATGTGTTTTAATCATTATATTTAGTAAATTATCATTAAATTCAATATTCTAATTTTTGTAGTATTCTAAGATTAAACATTTGTTTTTTATTTAATGTTGAAATATACAAGCCATTATGTTGTGTATAGCTGACTAAAAATATTACTGAAGTGTAAAGGAGAAAAATCTAATTTTATATTGACATAGAAAGAAAGCTTAACTTGTTTTCTTGCTCTTTTTTTATAGAGAACACCTGTTCCCAGCGCTGAAGCATTCCGATGGTTCTTTTAAAACAGTAGTATATCTTATTTTCAAGGCATTTGGAAGTGAAAGGCAAACTAAATGTCTTGTTTTAAGAAACTGCTTAGTCCACCACTGAAGAAAATATCCAGATATTATTTTCATTTTATGTATAGGGGTTTCTTCAAAAAAAAAAAAAGGAAAAGAAAAGAAAAAAGACATATAAAAATAATCTGGGAGCTTGGGGAATTGGCCAGTCTATTTACTTTCAATACCCTGATTCTTTCTTTGATGTAATTTAGCTATCCTAGTGAAGTTGTTGTCTATTTTGAAAGTGGCTGTAAAAAATAAGTTTGGGTAAACCCCTGCTGTAAAATCATGTATCTTTGCAAAGTACATATCTATACTTCATTTTCAAATATATGTGTTTCAGTACTGTAAACTGTACAGATAGCAGCTTGTATTTTGTGTGTTTAGACACAAGGAGACAATCATCTCTGAGCATCTATGGAGATTAACAGTTTGTACACAACAGTCTGGTTCTGCGAGTTAAATCTGGAGCAATAAATTTTAGCTTTAAATATTTTTTGCCAGTTGTTTCTAGGAGCAGCAACAGCAGTGGCATGTTTTACCATGCATCTTTCCGTAGAGACTTGATGCCGAGTTTTATAAGACTAAAAGATGATGATGCATCCAGCAATTACCTTCAGTTGTATTGTTCTAAGAGGGGAAGATGTTAGGAAAGTCTCAATTAATCTTTTGAGCACTATATTAGAGTAGTGGTTATGCACTTGCATTGCTTACAAACGAGCTGTACAGAAAGGTATACCTCCCAAATCCTTAGTGTAGTTGACTTGTCTCGGGTGACACTGTAAGGGGGAGTACTCAGAGTAGTTGGAACATGCAGAATCAGTTGTATAATTTTTTTTTCTTTAAACAGTGTTTTCTAGGATACAGGATGAAGTATCATATCTTAGGGGAGAAATTTATGACTGACTTTTTTTTTTCCCCCCAGTCCAACATGGGTTGTATGTATGTTTTTGTTTGTCTATTTTTTGCTCTTTTTCTTTTTTTGGTAGAAAAAAATAAACACTTAATAAAATGTATCCAAATGTTTAAATTCCATGTATGATATTAAAAGGGTAGTTTTGTTTTAAAATTTGAATACATAAAGGCCTCCAGCATGAGGCATGGCTAGGTACATTTTTAAATTCAAAAGAATGAAATATGTTCATGAAAGTGAGGCTTTTAAATCTCTTTTTATCTTCCTTTCTCACAGCCTCCTGGTTGCAGCGGTGGCCTTCCCCTAGGCCCTCAGTGGAACGTGCCGTTGCTTCCATTCCCATTTTTGTCACTGGATGCTTTCATTCCTGAGAAGGCAGGACCACAGTCTGTGGAATTCCATAAATGCAAACAGCCCCCAAACAAAAGGAGCTAATGCTTCATAGGACCCATGCTACCTTTTCAGGTAGTGTTTGGTTTTCTTCTGGCAGTCAGGGTTCTTAAGGCTGTCCCATTAGGACAAATGTTTGTGATGACATGATCCTTAAGAGTTTTCTCTCTTTCTTTTTTTTTTTTTTTTTCTGCCAGATTAGAAAGGCTATTTTCAGCTTCAGGAATAAAACAGAGGTTAGCCAAAACACATAGAGTATCCAAGTTGCCACGTTACTGTAACTTTTGTCCTCTAGTCACTAGCTAGCTATTGTAGCCTGTGACATCCATAAGCCTGCTGAAAAGTTAGCAACGTGGACCACGTGAAGAAAAATAACCTGAGAAGAGAAAGGGTGATGAAAAGGACTGTAAAGTTTTAGAAAGACTAACAGATGAATAATTTTAAAAGGCTAGTTGTAGTTTTGAATGGGAAATAATACGGACAGAGGAGATTTTTTTTTAAACGCAGAAAGAGCACTTCATCCTTGGGTGTGGAGAAGGCACTTAACAAACGCCAGTGTGAAGAACAATGTGACTTAACTTGCCTAGGGTCTGAATGCAAGGTCTACAGTTACTGTCAAGTAGCCTTCTTGAAGAAAATTCATTATGTATTACACTTATCCATGTTTAGAGAAGAGAATTATATGATCACAAATTAAAACGTGCTGTATATTAATTTTGAGATAGCTTTCTACTTGATGTATATTCCTTTGAAGGTTCTGGTTGGAATTTCTCTTTCTGCTGTGGGACCAATGAGAGCTGTATGAGTTCTTTCTTGTTCCATTTTTTATTTTATTTGACTTTTTTTTTTTAAACCAATTTGCTAATGAATTACAAGTAAGTGAAAACTTACTTTCACACTTGAATGGTAAGGTTGCCTGGCTTTTTGGAAAATGATGATTGTTATTACAGAATTGAAACAAACTTTTATTCAGGCTGCATTAGGCATACGGTAACATATAAAGATCTCATAGCAATGTACTGTGAGTCTAAAATACATGCTAGTACTGCATGTCTGATGTGTTTTTGTTTGTTTTCTTAAAGAATTAATGAATCTGTATATTGTAAAATGTGGTGTTTTTACATGTCAATTCAATTTTTTAATGAAAGAAAATCTGTTGAGTATTGATATGGAGAAGTGCAGCTTTTCTTGAGTTCTCTTATGTGTTTTTATTCTTGATATTGTTCTTTTTTAAACTGCCCATTTTTTTATGCTTTTGGTTAAACTGTATTTATATAATGTAGGGTGCATATATGGTTCTCTTTGGTGATGTTGAAAGATATTACTCTTCCAGCCTCCCCTCAGTTCTCTCCCCTGTAAGTCAATGTATCGAGAACTTGTAAAGCGTATCATTACAGCCCTGAGGGATTGAAAGATTTACATTTTTCATGATTCTAAAATACCAATGAAATGTAACTTTTAAAAGTTCCTCACTGCATGTTTCATATTCAGTATCAAGAAAATTCAGAAGATAGCAATCAGATGTAGATCTGATTAAAAATTACATCTTAAAAATTACATATCAGATAAGCCAAATAAAAAACTATGTACGAGAGGTCTATCTGTGTACACAGGAGTCTTGCCTTCTCTAGGTGTAGATGAGGAGATGCCATATTCTGTCAGGATTTGGGGAGACCATGGAAAGTATTTGGGGTGTTGGCACGTAGTGCAGTGGATCCACTCCTTTGTCAGCTGTCACTCAGCCCCCTAACATCCCAAGAACATCAGAGTGCAAATCTTTCTCCTTCCAGGCCTTCAACCCAAAGTGGCTTTCTGATGGATTCTGCCTGTCTGTGCATAAGTAGAGGCGTATTTACAAACTAGAAATGTGTCCATCCTTGGGAGAAAAAACAATAATAGTCTTCCCCCAGGGTAAGAGTGTATATAAATGTCTCCTGGTTGCTTAATTCCCAACATCCAACTTTCTTCTTCTAAATACATTTATAGGGAGCAAGAGATGGTAGGCTTCCTATGAATTAATATGAAGCAATCACTAAAAGAAAGGAATATTCCCTTCCTTTCATTCAGAACCCCTGGCATGTAAGTTGTATAATTAATACTAAAGCAAATAAAGTCTTTAAGCTGATAGTATCTGTAATCAAATAATGAAAAAAGGAAAGCAGTTAAATGAGCACACTACGCAGGGTCAAATATGTTCAGCAAAAAGCTGTAGTGGGTCTTTGATCATGGCTAGATTCACAGTGATATCAGACAGTTGGTTCTCATGTACAGCTAAATGTTTCAGATTTTGTTTTTATTAAATTTGGCAGTTTCACACTGAGATCTGTATTCCTAGTGAATAAAAGACAGCTACTTTGTTAGGAGGGATTCCATTTTCACAACTGTGAGGAAGTCAGAGATATTTCAGGAACATGGGCCACAAAATGTACTCCTTTCACAGTGTTCTCCTATTCTGAACTGTGCAGTTATCTATTAAATTTTCTAATAGATATTTGTGTAAGGTGTATGTATGCTTGTGCAATTATTAAAAAAGCAGTTTTGGAAAACAGTGTATTTATTAAAGAAAATTACTTACGGGGCATGTACAAAACTGTAAAAAAAAAAAAAAAAAAAAAAAAAAAACCTTAAAAAAAAAACCCACATTCAATTTGCCCAGTAAAGTTGTTTTTGTGAAATTTCTGTGTTGTTGAATAAAGGACTTTAGTATTCAAAAGATCTCTTTTTCCATGAACAAATTTTTATTTGTGAGATTTTAAGTAATCAGCATATAATCCTGAGATCCTGAAAGTCTAATTTTTTTATGATAAAAACATTTTTAATTCTGCACTTGCCCTTATGTCAGCAGAATGAATACTGTATATAAATTTTTCATAAAATATTCCAGTTTTGTTCGTCTTTTCTCCATATATTTTGTCTTTCTTATATATTTTTAAAAAAGGAAAAAAGAAGAACATGATGCTTTTCATATTTCTAAAGGATATATTTTTGTTGAAAGCTTTAAAAAGTCCCCTTAATAGAAGAAGAAATGAACGTATCTAAACTTTTTTCCTTCCTTCTTCGTAAGCATGCCAAGAGAAAGCATCCCATGAATTCCTTGTGCTGTGAATGAAAAGTCCTGGTGATAATACTTGAAAGCATTAAAATGCATGAAGAAACGTGCAACACTGGAATTCTATCTTCAGCCACTCCCAGAAATACTCTGAGATTACATTTTTATTGTGTGACTTTTTTTTATTGTGGAATATTGCGGTCCACCCATGCTGCTTATTAACACTTTTTTGTTGCTTCATAAACTACAAGAAACGTAGAACACAGTATTATATCTTGGAAATCATTAATACGGTTGCAAACATGGAACATTAAACAATTGAAAGAGTTCGTGTTCACAGAAAAAAGACCACGTTAGAAGACTTTTGTAAATTTTATAAATTTCAGGATGTGTTCTCTTAGAATAGTATCACTAATATAAAATATTTTGGCCATGGCAACAGAATTGGATTACATAGTGTGAGAAAGATGAATTAGGAAACTTGAATCTTGAGAGTTTCTGGATACTCAGCAATTTTGCAGGTGAGTTGCTATGCTTCTTTGTTATATTTTGGTGTAAGCAACAATACGGCAAAAATATAAAACTGGATTTTCACAGATAATACTTTCCTTACTTGACATCTTCAAGGACACAAATACTTGGAGGTTTATATGTAATGATAAGAGAATAATTCTTCAAAATAGTTTGAATTAACCAAAAAGGGAGGAGAGGGGAGTTCTATAACTTATTTAGACATTGAACCAGATAATAATTTCATATGGTTCCTGGAAAATCATGCATTTTTTTCAAGCATGTTTATTGGTAGCAGTTGTTTTAGTTGACATGTTTTATGCAGAAGTTATTCCCCATTTTGTTTCCACTCTTTTTAATGGAGAAAAAATGTTATTTGCAGTAAACACAGTGAACACAAATTGAAGGTTTTATTTGCATACACTCCATAAGTATCATAGCTATATAGGACATTTTTGCTTATTTGGAAATTTTGTTTCTAATCTTTTATTCTAATATCTTGGCTTAAGATCTATCTTTGTGTCCGATGCAATTCAGTTTTCTTGGCCAGTTTTTAAGTCAATATTTCTTATTTTCCATGTATTTATATAAAATGAAATGTCAACTGACCTATCTTTTTAGTCTAAGTCTGTGCTTTGTTTATAATATGTTCCTTATGACAAAAATCATTCTGGTTAACAGGTGTTGTAATTTCACAAATTGGAAGCAGTGTCCATGTCTCTTTCCAAGAACAACACTTTTAAAAGCTATTCTAATCATGTAAAGACTACATGTAAAGCATTTTTAATACAGGACTGAATTACTGACTTCTTTAATAGTTAGATGTTAGGAGAATCTGGTTGCCTGGTTTGAATTATGATCTTCTGCTTATGACTTTTCTGAAAAATGATCTTCTATTTAAAATTATATGGCTTCAGGAAAACTGCACAGTTGGAAGAGCGGTTGGAAAAGAACAACATTTAAATGGCACTGTTTAACTTTTGATGCCATCATAAAACATATGTAGCTGAAAATTCTTATTCGTTGTAGCCTTCAAGAACTCTTCTCACCTTTCCATGAATGACCATATAATTTTATTCATAATTTTTTATTTATATTTATAATTCTATTAATATTGAATTAACATGTGGGGGCATGGAGACAGATAGATTAATCTGTGTGTGCATATGTGTGTGTTGCTTTTAGTTGACAGAGTTTAATTCATGCCCCCAGTAGCTAAGGATCACTGTAGGTTGTTAAACATCTTAGGTGTAAAAGATTCCGCCACAATTGTACAGTTGCAATTGAATTTAATGACTCAGCATCTTGTAATACTTAACCTCTTCTCTGGGAATCAGGGAATTTGGGGAAGGTACATGGAATCTTTTGAGCATTTTAGGGGCTCTTTTAATAAGTTAATAACACTTCACTCTGTCCTACTTGCAGTCATTTAAAGGACTGTTTCGAAAATTATGTATACAATTTGCTCCCCAAATGTATTAATTTTCTTCATATAATTTGAACATTTTAGCTATATTTATATATTATTGAGATGTCTATTTATACGTATGTATATTTGAGCTGCAAGTGCACAACCAAGCACTAATAGATGACTTGATCTATAGCTTATATACTTTGACCATATGGAAAAGGCCTTTATGTCTCCAAAATTTGTGATGTCTACAGAGCAGCAGCAGGAAGAACATTATGAATAACTTGTGTTGGCAAACCAGCAATTGCTTTAATTTCTCATTTATTCAATAAGTATTATTGTTATTTTCAATGTGCCAACTGCTGGGGATATCAAAATGAATAAAACATTGTTCCTGACACATTTACCATCCCCATGGAACTCAACCAAGTAGTTGAAATAAATACACAAATAAATAAAAACAGTGGAAAATGTTTGTTGTGAATGGAGCGGGCATCATGTGAAGGAATGGCGAGAGATGGTGGAGTGAACCTCTTTAATGTCAAAGTCTTCCCAGCTGAGAGAAGAGGGCAAAACTCGTGCACCCCTGGGTTGTAAAATCTGAGGGTAAAGTAGTGAACCAAAAAGACTGGAATGGCAGAAGAGAAAAACAGGAAGGTTCAAAAGACCTGAGACATGCCACCACCCTAGTCCAAGTTGCTGTCATTTCTGATGGGAGTCACTTTAGCTACCACAGTATTCTCTTTCCATCCATTCCTATCTGTCTTCAAACATTTTCTATGCTGCAGCCTGAACAGTCCTTTTAAAACAAACACACACACACACACATACACACAAAGCTCATGTGATTCCATGCTTATTGTCAGTGATTTCCCATCACTCTTAGAATAAAACCCTAAATGTGGTCGCAAGGATCTTGTGGTCTGGCTCTGCAGTCCCATCCCATATCATGTCATCCCTTTCTCTCTGCTCCAGCCACTTAGACTTTCTTCCAGTCCTTACACTTGCAAGATGGGTTCTGCCTCTCACCTTAGGACATTTTGTTCATTTTGTTATTGATACTTGGAATCTTCTTGCCTTCTCTATTTTCTTGGAAAATTCCTCTTTATTCTTCAGAACTTAGCTAATGCTTCATGTTTTAAAGGAACTTCTACAACTTTGTCAAATTCACCTATTATGGGGTCTCAGTAACTTGTACCTCTTCACAGCATTTATTAATGAATTAATTTATTCAATAAAAAAATATTACACATTTATCATGTGCTCTTCATTCATCTAGGCAACCATAATATATTCACAAGCAAATAAGACAGAAATCCCTGCCTTCATACAGTTCACATTCTAGTGGAAAGAAAAAAGTCATAAACAAAGAAGTAAATAAATATAAATGTCACATGGTAATATATAATATGGGTACAATTAAGGAGGGAAAATGAGATCACAAATACCAAGTGGGGTGAGAGGATGAGGAAAAGAGTTGGAATTTTAAATGGGTAGTTAGGGAAAGCCTGACGGAGAAGGTAACATTTGAGGTATGGCCTGAAGGAGGCAAGTAAGTAAGTAAGCCATGTGGATATGTTGGAAACAGCCTACCTGGCAAAGGGAGCAAGTACAAAGACCTTGTTACAAGAATGGGCCTGCAGTTTTCAAGGACCAGCAGGAAGCCCACTGTGTCTGGAGAGCAATGGGTAAGAGAGAGAAGAGTAGGCAATATGGTTAGAGAAGGAAGAGAGACAAGACTGTGCCATGTGATGTTAAGGACTTTGACCTTTACTCAGAGTGAGAAGGGAAATATTTGGAGTGTTTGAATGGAGGGAGACATGATCCAACTTATATTATAAAAGGACTACTTTGGCTACTGTGTTGAGAAAAGACTACAGAAAGTCAAGAATGGAGGAAGGGAGACCAGTCTGGGGAGGCCATTGCCATATCCAAATGAAAGAAGATGATGGAAACAGAATGGTAGCAGTGGAGGTTGTAAAAAAGAGGTTGAATTCAGCACATAGTTGGAAATAAAGGAAACAGAATTTGCATGGATAGGTAGGGCTTTAGGTATGTAAGAAAGAGAGAAATTAATAATAACCCCAGGCCCTTTAATGTGAATAACTGGAGAAGTGAAGTTGTCCTTTCCTTAACTGAGAAAGGGAAGACTGAATTTTGGGTTTAGATGTACTAAGTTTAAGCTGCTTCTCAGACATTCAAGTAAGGATGTCAAGCACACGATTGGATATATGGACTTGGAGTTCAAGGGAGATTTATAGGCTGGGGATATACATTGTATTTTTTAAAAATGAACCTGGATGAGATTACCAAAGGAGTGAGTGTGGATAGATAAAGGAGAGGAAGGGCAAGGACTGAGATCTGGGACTCACCTACAGCAGTTGTATTTTCACCTTCATTCTAAGCATTATTTGATTAGTACCCATCTCCCACACTGACCAGGGTAGAGAAGAAATGGAAACCCAAGCAAAACTTTTACAGGTGAATTCTTCCATTTTCCCCTCTTCCCAGTGACTCATATATTTTTTGTCCTTTAGTTACCCCAGCCCCTACCTTTCATCCACAGGTGACTGACTATTCATCCCCCTCAATTTATCTCATCTCCACTGCATGCAAAAACTTACACTTATTATTTATGTTTATCTATAAACATTCTAATGCAGTAATTACATATGACAATCTTCTCTCCTAACACAAATATAAATAGATTAAGTCCAAAGTTTGATGCTGACCAGAATTAGTGCACTAAGAATATTAAGCATAATTCTGTACCTGCTATAACACAATTTATCTGTCCACTTTTATATTCTTTGTTAGCAATTTCATCAAAGGAGATAAAATCATTCTCTCTTATTTAACATCTCTGGGAACTGAAATGTTTGAGCAGAAAATGGGTAGATGTTAAAACTACAAATCGAGAATTGAGATTGTTTAGTTGACTCCCAGTCACAAAAGGAATAATAAGGTTTTCAGATTTGTCTAAACTTTCCTTCATGAGGAACAAGTTGACTCATGACTATAAAAATATGAGAGTACAAATTTCTTAATATATATTGTTTTTCTTCTTTACAGAGATAGCCATGCCCATTTTCATTAATAGCCTAAATGTATTCCAGAGAGCATAGTTAGAAGTGTTTCTTCATTATTGTATACAAGAGAAAGCATTTTGTACCAGAATTTCCTGAGACCCGAGTTTCAGTTTCAAACCTACCATTTGACAGAAATCTCTACATACCAGAAGTTCCCCCATTGAATCCTTACCACCAGAGTTCTGAGGACTAAACAATGAGTAGTTCCAAATCTGAAAGAAATGAATGGTAATTATTTCAGTTCATTAAAATCCCAAGGACCCGTAATATATCCAGAACAAGAAAACAAGCAATGACTACAACAAAAACTGAAATGCTTGATTTCACAGTTTGATAGAAAATGTTGAGACTCTTATGAAATGTCAAGAATAAAAAAATTGAGTTGAAAAGAATTTAGCAATAAAACTACAATCTACACGTTCTTTGGGAACTTGGGCACATTGTCCCCATGGATGGCTATAGAACTTCTGAGGTTTATCAACAGATTAATCATTAAGAAAAACATCACGTAAGTATCCACCGTACTCTATCTGTTGCATCAAGGAAGGGTTAATTTACACACTGAATTATTAAATGCATTCTCACACCATGACAAAATTGTGAACCTGAGAAGATGTAGTACTTTCCAGTTTTATAAATTCTGGCAGAGACTTTCTTAAATGGCTAATTTAAAGGAAGCTGGCACACAATTTAAAGATGTAATTTGAGTCATGGCTGATGATATACTTTTACTTGTTTAGCCTTTTATGCAGCATGTTTGCATTACTTGAACAGATTTGCTGTTTCTATTCTAACTGCATTGTGTATGGCCTGAGGAATGCTGATTAATTCTTGTTGGTAATCATCATACACGCTGCCAATGTTGAACATTTATATTCTCTATTACATAATCTATGTATGCATTCCTTATGTTATTAGTGGAAGTAACATGTAATAGGTAAATAAACCTGTTCTAGATTTAGATTAAAAATCACTGTTGATCCTTTTCTGTCTTTAAAAGACAGAAACTGCATTAGATGGAGGAATCTGGCATAGGCTTTATCCACTTTAAGTAGCTTTAATTAGAATTCTTTAATTGTCCTTACAGCTGCCACCAATAGTAAACTCTAAAATATCAGTTGTAATTGGAAGATAAATTTGCATTTCATTCATGACATAAAGTTAGTATGTCTTACTTTGTGAACTTTGAAACAGTGAGGCTATTCACTGCCTCTGGAGTATCTCTGAATAGCTCTTTTGATCATTTTGATCCTTATATTGTAGGTGACTGTCTCATCTACTTACTTTTAAAAAGAGAATTGAGTAAACAACGACTTCTAGGTGAGCCTCATTTAACAGACTACTTACTGGTTTATTCAGAGACTAGTGGGTAAACAGGTTTTTAAATGATGGGTTATAGTTTGAAAAAGGCATTTCACTAGAAGTCCTAAAGCATTTAAAAGGAAGTAAAGTGTGTCACTCCTTACTTTATGCTTGTAGTCAAATTAGGACTTACAGCAGAGTTGTATAGAGAAAGGATGAAAAAATAAATATCAGATAATATAAAAAATCTAGGGTATCCATATCCTCATAACCGTAGTCCCAACTTTCTCAGGTTTTTTCTGAGTTGCTAAGTTGGAAACACAGATCAGATGGTTAGATTCAATATCATTTGTATTCCTGTTTTCTAGAAGAGTAAATGAAGTGATGGTTTCTATAAAAATGGCTCTCGTCAGAACTTTTTATGTCAGTAAGTCATTCACACCTTAAAGAAGGTAAAAAGTGTAACTACTCACAATGGTGTAAACAATGAAAGGAATTTATTATTTCAGATAACTGAAAAGTCCTGAGGAAAGACTAAAGCAAGGATCACACTATTTTATGTTATTCTCTCTGTCTCTATAGTACTCTCAGTTGGCTTTATTCTGAGGCCTTATTTGTTTATGTTGTGGCCACTAGCGCCTCTAAATATTTATTTTCCGTTGCTAGGAATGCTTTTATAGGGAAAAATTTTCTTTCCTGACAAGTTCAGCAAAAATCACGGAACAAATCCTTGGCCTATATTGGATATGCCCAACACATTAACTAGTCACTGTAAAGAGGGAAGCTTTGGTTTATCTTATACAAATGCAAAATGCAAAATTTTGTTTAATCTTAACCTTTCCTTAAGATCGGGGTGGAGATAAGCCTCTCCCTACCACATTTACTGAGAATGAAAGAATAGTAATCCAGGGAAAATCAGGGTATGATAGAACCAAAAAAGGAAATTGATACTGGGCAGAAAAAAAAAGAATGACAGGAAGGAAAAGAAGCAAGAAAAGATTGAAGAAGGGAAAAGAGAAGAAGGAGAGAAAGTAAGAGAGAGAAAGGAGGGATAAGAGAAGGAAGAGAGGGAGGAAGAGAGGGAGAGAGAGAGAAGGAGGGAAGGGGGAAGAAAGAAGGAAGGGGATCTGATGATAAATACCTACTACGCTATGTTTTATTGAAGGGTTAATGGGCAAGGAAGCAGCAGGAGGGAGGAGACAGAGAAACATCTTCACTGGAATTCTAATAGGATAATTAATTTCTGTGTAATTGTATGATAACTCTATCTGGCTAACTTGAAAGGTCCATTTTTATTAATTAGTCATGTAGATGTGTAAACACACACACAACACACAGGTGCACACAATATACCATTATGTCTCTCTGATTGGATCTACATGAGCACAGCACTACTTCTGGGGTAAAGAAGACAATTTACAATGAGTTTGATAGACTTACCAGCAAAATTCCATTCGTTATAATTACCCCATTACATTATAGAAATAGGTACAAATGTTGATTGTGTAGAAGATTAGCTATAGGATTATACATGAGAGGATTTGTTTCAGGGAACTAAGACAAGATCACAAAATCTCAAAATACAAACCAGATTTTTGCCACCAACTCTAACGTGCATTTTGCACAGATTCTTCAAGTTGTATTTGCTGCCTCACTGTTGAACCTTCATTTCACTGGATTCGACCCAATGAGTATGATTGAAGCCAAAGGTTTACTAGTTTCAGCACACTTAATGTTTTTCATCTTGGACTCAATTACTTTATGCTCATGAGAAAATTCTTATTTGTTATTCTTAGGAACAGCAAAGTCATATTTCCCACTTTATACTATTATCTTATCAAATAATAAAACTACATGTAATAAAATACTTAAATGATTGTAACAACATTACTCTGAAGAAAAAGATGGCACAATTGAAGAAGCTGAACCATGGGTGGTAATGACAGCTTAATATATTTGTTGAAAAGGAAAGTCTAATTCCTGTACACCGGACTTCCACTTAGAAATATAGAGAGCTAGAAAGTGTGTCACTCTCAACTGTACTGAGAGGAGTGGAGGATCAGTGTAGGAGGAAAAGAGGAGTCAAAAACCATGGTAAGGGGGAGTAGATGCAGTGCAGGCAAATGCGGTAACTGTCCATTGCATAGGGAAATGGACACTCCCATCATTGCTGGCATTTAAATCTCTTAGCTAGAGAAGAAAGAAGTAAGTGGGGCCTGGGATATTGTTGGAGAAACATGGTAGTATTCCCAAGTGTTTGAATCTGTACTCAATTTGGGGCCAACATGAGAGAGACCCTTCTCTCCTCTCTGTCCCTGTGGTTCAGGTAGACCGATTTCACACCCCTAACATTAAGGGGGAGGAGGGAGCCCACGAGCCCATTTTGATCAATAAATGTGTGGACCAGTGATTCAGGGATGAGTACAAGCCAAACCAGATTAAAATACGTATGTATAAAAGTAAAACACCTAAAATAGGTAATGCTAAGAAAGAATAATTTGTAAAATCCTGAATTAAGATTCTCTTTTTATTTGAATAGTAAGAGACAACTTTTTGATTGAAATAGACCTTTATTACAGATATCAACATGAAAAGTCTGATCCAGGGACACTGCTGTGAAATCTAAGAAGTATGACATTTAAGTATGCTTATAGCAAATTTAATTATGCTTATAGAAAAATGCTTGCTTTTATTTATGACAATGAATGCTTTCAATATAATTGGAATACCTTATTTAAAATAAATGGTTAGACTTCATAATGACTCTCTATCCATATTTATGAATTTTCAATTTATTTGTCATTCCTGAGTCATTAGTAGAATATATACACATACATATTAACAGTGATTTTTAAAAAACAGATGGTAGTCATCCTAAAAACAAGACATTTATGCTTACAACATTGATAACATTAATAAATTCACATATATAAAAGCCTAAATGATAGTTGACATAAAGAATTCTTATATAATTTGATATTAGACAATTCTTATATAATTACTGCTACTTTTATTTTTCTGTAACATTTCACACAAGTTATTGTTCAATTACTTATTTGCATGTCTCTTCTTCAGGATGCAGAAGTCAACTAAGTGGATCCAGTGCTCTGTTCAGTCCTAAAAAGGTAGCTTCTTAATGTCACAAATAGCTCACAAACTTATGTAATTACATGAATATTATATTTCTCAAAAGCTTCCACTAAAACAAGTATGCAGTTAAACTAGACACCAAACAAACATACATTTTAATAAGCCTCATCTACATTTGATGTCCGTATCAGCATGACATTAATTTTAGTTTATTTTGCTTTTTTAAAGGAATGATTGATATCCTTCTATATCATTTTCTATTTTGTAAGCAAGAACATATTACAAGAAATGGAAAGTACTGAAAAAAATCACTAAACAAACTGTAGCAACTTTAAAAGAAGCTGCCTCTGTCGAGGTCTCCCTCCTACCCCGCCTTCAGCCCTGAAAACCCTCTTTCATCCAATGACAAATAGTCCCGTCTTAATTACTACTTAATGATTTTTTTCTATCAGACATCAACACGTGTGGTGATTCATTTTTAAATGAAATAATTCATTCTTAAATGTATTATCCTTTCATATACAATCAGGTATACTTTCTCAGATGGATGCGGCCCCATCTCTTACTTCACCAGAGCTCTGCTAAGGGTGAATGAAAAGGCCTCCTAACTGGGCCTTGGGGTTTGGCGACTGCTCCAAGGCAAATTGAAAAAGGGGATTACTGACCTCCTATTATTTCCCGTTGGTTAGTCAGTCATTTAAACATACCTATATTATTTATCCACGCCAAGGTATATGCATTATTACCTCAAGTTTTGAAAAAGTTTAGATGATTTTCAAACATCTGATTCCTAATCCCTTTTTCTTTTCTCACCCCGATTCCCCAATTATTATACTCCCAGCAACATTTGTTTATGTTAAATACTTGCCATAAATCACCAGTTCTCACTAAAACACATCACTGAGGGGTGAAGACATGCTTTTAAGGTGAATGATCAGATTTGGACCTTAGTTTCCAGCCTCATTTCCTATTTTTGCTCCTATAAAACCTTTGGCTGACTGTGTTTACTTTTTGTGTTAGTATAGGTTCACCTAGAAGCACACAATAATACAGGATGAGAAGCACAAGAAATTTATTCTGGGAAGGATCAGGAGAAGGTGGGGAGAACCTTTAGAACACAAGGGATGTGTGACTTGTATAAGGAAAGTGCAGGATTAAGAACTGGGTAGCATGAGTATTGGCAGGTAGCACAGTTTCAAGAAAGATCTGCTTAAGCTGATCTATGCAAGCTGTGAATTTGCCCATTCCCTGAGGGCCTTTGTCAGGATGCTAAATCTGGAGAAAGCTGAATCTGGAGAAAGTGCCCCTTTCCTCCAAGTCAATGAATTCTTCCCTATCCAGTCTTACATTCTGGCCCTCTTGATGAAGCACTTTCTAGATGCAATCCCAGGGCTCCTTTCCAGGCTCTTGCTGGTACAGGCTAGCTAATTCTTACAAATACATTCAAATATAGTCTCTGTGCTCCCTTATCAAGCCCAGCAACACCCAGCTGGATAATTCTGGGCTTTAACTTTAGTTAAGGTCCTGGAAGCCAGGAGAGGAGGTAGGGGTAGGTCCTTTAGGGGATACGCATTACCATGCAGAATTGTGGCCTCTGCAGCATCTTCTAACATGGGGTGGGGGGAGTGAAGCTGTAGGCCACCTTTGCAAGTTCTGAGGGGTCAGTGCAGAGCAAACATCCTCAGTGGCAACTGTCTGCATGTCCGCATCCCATGTTTCAAGATCCCAGGTTTCCCAAAGAGAGCCCTGAGTTTAGTGTAACATCTCTTTCTCTTCTGAGCATTCTAAAGTCCGTGGAACTCTGACTTATCAGATCTTTGGTCTGCTACTTAGCTGATCTGCTCTTCCATTCTAGGAGACAAGGGCTTTTTGTAGGTTACTAGGAGTCCCTCTAGTTCTTATACTTATTAACTACTTATAATGGCTCTTAGTGTCTTACTCTCTGTAGGGTGTCAATATCAGTACAATTTAGCAGTAATCAGCCAACTCCACCCTATTTTAAATGTCTGAACCATTATAGTTGAAAGGCAAATCATCATCCACAGTGAAACCTTTAGCAATTGGGCCTTGTGCCAGGGACTTTCTGCAACCTGCCTTCCACTCAGAATGGGTGGTTAGTGAGACATAACCAAATTCCCATCTTACCCCTTGTTTTCTCAGACCGCACTTTGTACCACGTGCCTTAGTTGGGGCTCACAGAAAAGCAAATGCCAAAAGAGGGTTAGACATGGAAGAGGTTTATTGGGGGAAGAAGCAACAGAAGGTGAGGGCAAGGTTCAGATCATGATATAGGTTTGACAGCTGTGGTAGAGGCAAGGAAGAGGAATTAGGTAGAGTCTCAGACTGTAACACAGTTCCCATGAAGATTTGGTTAGGCCAATGGGAATCCTTGAGCTAAAATCCCCACTGGAGGAGCTCCATACGTAGCCTTGCCATGCTCAGTCATTTCATGGGAGCAACTAGTAAGAAGTGTAGCATTAAAATGAACGCAGAGGTGGACCTAACAGGACAGTAGTCATGTTGGGGCATCAGTCAATCATGTTGCCCATAGGAGATGTAAGCAGTGCATTTGCCTGGATACCACAGTTGCCATTTCCTGTAAAAGGATGGCATAGTGACTGGGAACATGGATTTGGCGGTCAGATTGCCTGAGTTCAAAGACAGCTGGGCCACCTACTAACTATGGTAGCTTGGCCAAGTTAATATATATGATCTTCCAGTTTTTCATATTTAAATTTATAATTATAGTTGTGCTCATAGAGCCATTGGAGGATTTGAAGGCGATCATTCACATAAAAGCTCTCATTATCATGGAGATTATGTCCACAATTCAGTCATGCAAAAAAATGTAATTATCTTTTTCTACAACTGAACTTGTTTTCATGTTGATCCCTAAACCTAGCTGGGGTTAGAAACTAAATCTTAGGTAGCACAATGTGTCTTCTTTAGATAGCACAAAATGATTATGAGCCCTATTTAGAATCAGACTAGATTCAAATAACAACTCTGCCATTTCTAACGGAATGATTTTGGATAAATTACTTACCTCTCTGTGACCTACTTGTATCATCTATAAAATGGGAATACTATAATGGTCAGTCCCTCATAATCTGGTTATGACTCAAAATTTGGTGAGAATAGTGCCTGGCCTTATTAAGTGCTTGATCAAGGCTGGCCCTTATTGTTCTTATTTTTGGGTTTGAATTAGTCCCATCCTGTTTTTGGTATCTCAAGCCTAAAGGTTTAATTATACCTTCCAAAGTTAAGGTAGGGCAGAGGGCAGGGTCCTTTTCAGGCATCTAACAATATCTAAGCCCTAGCTTCCTCCTGGGTTATCTTCCATTTTTTTCAGTCTGTGGAATCTTTATGTAGTCTGAATGGGGAGGTATGGTTCTTTATTCCTTGTTAATGGCATAAACTTTATACCTTGAATGGTTCAGGGCTTAGTTTCTTTCACTGCAAAAGCTTTGCCTTTTGAGATTTAAAAGCTTTAGTTTTTGAAAATCAAAAGGTTTTTCTTTGTATATAGTGATATTCTATCTTTCCCCTAATGTGAGAGGAGGAATACAGGGCAAAGAGTAAAAGGAAATACATTACAAGAAGCAAATCTCAGTTAATATCTCAAAATATTATTCCCTACAATGTTTCTATTTAGGCTCCTCTCTGTTCCTGAAATTCCTTTTTGTTACCAGTTAGAATCCTATATATTCAAGTTGCAATTTGGATGCCTTCTCTTCTTGGAAGCACTCTTTAATCTCTCCAGTCCAAAGTGCTTTCTTTTTATAATTTTCTTAATGCAGTCGTTGTCACATACATTTGAAATGGGCTGGTACATACTCTATTTTCCCCACTATACTATGTGCTACTTGCGATCCGGGAATAAACCCTATTCATTTTTTATACCTATATTCTCTTTAGTACCTAACATAGGGCTTGACACATAGAACTACTTAAAAATGTTAATACAACTAAACAAATTATAAGAAGCTTTTATAGCAAGGGCTTACACTCCTGCCTGAATCTCTACCTATGTTTTCTTGGTCTTTTGAACAGGCCTATGTGCTATGGATCATTGATACATTGATACTTATATAACTGTTGCAGGAAGGGGGACCCCTTCCAGGGCCCCAGAGTGGAGTCTTGTCTAACACAGGGAAACGAATTGTCCGAGGAGACACGTGCTGACAAAGCAAAAGACTTCATTGGAAAGGGGCGCCCGGGCAGAGAGCGAACCCAGGAGAAGGAACCCAGGAGAACTGCTCTGCCACTTGACTCACAGTCGCAGGGTTTATGGTAATGGAGTTAGCTTTCTGGGTTGTCTCTGGCCAATCATCTTGCTTGGCCCATATTTGGTCTGACCTCAGGGTTCTTCCTGGTGGCAGGCGCATCTCTCAGCCAAGATCGATTCCAGTGTGAGCGTTTCTGGGCGGTCGGCAGGACAGGTGGGCGGTGTCTCCTCCCTCCTCTTATTGGCCCCTCCTAAATTCTTCCCGGTTAGCTTAGAAGACATATTATGGGCTGGCATCTCCTCCCTCCTTTCGGCCCCTCCCAAATTCTTCCAGGTTAGCTCACAAGCCATATTATGGGCTGGCGTCTCCTCCCTCCTTTTGGCCCTTCCGGAATTCTCCCTGTTAGTTTTTCTCAGCAGCACCGCATTCAGGATCTCCTGTTCTTAGACAACTCAGGCAAGTGGTTATTATCGTGACTGACCAAGGCAGGCGGTTTTGGTCAAAAGTTCCCTAACATAACTAGATACAACGTATTCATCTGTATTTCAGTTAAAAAAATATTAAGTGCACTATGTGCCAGCCATTTTAGCAGACTCAGGAGATGAAAAATTGAATAAGGCTTGTCATCAAAGATAGAGGTTCTCAAAACAAGACATTTAAATGACACATATACCTAGCACAGAACCTGACACATGGTAGCTCTGAGAACGTTATTGGAGAGGGAATGAATAAAAAACTGATGGAGGTATGCATGGGTTTACTTGGGAGCACAGAGCAGATAACTTTTGTTCATCCCAAGGAAGTCTTGAAGGAGGCTGTGACCAAGCTGAGTCTCAGAGGATGAACAACAATCAGGCAAGGAAAGAAAAAGTAGAGGGACAGGCTTGGCAGCATAAGCAAGAACATGGTGGCGAAAAGCAACAAAATTATGTATTTTTCTGTAAAAAAAAATCAGATTGGTTTATATTTTAGCAAAAATACATTTTCTGTGCAACGTAAGATTATGGTTTACAGTGTGGACTCTGGAGCTAGACAGCCTAGGTGTAAATCTTGGTTCTATCACTTATAACTTGCTCTATACTCTTAGTTAAGTATTTTATCCACTCCGTGCCTAGGCACTCCACCTGTGAAACTGGAAATCGAACCTCTTAATGTTGTTATGAACTTCAGATGAAACAGTATATTTTAAACCTTCAGAAGTGTCAAAAGAAGGGGGACCTTCAAGATGGCGGAGGAGTAAGACGTGGAGATCACCTTCTTCCCCATAAATACATCAGAAATACATCTACATGTGGAACAACAACTACAGAACACCTCCTGAACGCTGGCAGAAGACCTCAGACCTCCCAAAAGGCAAGAAACTCCCCACATACCTGGGTAGGGCAAAAGAAAAAAGAAATAACAGAGACAAAAGAATAGGGACGGCACCTGCACCAGTGGGAGGGAGCTGTGAAGGAGGAAAGATTTCCACGCACTAGGAGCCCCTTCGCGGGCAGAGACTGCGGGTGGCAGAGGGGGGAAGCTTCGGAGCCGCGGAGGAGAGCGCAGCCACAGGGGTGCGGAGGGCAAAGCGGAGAGATTCCCGCACTTCCCGCACGGAGGCTCGGCGCTGACCAGCACTCACCAGCCCGAGAGGCTTGTCTGCTCCCCCGCCTGGGCGGGCGGGGCTGGGAGCGGAGGCTCGGGCTTTGGTCGGATTGCAGGGAGAGGACTGGGGTTGGCGGCGTGAACACAGCCTGAAGGGGTTAGTGCACCACAGCTAGCCGGGAGGGAGTCCGGGAACAAGTCTGCAGCTGCCGAAGAGGCAAGAGACCATAGTTACGAGGTGTGCGAGGAGAGGGGATTCCTTCCCAGCATGCCCACAGAAGGCAGCACACCGCCTAAGCGAGCTCCAGAGATGGGCACAAGCCGTGGCTATCACCTCGGACCCCAGAGATGGGCATGAAATGCTAATGCTGCTGCTGCTGCCACCAAGAATCCTGTGTGCAAGCACAGGTCACTATCCACACCTCTCAGCCTGTGCAGCCTGCCACTGCCAAGGTCCCGAGATCCAGGGACAACTTCCTCAGGAGAACACACAGCGCACCTCAGGCTGTTGCAACGTCATGCCAGCCTCTGCCATCACAACATCACTAATCATTAGAGAAATGCAAATTAAAACTACAATGAGATGGGACTTCCCTGGTGGTGCAGTGGTTAAGAATCCACCTGCCAATGCAGGGAACACGGGTTCGATCCCTGGTCCGGGAAGAGATCTCACATGCCGTGGAGCAGCTAAGACCATGCACCACAGCTACTGAGCCTGCACTCTAGAGCCCGCAAACCACAACTACTGAGCCTGTGAGCCACAACTACTGAGCCCACGTGCTACAACTACTGAAGCCCACGCACCTAGAGCCCATGCTCCACAACAAGAGAAGCCACCGCAATGCAAAGCCCGCGCACCACAATGAAGAATAGCCCCCGCTCTCTGCAACTAAAAAAAGTCCGCGTGCAGCAACGAAGACCTAACACAGCCAAAAATAAATAAATAAATAAATTTATTAAAAAAAAAACAAAACTACAATGAGATATCACCTCACACTGGTCAGAATGGCCATCATCAAAAAACCTACAAACAATAAATGCTGTTTCCCACTGTTGGTGAGAATGTAACTTGATACAGCCACTATGGAGAACAGTATGGAAATTCCTTAAAAAACTGAAAATAGAACTACCATATGACCCAGCAATCCCACTACTGGGCATATACCCTGAGAAAACCATAATTCAAAAAGAGTCATGTACCACAATGTTCATTGCAGCTCTATTTGCAATAGCCAGGACATGGAAGCAACCTAAGTGTCCATCAACAGATGAATGGATAAAGAAGATGTGGCACATATATACAATGGAATATTACTCAGCCATAAAAAGAAACGAAATTGAGTTATTTGTAGTGAGGTGGGTGGACCTAGAGTCTGTCATACAGAGTGAAGTAAGTCAGAAAGAGAAAAACAAATACAGTATGCTAACACATATATACGGAATCTAAGGAAAAAAAAAAAAAAAAAAAAAGGCCATGAAGAACCTAGTGGCAAGACGGGAATAAAGACACAGAACTACTAGAGAATGGACTTGAAGATATGGGGAGGGGGGAGGGTAAGCTGGGACGAAGTGAGAGAGTAGCACTGACATATATACACTACCAAATGTAAAATAGATAGCTAGTGGGAAGCAGCTGCATAGCACAGGGAGATCAACTCGGTGCTTTGTGACCACCTAGGGGGGTGGGATAGGGAGTGTGGGAGGGAGATGGAAGAGGGAGGGGATATGGGGATATATGTATACGTATAGCTGATTCACTTTGTTATACAGCAGAAACTAACACAACATTGTAAAGCAGTTATACTCCAATAAAGATATTTTTAAAAAGTGTCTAAAAAGTGCTCGATAAATTTTAGCTTATGAAGATTAAATGTCATTTTCTTTTTTTCAACTTTTCGTAAGAAGTAGTTCCCATTTAACATTACTGAGATCCTTGTTTTCTGCCCATAGATTCTCAGTAGGGACACAGTAGGAAGAATGGTCCACTCTCTTAGAAAACTCAATAGAGTAATTTAGGGGTCATTTAAAATCACAGATCCATTTGGCTTCCCTCCTACACCCCAATTTCGGAAGTACTGTCACTGCTTTAGTGAATCACTGTTAGTGGAGGTGGGGAGTGCACTGTGACGTTTTATTCAGGGATGTTGGTGCGGAAGAACGACTTTGAATTTTATTTTATAGGCATTCTAGATACATAATAGAGACAGTTAGTTCTAGATTAAAATAGCTGAAATATCTGACCTAAGTCTCTTCTCTTACCAGTTGGCGTTGTTGCCAGAACTAGGAAAATACCACGGAGGCACACTTGTTCT
Source organism: Balaenoptera ricei (assembly GCF_028023285.1). NCBI lineage: Eukaryota > Metazoa > Chordata > Mammalia > Artiodactyla > Balaenopteridae > Balaenoptera > Balaenoptera ricei. The sequence goes on along the minus strand of NC_082643.1, from coordinate 108,134,285 downwards.
GGGTATACTGCAGCCTCAATGACTTCTAGTAAGTATGCCATAACCAACCCATTTATTTGCTTTCTTCTGATGAAAAGATATTTTTTGAACATTTTTCTACAATGAGTCAAGATAAATTAGAAATGAACAGAAAAAATTTCAGTGTTTTGACTCAAAAATCATAAATTTTAAGTTATGGCAGAGAAATTCCACACTATAAATATTACTTTATGCAAGAATGGATTTTGGCTTACCTGTAATTTTCATTTGTTGGAGGAAGTAGTTGGGAAGTGTGGTGTAGGAATATGGAGCGTGTTTCAATGTTTTTCTTGGCTCAAATGTATTAATTCAGTATTTAAAACCTGTTCAATTTTCAGTTAGAAAATTGCATCAATTATATTCACAAATACTTTCACTTAGCTAAAAGTGATTAATCATTAAGCTTTTATTTCCATGTGTTTTATTCCCGACTTATACCACAATTTTAATCAAAACAAGTCTTACCTATTTGGTCAGAAAAACCCACTATGTGTTAAGCACAGGTAGTTGCTTTATTTGTAAAGTGAAATAACTCTTGAAACTAAGATTCAGATGATACAAATACAGTATGCTGTGCTCTATTTTATTTGTTAAAACCATGTAAATCAATAAAAATGTAATTTAAAAAACGGGGACACTTTAAGACATTGTAGTTTCGTGACTAACATATAGTTATTTCATAAAATAATATTCTGCATTCATCCATCACTATAACTACAGTTAACCCTTGAACAACACGAGTTTGAACTTCACGGGTCCACTGAATATGTGGGGTGTTTTTTTTCCAATAAATACTACAGTACTACACAATCTGTGGTTGGTTAAATCTGTGGGTGCTGAATTGTGGATACTGAGGACCAACTATGGGACTTGAGCATCCTTGGATTTTGGTATCTGCAGCAAGTCCTGGATCCAATCCTCCGTGGATACCGAGGGACGCTATAATGCAATGTGATGATCCAACGATCCAATATAGGTGTGGCATTTTGATATGCTACAAATTGCTACTTTCAAACTACTTTTTAGATCAATTCCCCTATACCAGATACATCATAAATAATTATATGTAATAATGATGTTATCATAAATTTGTGCAATATTTCCCAACCTTCAAAATATAACAATTTTTAAAGGTTCCTTTCAATCTCATACACATCAAGTAAAAAAGTAGCCTCCATTAGAAGTAACAGTAGTTTAGGATTTGAACGCGTGTCAGACAGACATTGTGTTAACATGCATTGACTATGTATAATTTAAAATGTCTTAACTCTTCTAATCCTCATAAGAAACCTCTGAAGGAGGAACTGGCATTAACCTCATTTTACAGAAGAAGAAACTAAGATGGAAACCAAGTTAACATAACTGCTTGCTAGTAGAGCAAGAATTGACATAAAGATATGTCTGATGTGGAGTTCACGTTCTTAAGCACGATGTCACACTGCCTCCTATAACTTTTCCTTGTTGTCATTGATGAAGTCACCCATTTCTTTCAAAAACAGTACCTGGTTAGGATATTTTGACACCGCATGATTAGAACCTTAATCAACTATATGATTCATTTGAAACTCGTTCCTTATACACAGAGTGTAAAAATGATAATCAGCCTAGCAAAGAATTAATTTGTGCATGTACAGTTAATGAAAGAAATCTCTAATTGTTGGGAATGCATTTGTTTCTATCCGTGTGGCCTGGGTCCAGATCTTCTCCTCTTTTGGTCTTATTTCCTTGTCTTTCGTAAGAGCCTACATTGTCCTTGCAGATCCTGCTGGCTGAGCAGTCTGTCATTTCTTGGACAATCTTTCCAAGCTGGCAGACATGCTATTCCAAGGCTCTCACAGTTGTTATAAGTTTCATGGGAGATTTACAAATTCCTTCCGCAGATATCTCATTTTCCTGCTGACACTACTGCTTCATTTCCTTACAGTAAATCCTTATTATCTCACTTTATTTCTCCATTTTCTCCTTCCTTTCTAGCCATGCTGCTGCTACTTCTCTCCACTCACTTCTCTTTATCCCTGTGCTGTTGGCATTCTCATTTAGACATCAGTCTTGTTATATCTACTTGCTTATTTGTGGTGGTATGCAGGCCTTCCTAATTTCTTTTGCATCTATCCTCCATAAACAGAACCATTTTGTTAGAAAGGACCACCTTCTGGGTGACACCACCAGGAATACATCTCTCCCCCAGGAAATATGACAAAAACCTTTCTCTCCAATGCTTCCCGTTCTTTCCCTTTAAAGCATTTCTCTGCTGAAGCAGCTAAGTGGCTGCACAACATAATCCTGTATAAAGCTGGCAGAAATGCTATTTCAGAGCATTTGTGTTTAACTCTTTGTTGTCCGTTTTGTACAAGTTGCAAGGCACATGAGTAATCCTTCAGTGAATTTTCACTCAACATACACCTTTTAAGCAATTAGGATCTGTCAGCCCCTTTAGACCCTGCACAGTATATCGTTTTCCTTTGTTGTTCCAGTGTGCTCTTCCCTCAACTGCCACCCCGAAAAGCTAACCATGTGGGCTACATTCATTTCCCTCTGGCTTGTGTGTTGGGTTCAGAATATGGGAGACACTAGCAGAGACAGAGGACGCTGAAGCAGGAATATTTATTACCTTAGTTCTCTCCCTATTGGGTCTGCAGGCTGATGCCATCTCTGTAGAAAAGGCCACAGCTTCGGGGTCACAGGAGGCCCTTTCCATATAACGACCCTCTCCGGGTTCTGTAATTACTTCCTCCCCTTATCCTTCAGTATGGCTTTCCTCTATGTTAGCTTCCAAGTCCTGACTTATCCATTATTGGTCCCCCAAATTCCCACCACACCCCTTGAAATGAGCCTCATTATTAAACACCCCCCAAATTACAAACTCTGAGTGTGGCATCTGTCTTCTGAACTGACTGACACAGACTTGGGAGTACACCACGAGAAGTTAGATATAGCTGTTACCTTTAAGGAAGTTGAACTGTAGAAAAAGAGTCAATCATGTAAACACATAAGTGAATTATGAATTATAGAACATGTGATAGAAGCAGATATAAGGTACAGAGAAATCACACAAGAGAAAGTGATTTGTTCCATCTAGGAAGAGGGTATCAGAGAGGACTTCTTGGAGTAATGCTTGAGTGATGCCTGGAATAATGAACCAGTTATCAAGGTTTGATGAAAGGATTGGGCTGGGACTGGGGCAGAAAGGCCATTCTCAGATGAGGGAACAGACCTGGTGAAACAAGAAAGCCTGGGACGTCATTCTGTGTGTAGACAACTTCAAACTCATGATAGCCAGAGCTTATAGTGGGAGAAGGGGCATGTAAGTCCAGACAAGTCTGAAGATCTGAGAGGGTTTAATATATCATACTGAGGAATTTGGATTTAATTCTGTATGTCATAGGGGAGCCCCATAAGTTTGTACCCTATAAAGTAGAAAAATAAGTTTTGTCTTTAGACAGAGTACTTTGGTGACAGTGAAACTCATTTGAAGGAGAACAAGACTGGAGACATGGAGAAGAACAAAGAAGCAGTGGAAGAGGCAAGAGACTGATTAAAGCAATTATAATATAAAGTGATATTAAAAAGGTAGAACTGATAAAACTTGTCCATCTATTGGAAATGGAGGTGAAGGAAAAAGAAAGCTCTAAGATGATCCCAGGTTTCTGGCTTGGTGGTTGGTAGTACCAATTCAGGAGACTTGTAGTTCACAGGAAGGATACGTTTGGGGATAAAATAATAAGAAAAGACAGTTCACTCTGAGGTTGAGTTTTTCTGTGGGACACTCACATGTAGAAACTGGAGTGTAGAAGAGAGCTCTGGACCAATGATATCGATTTGAGCATCACCACCAAATAGATGTAGCTGCCGCTGTGGAAATGGTTGAGATTGCCTGGGAAGGGTGTTTCTCTTAGTAAGTAAGAGAGGGACAAGGCTAGTACCAGCCAAATTTATGTAATGATTAAAAAAAGAAACAGAGTATTCAGAGTATGCTAAGCATTTCAATAGTCACTTTCTTCTGTATCTTATTCAAGGTGTACCATATAGCTAGGTTGTAGACGTCTTATTTTCCTAATTTCACAAATGAAGAAACTCTGGCTTAGAGAGTTAACCTAAAGTCACAACACACTAAGGCTAGAAATGAGGCTAGAGTTCAAACCTTTTACCTCTTTTCCAGCACATCTTATTGTCTTACTGCTTTATTTTAGCAGTATTTATGAACAAAAGGCAAGAAATAAAGAATAGGAAAAAATATAGACAAATGACTCTTGGGATCCACCAAAAATAGCTCTAGTGATAGAAATGTCTGCCTTTACTCTATAACGTGCCATTGTTTAAAACATATCATTTTGAGGAATGCAGCCTTTTTTATTTTACATTTTGGAAAGTGCACTTCGAATTTCATTTGTTGAACTTTTTTATGCTCTAGTTTTCTTAACCTAAACCTACTTTACCCTTTCTCTGCTCACCCTGACTGCCCCTATAGCATTTGCTTGCTAGCTCACATGTGTGGTACATTGTAAGCTTGTTAAAAAATCCAGGGCTCTAAAGACAGGCATAGCCTTCTTTCAGAACTGCCACAATTTTCACTTATAGTTCAGTATTATAGGGGGTATAGATCTTGAAACTAATTTGGAAACAGAAAAAGCCATTAATACCAGGTTCGTGCTTCACATTTACTTCCATATTAGTTTCCTGAATCATAATCTAAGGCTATGAACTGGAAATGCCTTGTGAAGAAAATGCAAAGATAAGAGCCCTTAGATTAATGTTAATGCTCTGCATTATGCAACATGACCCATAAACCGGAATATTCTTATTCCATGGTGCAATCATTTACAGCTGACTTGCACAGGATGGAGTCATGATTTACTAAAGGAAAAAAGTTCATCGGAAAAGTCTTTATACATATCCTAATGCCAATTTCTGGGTATTTTGCTAAAGTCTTACAAGTTAGCTTTAAAGAAACAGATTGGCTCAAAGAAGACTCATCATATGGGCCTGTTTCATTCTGCAGTTGAGAAGAAATAAATCTGACAGAATGCCTCCATCATCAAATTAGATGCAGATTTATTTGGTAGGAAGAGGATAAGGAACCACTTTTACAAATTGCTAATTGCTTCTGTTTCCTCAGTGAAACAGGAAACAAAGTCAATCTGAGAGTCAGTGAGTGAGAAGGTGCTGGTGATAAGAAGAAAAAGGAGGGGAAATGCAGATAAGTTTGGGAGAACAGGAATGTCAGTTGACTGGAGAAAAGTAGTAGGGCTTATCAGGCTGGGGTGAAGGCTCACTTGGAGTTTGTGGTCATTGACTAAAAGTAAAACCTGTCAACATGGTTGTGAGTTTTCCTCCATCTATGGTCACCAGAGGAATGTAATCTAATATAAATAGAGAGTTAGATTTAGCAACAAAGAACTCTGAAGAGATAGAAGGGGCAAGGGAGCTACGTTTAGGTAATGCGGTGATTATAATGACATAACACGGAATCTAAGATAGGTAAGGGGAAAGAGAGCATGAGGGGATTGTGGGTAGTAAAAATGAGGACATTCAATCGATTAAACTGGTGAATGTCAGAATGGGGCTACCCTAGGGAATGAGATGGATTCAAAAATAATTATCTTAAATTTTTAAAATTACTGAATGAGAAATTGTTTAAAAAAATGGTAAAAGAATAGTAAATACTCTAGATCTTAAAAGTTTGAGAATATTGCAGCAAAAAGGTATGAGGACAGACATCAGGGACATTTTTTCCTTTTGCTAGACATCTGGTTACCTAGCTTAAAGTACATATTTGAACAGTATTCTCTTGATTATCTGCTAAACAAAGTGAGTTTGTTTCTTGCATATAAATGTATGAACATCTCACAGTTAGGTACTAATTGATTTGTACATAGTAAACCTATCACATAAAGTGGGATCAAGGTATAAGTGTCTGTTTAAAATGTTCTCTTTTCAAAAGGCTCTAGCTAAGAAATTATTTTAGCCATATGATCTCATATATCATAATTTCTTGACAAGATTGTCCTATATTTTATTTTTTCTCCCTAAGAAAGGAGAATTCTGAAAATGCCAATGGTATGAGCTTTCTGGAAAGGTATTTACTAAGTCAAAATTTTAGGAAAACAAAGGCTCTGATAAATTTGGGAAAATGATTTCAAGAGAGTGTGTAGCAATTAAACTCCTAAGTTAGTGTCTCTGTTTAATACATCTTCATCTCAGTACTGGGTTTTATTATTGTATCATTCACTAAGTTTATGATAAAATAATATCTCATAGATATTTTAATTGGCATTTGTCTGGTTACTAGCATGATTAAAATCTTTCCCTCATTTTAGTCTCATATTTAGTTTGTTAGGTATCAATTTACATCTTTTGTCTATTTTTCTACTGAACTTTCAGTTTATTTCTTAACAGTTTGTAGAACGTTTTCAAATATAATATTAATCCTTTAAATTTGGGGGCAAATATTTGTCTATTTGTTTGTTTTCATCTGATTATTCAGAGTTTTTGACATATGTATTTTATATGTAGTCATTCAAATTTCATAACAATTGTGCACAATAAGCATTACTCTTCCCATTTTGCATATGAGAAAATAATGATTCAGACAAGGTTGAATAATCTGCCCTAGGTCCCACGAAGTGAAGTTTCAATGCAGGTTTTTCTGGCCGCAGAACACATTCATTTTTCTATGTTACACTGTAACTGGACGCGCAAAGTCTGATGATGAGAGCATTTTAATAGGAAACATTTAAGAAGGGGTATAAAGTGAAAACATAGTGAAAAAGGGCCATATTTGGGAAGTATCAGTATAACTACAGCAAGAGTTGAAGAAAATGGATCTATAGAACAAAGGACAGTGATGAGTTGACAATTATTCCAAGATTTCCTGCATGGCTGGCAGCTGATATAGTGGCATTACCCAGTGTGACAAAGAAGCCAGGCACCGAGCTCTGTCATTGCAAGATGATAAGCTGAGTTGCCTTCTCCACATTTCATTTCTGTTAGTGACAGTACATACAGTTTGAAATGCCTTGTACAGAAAACTCTCGCCAAGTTGGGTGGAGAGGCCAAGTTCACAGTTAGACAAGGAGATCTGGACGGGTTTTCTGTACACAGATGGAATCAGATGACATGCCCAATGCTGGGTGTGTGGTAAGAGGAACAGGACACCTATTAATTTCCAGAGGAAACTCCATAGAAGCAATTTAAGAAGGAAGAGGAAGTTCAGGGCAAGGAAGTGGAGGAGTTTCTGCTATAACACAATATACAGGTTTCTGAAAACCCTTGTGTTCCATAACATTTACAGAAGAATAGCAGGGCATAGAAGAGGTTAGGTTTGGGGTAGACCACTTGAAACTTTTATAGTTTCATGAAACTTTGAAAGTTTGTAATTAATGCACTAACAAAAACCAGTAACAATCCTAATAAAAATACTAACACAGTTTAAAAGATATGCTAAATTCCTTATACATGGAGAACTACAAGAGTAAATACAGGAAATTTGCCCTTTTTAAAAAATAGGTGAAGATAGGCTTATAAAAGAGTTTTTTATCAAAAGGTTGAGGTTGCTGCGTTATGGAGACAAGGGGGAAAATGCAAAACCATCAGGGAGACCGTGCAATAAATACTGTTTTCAAGACAGAGCATGTGGCCAGACTGAGCTAAGAGCCAGAGACTGAGGTGAGTGGGCACAATGTCCAGTCTGCTACCCCTGTGCCCTCCTTCTGGGTTCAGCTGTGAGAGAGCTTGGAGGAACCAAATCTTAACACCAGCTAGGGAAAAAACTATTCGTGAACCAATGCAGCTTCCATGTTTTACTGACATCGTTCTCTTATTTACAAACCATGATTGAGGCAATTTGCCCACAGAATTAGAGAACACTGTATTTCAGAATTCAAGGCCATGGAGGCTCCAATTCATAGTCCAAATTAGTCCTCCCACTCCTGGTACTCTTTTGTTTACTATATCATTTTCCTTCTTGAATTTTACCACAATTTGTATCTTTTCCCCACTTGACACTAAACTCTATGAGGGCAGGGATTTTAATTATTTTGTTTATCACTATGTCCACTTTGTCTAGCGTAGTGCCTGATGTATATGGTATCAATAGATATTTGTGAATTGAATGAATACAGGCAGCATAATTATTTATTGATTCAAAGATAAATGCATACTATATGCCAGTCCATGTGTAAGCTGCTAAATATACAACAGTGAACAAGTCACAGGCTCAGATTTGGAGAACGTAACTAGCTAGATTTAGTGGGATAAACAGATAAGTAGGCAATTGTGATACAATGTGTGTGCTAAGTGCTTAAACAAGGTAGGCACTAGGTGTTCTGAAATCTGTACACTAAAGAAGTACAGATTTGGCTTTGGGGAAGGGTATCTTTCAGAAGAAATAGAGTTTAATCTAAAATCTGACAGGTGATCAGCAGTGAGAAAAATTAAAGGAATAAGGAAGGCAGAGAATTCTAGACATTTAACAGTAAGTGCCAAGCCTGGAACTGAGTGAACACTTGAAACATTCCAGGAAAAGTAGGCAGCTGAGGTCAGGCTATCGGATCATGTAGAAACTAAGAGGATGTTAACTGCTATTAGAGATAAACCACAAATTCTAATCCACTGCCAGTGTTCCTGGGGTGTGGGGGGGGGGGGCCAGTCCTCCATGTAATAATTCAGGGATATGTGCCTCCTTTGTCTTATATGACTATCCTAAGTCCTCAAAGTCCTCTTTATTTAGCAGGCAGATGCAAAAAGACACCATGGGGAAGATGCACCTGTTTCTTAACCAGTGTGACTCAGAAGAGACACTTTATTCCTGCTCTCATGCCATTGGTCAGATTTTTGTCATATGGGTATAACTACCAGCAAAGGATGCTGAGAAAGGTAGTCTAGCTCTGTGAACAGTTAAAAAATAAATTTAAAAAAAATTTTTTTAATGTTTTATACAATTTTTAAAGGTTACTTTCCATTTACAGTTATTACCAAATTATTGGCTCTATTCCCCGTGTTGTTCAATGCATCCTTGAGCTGACCTTATACCCGATAGTTTGTACCTCCCACTCCCTCACCCTTATATTGCCCTTCCCCCCCTCACTGGTAACCACTAGTTTGTTCTTCTATATCTGTGAGTCTGCTTCTTTTTTGTTATATTCATAGGTTTGTTCTATTTTTTTAGTTTCCACATATAAGTGATATCATACAGTATTTGTCTTTCTCTGTCTGGCTTATTTCACTTAACATAATACTCTCCAAGTCCATCCATGTTGCAGCAAATGGCAAAATTTTGTTCTTTTTTATGGCTAGGTAATACTCCATTGTATGAATATACCACATCTTCTTTATCCATTCATCTGTTGATGGACACTTAGGTTGCTTCCATATCTTGGCAATTGTAAATAATGCTGATATAAACAGTGGGGTGCATGTATCTTTTCAAATTAGTGGGGGTTTTTTTAGGTTATATACCCAGGAGTGGAAAAAAAATGCAACTGTGACCTGGTCATTGCAACTTAATAATTTCAGAAAAAAAATATATAACTCTTATGGAACAAATTCTTGGTCTTTAAGTGTGAGAAAAAAATAATAAATGGGTTTTAATGAACATACAGAAGCGTCTGCCACGGATGGGAGTAGTAAACTTAAAAATGGTAAGGTTGGAGAATCAAACTAGGACCAGTTTATGAGGGACATTTTATTACATGTTTAGACTTTACCCTGAAGAAAATGAAGGCCAAAGAAAAATTCTGAGTTGAAGTATGGCAATATCATAGTTGGACTTTGAGTAGACAACATATGCAACTGTTAAGAATGGATTGGATAGAGACAGCTTAAAACTGAGTAATAATGCAGATTCTAGTCTAGACAATGATGGCCTGGATGGGGGTAGTGGCAATGACGTTGATTCCAGAACTGATAAAGAGGCGTTATAAAAAATAGGACTTTTCTAGGTATGTGAGGGACCATGAAGAGGAGAGAAGGGTCACTAGTTTCTAGCTTGAGCCAACTGGGTGGATAATGATGATGGTATTTGTTGAGATAAGGGGCGAACAGAGGTAGGTTGAGAAGTGGTGATATAGATGATGAACTCAGAAATAATGAAACTCTTTAATGACTGTAGTATATTGCATTCCTCAATTTCCAGTCCCTGTGTTGTACTTATTACAGGGCCCAATTGATGCATATTCATTATTAATCCAAATGGAGTGATTCACTGACTCAGATCTGATTGGCTATTTGGAATCAAAATTTCAGTGGAATGCAAAGAAAGAGTATACAAGAGAGTATCTAGAAAAGATTTTGCCACAGGGAAGTTAATACATATGCTGCAAGAATTTGGTTAAAGCCCACTACCTCCATTTTATAGTTGTGTCACAGCCAATATCCTAATAATATGGTACATAACCTTAGAAATTAAGCTCAGAAACATCTATTATATCTTTTTGGAGACTTGCTTGGGATTCTTCCTTAAAATATGCTTCCAGTGTTTTCCATATTTATATATACAAAACACTGGAAACATATTGCTGTATGTATACATATATGTATATAATATTTCTGAATTTGACAGAAAGTTATTTCCTGATATTGACTTTAATAATGGAGCAAAGAGGCTTTATCAAGTATAAAGATTAATTACAAATGAAAATGTATCTGTTAGGTTCACCCAACAGAAGTCATCCCAGGGACTGAGAAGTTATCTGGTAAATTAATATAGGTAAATAGTCAGTTTGGATAATGTTTACCTGTTGCTACTAATCTCACTTTATTTGGCACAAATCTCATCCAGAGCCACTAGTTAATTCAAATAAGTTTTGCTGGAATTAATTATCTGGAAGGATGGTACATATACTAAGATCATTCCTAGATAATTAATCCACTTTCTTTTTAATTTTGACTGTCTACAATACACTGTTATGAGGACCTATGGACTCATTGACAGAGAAAAGGAAACAGAATTCTCAGTTTATGAACTCAGTTGTATAAATGGTACATGTGCATTGGATGTATCACTCGACACTTGACACCCTGTTCCCAGGTCTTATATGGGTTTACTTGCCTTCATCCAGTTCACATCGCCCTTTGTGAAGTTAATGAGGTAGTATGTATAAAGCTCTCTGAACCAAAAGGGATTATACAGCTACAAGGAGATATGATAAAGTAGCCAACTGTGATGAATGAGAGTTTGCTGGAAGGATCCTGGCTGGATTCGTCTTGATAGTTTAACTGCTATCAAACATTATTTTTACGAAGGAAAGGACATGGGAGAAACAGGCTGTTCCACACTATATAAGTCAACCCCTTTCCTCCAGGTATTTTTTAGAGGCAGACTGGAAAGATGATTAAAAAAAAGGAATTTTTTTTGAAGAGAGGTGTGCCATTTTCAGTCCACATGGGAAGAGAGTTCTTCAATCATAGTGCAGCTGCTGTTGTCTTGTGGCTCCTGGAAAAATGGGGAAATGCTGGCTGAAAAGCTAAATGATAGTGCTTTGTTTGGTGATATTATAACTGGGTTTGTATTGCTTACACTCAATCTTACATGACTTTTGTGAGTAAAAGACAGTAAATGTTCATATCACTCTCTCCTACCTCACTGATTATATTAATATTTAGTTATAGCTTCACATGAACCTTATTTTTATATGGCATTTAAAGAAGAGGTGATCACATTATCATTTGCAAGAATGGACAATGTGTGTGTGTGACTTTCCCACAAAAAGAATGCTGCAACTCTTTTTCTCTGTTATATTTTAGGCACTTGGAAAGAAATCTCAAATTGCAGAATAAATCAGTGGTAAAGAACGAGGGACAGCAGGAGAGTTTACCGGCATTTTGAATGGGGTTGTATTTGACTGTGATCCTCAGGAGATTTGTGTCAGGAATTTCAGCTGAGCACGCTCTATAGAAGCCAGACAGACATTCAGTAAGGGGAACAAGTTTTACCGTAATTTTTTAACATCCCCTGAGCACATTTATTGGTGTGGTTACATTGTAGCAATGAATCACAATACCCTGGAACTACAACTTTCTGCTTCTGCATTGATTTCATCATTGTATTATTTTTAAATATTTTTAAAATTTTAAAAATTTAATTTGGCTTTATTTTTTATTGAAGTATAGTTGATTTGCCATGTTTCAGGTATACAGCAAAGTGATTCAGTTATATATATAGATAGATAGATAGAGGTAGATATATATTCTTTTTCAGATTCTTTTCCATTATAGGGATTTCACCATTTTAAACAAATATTTATGTATCACCTAGTTTGTGTAGAGCGCTGCATAGGCTGGGGAGATATATTTTGTCCCTGTCTTCACAGGAAAACACTAATTACCATATTCTAAAGACCAATTTAGTGTCAATTGATACCAAATAACTATCTCCTATCCCACTCTGATGATGAAAAATGGCTGCTTGGAGCACTGTGTTTAGAAGGATTATGAAAGTAACCCTGAGTCCCAAAAAAAAAAGTACCTTGATTAGTTTTTGATACCTGTCCATGGTGAGGGAGAGAGAGAGGTAGTGCCCGATCTATGTATAGAAATTACAAGTTACAAATTTTAGAATGTCTGGAAGTTAATAATTTTTTTTCATTTTATTAATTCAAATACTGGATAAATAATAAATAATTAATAATTAATATTTATTTATAATAATAAATAATTAATATTTATTTATGATAATAAATAATTAATATTTATTTATAATAATAAATAATTAATATTTATAGATAATAATAAATAATTAATAGTTATTTATAATAATAAATAATTAATACTTTATTAATTCAAATACATTTTATAATTCAAATTATATAGTACTAAGCTATATAATAGGTGCTTGTGAGTAAAACATACGCCATAATTGCCTTCATGACCCGATGGGTTTGTCATCTCTTGTGTCTGTGTGTTTTTTTGTTTTTTTTTTTTAAGTTGACTTGAATTTGAATTTTGGTAAAGGGAGTTCTTAAATTCACTTGAACATTTTTCAAAATATATACACACACACACTCACACTGGATGTCAAATTCCAGTGAAGGCCACTGCAGTATATTTAGGTGTGGATATTTGGGGGTTGTTCTCGGGTAGAATGAGGAGAACAATTTGATAAAAAGAATGACTTGATTGAAGGTGAAAAGGCAGAAAAATGTGAATAATGTCCAGGGACCAATGAATTGGAGCAGAGGATTCATGTAAATAAATCTTATAAGATTGCAATATTAGTTACATTTCAGACAGTAGAAGTTCTTGAATTGTAGGCCAGCTGGGCATTTATCGTCTTGTGTGCTGTGGAGAAATATTGAAATTATTGAGCAGAGGAGCTATGTGGGCGAAGCTGGACTCTATCTTATCAGATCCTATAAGGGGAGATGAAGTATCCTAAATGTTGTAGATAAACAGAAGTTGTTGACTGCCTGTTATGGGACTTTGTATTTCAAAGCTTTTACTGCATGCAGTCATTAAGTTTTGATAAACTAAATACCGCCTGAGTATGTGTGTGTGTGTGTATACATATAAAATATAAAACATAATATATATTTTATATAAATATAAAATTAAGATTTGCTATAGTTAAATACTGTTATTTTTTAATTTTAAGTAATTTATTCCAATAGAAATATATCAGAAAACTGTACTTAAATTCATTTTAAGTTAGCTTATGCAAACACACTGAAGAGCCACACTCACATTTGCACATTGAACAGAAACAAAAAGTGAGAGAGGACCCAAGCTGCACGTCACTCCAGGAGGTCATAGTGCAAACGAATACTTCATCTTTAGAACCTCAAGTTAACGGGGATGAAGGAGAATAAAAATGGCTTGTGTTTTCCTGTATAGTATCATCATTGGATATTTATCCCTACAGGTGCTCTTAACTCCTTTAGATTACACTGCGAATGAGTTCCCCACCCCCTCCCCACACATACATACTTCAGTCAGCTGTAAAACAACGGATTTGTCAATAATCAAGGTAGAGAAACTCTTGAGAGGCTGGTGACTTATTATCAGCTACTCTGTCAGACCTAATAAGTCAATAATTATTGGACTATATCTGTGAATAGTTCTAATAGGTGATATCTTCATGGAAAAATTAATATTTGTTACCTGATATCTAAAGCACAGCTAATTACAAAATCTTCTACTTGTATATTTTTTAAAAAGTTCAATCCCAAAGCATTCTAATTATGTATTCCTTTAATCCCATCACCACTTTGCAGTCCAAATGACTAGAATCAAACTTTAAATACTACTAATAACCCTCAAGGACCAGTTAACCCTTCATTTGACTTTAAAGACTAAATTTACTTACCTATTCTAGAACATACTAGCCCTTTAAAAAATGTGAAAAAAGCATCTTGACTCAGTTGGACAACAGTGGCTCCAGATCTTGCAATAATCTCAGAGAAGTGAAATGCTTCCAAGTTTTGCTTTTACTGAGGAAGCTAGCTTAGTCTCTTAACTTCTCTTTAATGTATATTTTGGAGTTGTTTTCACTTTTCTGACATAATATATTCAAGTAAACAATAACTGGTAAGTTAAGAGACTGCTTGTTTGTTCTGAGTCTTATTTAAATATAAGAATGTACTGAAGGAAATCTCACTTCTGGGCAAAGGGACTCTTGTTATGGACTTTATAATGACTGTTATAATTTGAGACTATCTATCAAATGTATTTTGATTAGAACAGAAATTTTTAAATGTTCCTTGAAACTCTAGGCTTCTGCATAAGTACTTCAGGAAATCTCCCAAGATTCATTTGGAATTTTATGGATCCTGACTTGCAAGTATCACCTAGAATCCCTAGAACGAAAAGCTTTCATTTACCAAAGCAGCTTTATTTATTCTCAACAACTTTTTAGTAACTTGTAATTTGTATTATAATACATGTGAACTTATAATTTACATGCCTGCTTTGGTCATTTACTGTGTATTATTGCTTCTTCTTAAAACTTCATTTGAAAAAATATTGGTTTTGCTGCCAAAAACATTAGGAGATCGCTGGAGTTGAACATGATTCTAGGCTGAGTTACCAGTCCTTTCTCTATTACGTTTGTACATTTTATATACCCCCATTGTTCATTCAACAAATGCTATTTGAAAAGCCACTGTGATGCTTGTTTGCCTATTGTCTCTCAGCTCCGTTTCCACCCTTCATTGTTCTCCTTTGTATCCCAGCAGGCTGAAAGCCTGCAAACTACTTTTCTAGACTCCCTCATCAGCTGGCTTTTCGTTAGGTTCTGCCAATGGGAGGAATTAGTAGGAGTTTGGAAGACAAAAGGAGAAAAGAAGCCTACCCCTAGCCAGTCCCAGCTGCAGGAGATGCCTCCCACAGTGGCCAGCAGCAGGGAGGACAAGTTCTGCTTAGGTAATGCCTTTCTAACAGCAGAAGCAGCAGTACCTCCAGAGAGATCAGCACAAGCATATGCTCCTGAGTCTCCTTCTTCAGACGTGGTGCAGTTCCAATAGTGTCAGAGCAGTAGTGAGTACAGGCTCCTGGCTTCAGCCTGGGGGCAGGAGCAAGTCCCTGGTCTCTGGGTCGTGCTGTTCTCTGTAGTGTATCACCAGCCCCAACTTTCTTCTTTTAGTTCCTACAGATCTTCTAACTCCCTTGTAAGGATTTCCTGGCGTTAAATTCCCCTTTCCTGGAAATACCTTGAGTGGCTTCTTTTGTTTTTCTGATTGGACATTGACTGATTGATATGTCAGAGCAAGACTGTGCTTTGGGGCTACTGGTGAGTCAAAGAGACAGAAAACCAGACTTCATAGAACTAGCGAATACATTGAACTTCCTATATAATACTTTAAATATTGTTTGCAGGTCATTCTCCTCTATTAGAATATACACGCTATGTGGGCACTGAATCTTATTAGTCCTTTTATTTGTAGAGCCTGTCACATTGGCTGAGACTAAAAGATACCCAATAAAAGCTGCTCTCCAGTTGGATCCATGGAAATGTAAAGGAAGGCCATGGGTTCAATGTCAAGTTTATAATTTCACAGGGAGAAGCAACTCACTTATACTTCCCTTTCTTCTACTCTTTCCTTCTTCCTTGTATTTGTGATCTATTTAGTCAAACACTGTATTCTTATGGACCAAAATATTGAGATAAAAGGAAAAGAAATGAACAGCAAAGAAGAGAACTACTTCAAACAGAAATAAATGACACTGCATTTTAAATCTCTGTATAGGATATTCCTATCTCATTGGAAAAAAGGGCACAGAACTTGAGGAACAAAGCCTTTTTCTTTTAGTTTTGCACAAAATGTCAAGATATGAAGCTGCCCTTTTATGATGCAAGCTCAGACTCTTCCTACATAATGGTTTGATGCTAGGTTTTGAATTATCTCTAATCCCAGGTAGGAGCAGAAATTGTTGAATGCATATTAAACTTATTCTGCTGGGTGGTGAAATCTACATCAGTGACGTTGACTGAAAAACAAAGATTTGATTATTTTAGCTACTATGTTGGAGAATCTATTAACAAAGGAAAAATTCTCAGTTTTCTTGGCTAGATGGACAGATCCATGAGAAATTTTAATAGTTACTTCTCATACAGTTCTAGCTATTGTAGAAGCAGTTGATATTTAATGAATATAAGGATGTTATAGAGTATAATTCTTCAGTTTTTCCATGTTAGATATAATTGTAGTGACACTATCAAAAAAGAAATACCAAAAAGATGATGAAATTTAACAACAGGGTATTTTTTCCAACTATGGGGATAAGAATATTAAACAAAATATTATCCTTTTTACTTTTTGTCATCGACATTCGTATGCCTATGCTCATTTTTACCACATATTTTGTTACTGCTGTTGTTTATTTGTGTTTTGCTTGGTTTAGGCTTAGAAGCCAATATATTGATAAGAAGTCACCTTCAAAAATTATCCTTTTTACCCCGACTTTTACTAAATTTTCTTAACAATAATTACTTTTATTCAGCCAGTTTAGAAGCACACGGTTTAACACTACTGCCTAGGTGTTTCTTTCCTCCTCCCCACCTTTCTGGAAAAAAAAAAAAAAATTGTTAAAAGTCATCATTAAATAAAATTCCATCATAATTCCCCTTACTATTGCTAAAAGCTTATAGCCACTGCTTCACAACATTACACCTCCCTGGGAGATGCAGAAAACACAGATTGTTTGTTTTTACAAATCTCTAATTGAAGGGTTGAGAGAGGGAGGGATTTGGCGGGGGAGGAACTTGTAGACAGATTAGACTGCTGGGGATTTCTCATGTTAGATCATAACTGTTTGTGTTATATACCCAGTTGAAAGTTGAGCTAGCTGGCTTGTTTTCTGCACACTGGAGGACTGAGAAAAAAGAAATGGCTCTAGTGGTACAACATTTTATAAACATTTACATTTTATTTATGAGTTCTTGATGATACTTTAAATAAAGTTAGTACATGGAATTCCATTTCCTCAACAA
Source organism: Balaenoptera ricei (assembly GCF_028023285.1). Classification (NCBI taxonomy): domain Eukaryota; kingdom Metazoa; phylum Chordata; class Mammalia; order Artiodactyla; family Balaenopteridae; genus Balaenoptera; species Balaenoptera ricei. The sequence continues at coordinate 108,116,845 of NC_082643.1, read as the reverse complement.
AGAAGTCAAAAAGCAGTTTGGTTTCTTGTGCTTTTAGCTTTTTTTCTTCTAATAATTCTGAAGTGTGGTTACAGATCACTTAAAAATATACCTATGGCTTAGCAGCTCTAAAACGAAATAAGCATGTAAGAGAAAGTGCTTCAGAAGGGAGTCTTCTTCTATGTTTTCTAGGAAACTTGTGCTGAGGAGTATAATAAGTTTAATTAGTTCACTTCCTATTAAAATTATTTTAAAATTCAGTAAGTAAGCAGAAAAAAAGAGTTTTCTTAAGGGTATATCTCTCTTTTTTTTTTTCAAACAATTGAGTTGATATCACTCTAAATAAATCCTAAGAAGACTGGGGTAGTTTTTTTTTTTTTTTAATTTATTTATTTATTTATTTATTTATTTATTTATGGCTGTGTTTGGTCTTCGTTTCTGCGCGAGGGCTTTCTCTAGTTGTGGCAAGCGGGGGCCACTCTTCATCGCGGTGCGCGGGCCTCTCACTATCACGGCCTCTCTTGTTGCGGAGCACAGGCTCCAGACGCGCAGGCTCAGTAATTGTGGCTCAGGGGCCCAGCTGCTCCGCGGCATGTGGGATCTTCCCAGACCAGGGCTCGAACCCGTGTCCCCTGCATTAGCAGGCAGATTCTCAACCACTGCACCACCAGGGAAGCCCCTGGGGTAGTTTTAAAGGCAGCTCCCTAATGACCTGAAGGTTACCAGCTGTATGCTTCCTTTTTGATGTTTCCAGCATCCAGCCCCATCTCCCTGATTGTATGCTATGGCCTCACACACCATCCAGAGAAGGCCCAATAAGCAGTCAGAGCAGTTTCAGAGAGTTGTCAGGTGGATTGTGCTGTGCTAAGTGAAGTATGCAGGAAAAGAAGAAAAGAAAAAAGAACCAAACAAACAAAAAACCTGAGTCATAAGCCAGTTCCTCAACCTTTGGTAGGTTGACAACCTCCCAAGAGCTGAAGATGGCCCAAAATGATTGCCTCAGGTAAGGCGTCTCTTGGTGTCACACCTCCCAGGGATTTGAACCCAGCTGGCTATATGAAAAGCCAGATGAATGTATGTGAGGGTTACAGCCCACTTCCCTCTTCCCCATTCATGCTAATCATGATAATCCCACCCTTAGTACTGATGGAGCACCTTAGCCAGTTGTTTCTGGGCCCTGCACCTCTGTGCACTGAGCTGGAACAGCTGTCTCTGAGCACTAACCTGAAAACAAAGAGGAAACAACACAGAGTCAGGAGACTGGCTCCTTGTCCCCTGCACACAGCTTGGACCTAAGCCTCTTTGCACTGGGCTCCGTCCCCAGGCTGCCCAAGAAGGGGCATATTCATCAACAAGGGTGGGTAAGGCGGAACATTAATGAACCACTTTCTTGCCCATGTATATCTCCAAATATCTATACAGATATAAGAACAAATCATGACATAATTGCATGATGGTGATAAAATTAATTTATGTTATCAAACAAAGAAAAGAAAAAAGGAAATCACTCATTCAATAATTTTAGTGTGAATATGAAAAAAGACCATATGCAAAGGTGTTCTCATCTACTATGGGAAAAATGACTTTGCTTTCCATATATTATGAGTTTTTTCCCTCTTTTATATATACAAATCAAATAAAATAAACACCATTTGGTTATAGAACTCTGAGGTTGCTAATTTCTAATTGGATCCCCTTCCCCCAAATAATACATCATGAGCCTTAAAACAGAATAACTTCCTGTGACTCTAAACAGAAGTTAAAAGTAGCATTTTACTCTTTAAAGCTTTAAATTCCATCTTGTTTCTAATCAGCCATCTGGAGTGACTATACAAGGTTACACGGACCTGACTGATTTATGAATATAATTTTTGTTTTAATTGAAACAGCAACATTTAGGTTCCACCTTAACAGTGCACCTTAAAAGATTATCTCGGTTATTTCACAGGCACCGAGCCGGCACTAATAGTCCAAGGCAGATATTGAAAAGCAGCACAGGGCCAGGCAGATCTATTAGAAATTCCCATCCACGCGCCTCATACATATTGATTTCTGACACCAAGCAGCAGTGAAAGCCCCCGTGGGAATAATATATTTAGCAGGGTTCGCTGTGAGGAGGTCACAGAGTGCATACAGATTAGCTTCAGAAGACCAAGGCACTAGTGTTGGAGCCAAATGCTAGATTTTATATCATTTTAATCTGAACTTTTATAATCCTTTTAGTTCTTCTTTCTCTGGATGGCAGAGAGAAGGCTCCTTCACATGTATCATGCATCTTTTTCTTTATTCCTCCTATAAATGTGCAAACGCCGTTGTAATGGGGAGGAATGTTCTTTTAGCATAAGCAGCAGAGCCCTGACCAGATTTGCCTTTATAAACGGTGGTCAATTCAGATGAAGACATCTTTATTTAAAGATTTCTTTCTGTGGGGGAGGGAAAAATCACAAATCTGTATCTCCAGTTTTAAGATCTAAGCCTAAAACCTGCTCTTATTAAAAGAACCATTCCTCCCCTCCCCCGCCTTTGATGCTAGGGCTCATTGAGCAAAAGTTGCATTTATACTGTTATGTCTATGAAAACAAAAATCTAAACATTTTTTTAATTACCTTTCTGATGGGTGGGGAATGCCTGCTCATTATGCAAAGAAGTGTTGTGACTGTATCAGATAAAGGTGTCAGAGGAGAGTCAAACAGGCATTTTGGAGACTGGAGAGATGCCAGCAGTGCACAGGGAAAGGTTAGAGTGGACACACTTTGACAGAAGGGTGAAATACATTCAGACAACAAAGGGAAATAGGAGGTTTCACTCAACAGACACACAAAGGCTTATTGTCTTCTTCTAGACTGCATTTAAATTTTAGGTGTTCTATGAAAAGTTCCCATGATTACCAATAATCAGAAACAATAACTACATCTTTTGAATCCCACTTATTTTCTCTGGCATACCCAACAAGCATAAAAGGCTGGAAAAAAAAAAAAGAAAACAGTGTAGGGCAAGCAATCAAGACTTATCCTTGAAAATATAACAGTAATTATAAGGAAAACGTGAATTTGAGTTTTGTTTTATTAATAAAGATTTGTTTTACCAATAAGGAATAATTAAAGTATCCAATTAAGACCTGGAATTTTGCCTGTCAGATTATCTAACTAAAATATGTCAAACATTCAGAATAGTTTTTCAGGACTGTCTCCAATGATATTATGTGAACTTTTATTTTATTTCCTAATATGTTCAAGCTGAGCACAGACCAGTAAAAGAGAGCCATTAAGTTTGGAAAAGGAGAAAAAAAGAGAAATTAAAATCTCAAACATAATTTTTAAAATGAAGATCTGCTTTGGGCAAATGCCCCTGTCAGAAGTGCTTGGCCATAGTGCTGTCTAAAAACCAGACTTAAAGCACACACTGAGCTAGCCAAAAACATTTAACTTTCTATTTGGCTTCTTTGTGGAATTACAAGTGTGCTGAAAGTTAGAACAAACCCAGAGTTCTTAGCAACTAGAGAAATGACAGGATTAAGGAGTACCTGGATGCTGAATAACCTGAGAGCCTCTCACTCAGATCACTCTGGTCTGAAGAGATTGTACCGAAACACTCAGATTATAGGAAGCAGGTGCAGAAAATCAGAGGGAACTGGATCAGCTACACTAGTTGACAAAACCAGAGGAATGGAACTCTGTAGAAGTTAGAAGTTCCTTCCATTAGAAAAGGAGAGTGTGTGTGTACATGTGTGTGTTCATTCTCATGAACTTGGTTTAATTTTAAATTGTGGTATAACAAAACAGAATGTTTGGTATAATCAGTCATATTTGCAGGTGCTGATGATAGGGCACATGGTGATCCAGTCGAGAGAAGTCCAAGGTAGACTTTGACCCAAGATTGGATCATGTCTTTGGTCAAGTCTCTCTCTTCCCTGGTGGAAGTAGCCACTCCCTTATTTGGGACATTTCTGCATGCTGTACCAACATCTATAATAAATGACTGTCAAGGTCTGTGCATGCTCTTTGGCTGAGGGAGATGCCTTCTGGTTAGAAAAGGAGGAGTGGGCAATCTTGAACCAAGGAGCCTGGAATAAGCCTGAAGTAAGCAACAACACACTCAGGACTGGGTGCAAATGTAACAAGAAAGCTAGAGAACCCTGTGGAAGCAAACTCCTTTATCACAGCACTGGGCAAAATCCTGTACCACATTTGGCAAGGAGACCTTGAATATAATATCACCCATCTTTCCCAGTTGTCAGCACATTTCTTAACTTCCTTGTACCTAGATGTTAGTCAGTAAATATTTGCTGACTTGAATAAATTATATTAGATAGAAGTTACACCTAGGGGACAGAGACCAAAAAATAATTGGCAAAAAGCAAAAACACAACCAAACAAAAAACAGCAAGTCATTCATCCAGCAGTTCTGTCTTTAAGGTGTCCGACATTCTGCTTGACTGCTTCTTTCTGAACTGACCCTGGATCTGTGTTAGGTAGACAGTCTGAGACGGATGAAGCTGTTCATTTTTGCCTGAAGGGGGAAGGGCATATTTTCCCTCTCAGAAACAAGCTCCTGTTAGTACAGGAGCAAGGAAAGTACAAGTATTGGTGGCTGATCTCCTGAATTTGACTGGAGTTCCACTGCCCAGGTGTCAGTTCACAGTTTACATTCCATTTTTCACCCTGAGCCCATACTACAGAGCTCTGTCATATAATCCCAGCTGAAACCAACCCTGCTAGCTATCTGTCCTGATGAAAGTTTAAAAATTGAACATTACATTTCTTCCACTTGCAGCTCTGAGCTTGTTTTAGTAGATGAATTGCTTATGGGGGATGTTACCTGTTAAATTTCTAGTAACAACAACAAAAGAATCACCTAAAATAACTAAAACTACAAACCTTTATGTATCCTCCCTCCACCAGATATGTAAAATGTCCTCCTACTGTAAAGCCATTATTATGTTGCATTTATTTTTATTATACATGTTGATGAAACCCTGCCAGCAGGGGAGGGGACAATGACACTAGCAGGGGTTGTGAAGCTGGTTTGATTTCCTATCAGCATTTAACCCCTGGTCAGACCAGAGGCTTCATCCTGTTGGCCATCATTTGTAGCGCCTGCTTGGTAACTCAGAAGCTGTCCTTGGGCTTAACGACAGCAGAATGCAGGTGTTTGCAAGGCATTTTCCCATGCGAAGAAAATTCAGAGTTTTTATTCACTGAATATACTGTATAAGCTTGGAAATCCTGAAGAAACAGGCATCTTAATTTTAATTATTTATGTGAAATCTTCGCCTTAGTCAAAAGAAGCTGGGTGGTAGAATCTTTTTGGATGATTTTTTGAAAATGTAATGCTTGATTCCTACATAGTTAAGAGAGTATAAAAATAAAATAGAAATTAAGTGGTGGAATTATTCCTAAAATTAATTTGGGCTTCCAGCCTTCCTAGCTGGGTTAAATATTTCCTTTATTTCCATGAAGAGCTTAAAAATAATGGGCAATGTGTGTGAGGAAATGAAATGTGAAGGTGTTATAAACCAAGAGCATAAACTATGCGTGTGTGGTCTACAATTCCAAATTCTGACAATGTCCACAGTGTAAGAATAAGACGCAGAGAGAATATATAGATGCATTTGTGAGCAGGAAACAGGGAAAAAGTCCCTTTTAGTTGAGGGCAAAAATATGCATTTACTTTCAGTTGAAGTAGACACACTTAAATCCCTGCTGAGCGCTGGGGAGGGGTTGGATGCGCTGTCTAGAAAGCATTTTCTCTCTCTTTATAATGTTAGAAATCCTTGGACTGCATCGTGCATTGCAATGCAAGGATTCTGCAGTGTAAGAGTACATCAGGGCATTGAGAAAGGCTTAATGCGTTCTCATTAGAGGAGGATGGGGGAGGGGGAGGGGGAGGGGAGGCGCCTTGGGGGACGAAGCTGAGCTCGACCGCTCTGGGAAGCATTACAGTTTTGTGCCTTCTCACTTCAACTCCCTGAGTCCCCTAGCTTTACATAGCTCTTTCACAGACGGTTCAGTAAAATTCCTCCCAAGCCTCGTGTAAAGAAGAGCAGTGTTGTATATCGTTGCTTACAGTTTAACAGTTTGTTTGCTCGGGCCTTTTAAATATTTTTTCCTTCCTGGGCTGCCTCCGCAAACCTTTTTCACATTCACTTCTAATCAGATGAAAACTGGAAAGGAAAAGAGGACCATCTGATCAATGAAAGAAAATCTAGATGCTTTTAGAGTTATTAAGCTCCGCAGAGCCACCAGCATGGAAAGTCCAGAAGGAGCCGCAAAGCAGGCTTTATAATTGGGATTCTTCATAGCTGGTTTGATAACTGTAATCTTCCAGACTAATTTACTTCACTTTTTTTTTTTTTCTTCCCAGTTTGCTTCTTTTCTAGGAAAAATCAAAAATAGACGTTTTTCTTTCTTTTTTTTTTTTTCCAAGAACATTTTTTATGTGACTTGGAGATTTTAACTTGGAAAGAAAAATGACCATGTGGGAAGACTGCCCCCTGAGTAGCAGTTCATCTTGCGTTGAGCAGGGTGATGCCTCCCAAAGCCAAGGAGCCGGGTGAAGATAAGGTCCCTCAGGTATCAAATGTTGAAAATAGCTGGTGACCCCTTTTGTTCATTCTCTATGGTGCCTCCCAGAGGGACCATTGGAATTTCGTGCTGCAGAAACAAGGCTAGCCTACTCACTCTTATGTCATGGGTTTCCTAAAGTAGATTAATAACCAGAGGGAAGTGTGAAGTTCACTCTAGCCATTCCAGTTTTGAAATCTCAACTTACTCTAAAAATTTTCTGCTTGGAAATAATTACAGAAACACAGATAATATGTATTCTCACAGAGAAAGCCACCAGACTAGCTAGACCACCCTTTGAGATTCTAGTGAAATTGGGGTCTTTGTTATCCAACCGGGATATTTTGTTTTGATGAGTTTCCTAAGTACAGTCTCATAAGAATTACATTTATTGTTATTGCCTCTACTGAAAAAGTAAATAGTTTCCAGCATTTACTTATTTTAAAAAGATCTGGCAGAACTGTCAGTCAGTCAGTATATATTTGAAGTTCAGTATGCTGAGATTTTCTTCTTGCAATCCTCTAAAATTTTAGTTTGGGGAAAATTAACTAAGAACTGTTTTAATTTTTTTCTAGACTGTGGGTGGAAGGAAGAGGCATGGCAATTAAGTCCTAACTGAAAGAGAGAGTAGTGAAAATTGTCAGACAAAATTCTATCTTTATTATAATTGGACACCTGTTCAATGAGGTGTTTATGGGATTGGGGACAAATACAAGCATTTGGTAACACAAATTAGAAATGATCTCCAAGGCTACTGGCTGTTGACCATAGAAACATAATTTCTAAGCTTTCTGAAGGATGACCATTTTGTATATCTTATTTTTAAAATAGCTAAATACTGTACTTTAGTTAGGTGGGGAAACTAAGTTTCTATCCCATTTACGTAACTTCAGTTTCACCAAAACCATGCCATACATACAGTTGCCATTAGACTGACAGTCATGGGTTGTGTGACATTACTATTATGTATTGTGTATGCCTTTTGAATTTTATAATTGCACATTGCTATGTGTTGAATATGTTAAACAGAAATACGTTGGATATTTTAATAGGATGGATTTTGTAGTTTTTGCTAAAATAAAACATTGGCAAATTTTTGCATATTTACTCATATATATATAACTAAGTTGAATATAAAAAATTAAATTCATTTTTTCTCCTCATTCTAACATTGTCCCCCAAATTATAATTTGGTTAGATTCTAATTCTCATGATTTGAAATTGAGCAATTATTTTTTATTCCCATATTTTCAGAGAAGGTATCAAGTGATAGCATGGCAAAACACTATTTTACCCAGTTATCTTAACTGAAATCAAACCCAAAATAAGTGGTAGTGTGGCAAAACAGTATTTTTATCCTGTTATCTTAAACAAAATATTAAATTAAAAAGATTAAGACAAATAAATAAATGATTAAGTTATATATTTATCTTTATTTTGAAATTTTCAATGCTGGCTATGAATTTATTATCTGCTGATTCAATGTAAAAAGAGAGATTTTTGACTTTGATTTCTTTATGATGGTAATAATAATAGTTAACGTTGATTGAGTACCAGGTTCTATGGTTAGAGTTTTACATACGTGACTTTATTTAGTCTACACATGTTGCTATGTGGTAGTACTATAACTATTCTAATTTTAAATTTGAGGAAACCATGGCATAACTAGATTAGATAATTTACCCAAGTTTGTAAAGCTTGTAATTAAAGATGTCAGGATTGAAAGCAGGTCTGTTTGACTTCAAAGTTTTGTGCATTATGTTATACTGATTCTCTAAAGATTAGGAAACATCATGAATCATCCATTTTATGCTAGCCATTAGAGTGACTTTTCCTCAGAAGGTAAACAGAATTTTATCATTGATTGAATGGAAGCTTTTAGCTAATCTTTCCTCTTGGATAATCCATTCATTTATTTGTTCAAAAAGTATGGAGCACCAATTGTCTGGGTAATGTCACACTGCTTTAGGTGTTGGCATGCCTCAAACCTAAGTGAACAGCATGAACAGTGTCTGCCTTCATTGTATTAATGTTCTACTATGGCCATGGGAGAGAAATAATTATAAAAGTAAACGAAGTTTTAGGAGAGATTGTGTCAGAGAATGATAAATAGTTTGAAGGCAATAAAACAAGATGACTGGGAAGGATTTATCTTAGGCTGGTCAGCGAAGAGTTCTCTGAGTGAAGGCATTAGAGGTGCAATCTGAACGATGAGGAACCAATCACCAGAGTCTGGAGCAGAAAGAAAACAAGTGAATCGGAGTCCTCTGAGTGACAAAGGCACAGTGCTGTGACCCTGGGAGGTCGAGGTTGGCATGGCTATATTATTTTGTAAACCGTGGTAGTAACTGTGGATTTTATTTTAAGAGCAATGGGAGGGACTTCCCTGGTGGTCCAGTAGTTAAGAATGAACCTTCCAATGCAGGGGACGGGGGTTTGATCCCTGGTCGGGGAACTGGGATCCCACATGCTGCAGGGCAACTAAGCCTGCGTGCTCTAGAGCCCGCTCGTCACAACTAGAGAGCCTATGCGCTGCAACTACTGAGCCCGCGTGCTCTGAAGCCCACGTGCCACAATGAAAGACCCCCCATGCCGCAACAAAGATCCCGAGTGCTGTAACTAAGACCCGACACAGCCAAATAAATAAATAAATAAATATTTTTTAAAAAAAGCCATGGGAAACCTCTGAAAAATTTCATGCAAGCTAATGCATGATCTGTATTATTATTATTACTTGAGGGAGCTTTCTCTATGGCTGTGTGGAAATGGATTTTGAGGAGCAAAAAGATGGAATCAGCACCAGGAAATGAAAGCTTTCCAGACTTTGTTCTCTTTAACATATGTGTGTCAAATTACATAATATTTATAATGTCATGCTATGATGTCATGTTGTGACATGTTATGTTATAATCACAAATTGTGTTTGATGGAGTTCTATGAGACAGTATAACATAGTCGTTAAGGTCATAGATCCTGAAGCCGAACAAACTGGGGTAGAATCTTGACTCTAACGTTTTATAGCAGTGTGACCTTGGAACTTATACTGACCTCTCTAAACCTCAGTTTCTTCATTTGTAAAATCAGGATAATTAGAGCCTCCATTGACCCCACCTCACTGGGTTGTTATGAGGCATAAATAAATTTGTAAAAACAGAACAGCTCTTGGAACCTCGTAAATACTATAAAAATGTTTGTTAACTAACATTAATTAAATACAATAAAATGCGTACATGGCTTCTCACCACCAGAGAACTGGAGAAACACTTTGAGAGATCTGAGAGGTGCCTGTCTATTCTGGCTGGTCTGGATTTCTCCTTTTCTTGAGCTCTCTGAATCGTGTATGGGGCCCCTTCTGAGTACATCATGCTGAGCTGTGCTGGGATGTTCTTTGTTATTTCAGGCCCCTCATTCCTATCCCTTAGCAGGTGCATTTGTTTAAAGTTCCCATTAAATGCCCAGTTTTTATTGGAGGCATTACCATGGAAGCCTTCCTTCCTTCCAATGTTCTCTGTAGGATTCTCTCTGGCTGCCAGCTTCCCTCATTACCGCAGAGATGGCTGTGTGGCTCCCAGTCCTGTGGTCCTGGGCACAGACTGAATCCTCAGCCAGCCTCTGTGTTCTGCTGCCCCTGTCTTCTCTCCCAAAACAGAGAGGGGTTTAGTCCTGGTTATGGAGAGAGTACCTCTCTGAGCAGGCAGATCTGGTTAAAACAAATTGCCTCTTGGCAGGAACTGTTTAAGGCCTACTGTTACCTGGGAGCGATTCCCTAACTTTTTCAAGTCATGACTTTACAGAAATTATCATTTTTATAGAGTATTGTGAGAAAAATGGGCACAGCAGTTCAAGGTGTGAGGGGACACATGCTGGGGATCTGGCTAACTTGTTTCCCTCTCATCACCTGAGGATAACAGGTATAACCCATTCTCACCCATGAATCCCAGAACAAGTTGGGGAGAGTTCTGACCTATAGGATAAAGTTCAAATCCTCTGGAATTTGACTTGTCTACCCTTCCGGATTAATTTCTAACTGTTCCCCCTTTAGGCATTTAAAATCCTAGCATTTTAATGGCCTTTGCTCCTTTAAATTTCCTTTACTAGAATGCCCACCACCTCCCTTTCTTCTAAGTTGGCCCTTATCATCTTTATGTCTGTTCAGGTGCCACAATTTCCAGGAAGTATCATGGAAGTCTTTTCACTCCCACATGATCAAGCTGGTGAGTTAACTTTATTTTATACTTTCCAGCACGCAATCCATTCATTTGTCATAGCTCCTAACACACTATCTTAGAATAACTAAACCCCCGAGTAAGTGAATCTTATTCATGAGTGAGGGACTCTTACTCACTTTTGAACCTCTTGAAAAATTAACACAGTAATTAGTAAACAGTAAGTGTTCAAATTATATTTGTTGCATGGAAACTTGGATGCCTTGACCCTTTATTTTTAGATTTACTAATTATCTTCCTCAGTGAAGGAGCACAGGGATTTTCCATTAAACCACTCTTGGTCCATATAGACTATATTTTATGTTTTTTGTTATTTTACAAATGATAAAGCTGAGGGGTTAGTGATGTACCTCAGGTCATGTAGAACAGGCAGAATGGGGCCTGGATCCCATAAATTATGCACACAAATCCAGCAAAACTGAGATCCTCAGAACCTTAGTTATAATAGTTTTACACATAAATACAAAAGTTATAAAACTATCTTTTCAAATTACATTAAAGCACACTTTTATATTGGACAATAAAAGGAAAAAAATAAGTATTTTAATTTATTTTTCCTGTTGTCTTTCACTTTTTTTTTTTTAACATCTTTATTGGAGTATAATTGCTTTACAGTGCTGTGTTAGTTTCTGCTGTATAACAAAGTGAATCAACTATATGCATACGTATACCTCCATATCCCCTCCCTCTTGCATCTCCCTCCCACCTTCCTTATCCCACCCCTCTAGGTGATTGCAAAGCACCGAGCTGATCTCCCTGTGCCATGCAGCTGCTTCCCACTAGCTATCTATTTTACATTTGGTAGTGTATATATGTCCATGCCACTCTCTCACTTCATCCCAGCTTACCCTTCACCCTCCCCGAGTCCTCAAGCCCATTCTCTACATCTGTGTCTTTATTCCTGTCCTGCCCGTAGGTTCATCAGAACCTTTTTTTTTGGATTCCATATATATGTGTTAGCATATGGTATTTGTTTTTCTCTTTCTCATTTGCTTCACTCTGTATAACAGACTCTAGGTCCATCCACCTCACTACAAATAACTCAATTTCGTTGCCTTTTATGGCTGAGTGATATTCAATTGTATATATGTGCCACCTCTTCTTTATCCATTCATCTGTCGATGGACGCTTAGGTTGCTTCCATGTCCTGGCTATTGTAAATAGAGCTGCAATGAACATTGTGGTACATGACTCTTTTTGAATTATGGTTTTCTCAGGGTATATGCCCAGTAGTGGGATTGCTGGGTCATATGGTAGTTCTATTTTCAGTTTTTTAAGGAACCTCCATACTGTTCTCCATAGTGGCTGTATCAATTTACATTCCCACCAACAGCAAGAGGGTTCCCTTTTCTTCACACCCTCTCCAGCATTTATTGTTTGTAGATTTTTTGATGATGGCCATTCTGACCGGTGTGAGGTGATACCTCAGTGTAGGTTTGATTTGCATTTCTCTAATGATTAGTGATGTTGAGCATCTTTTCATGTGTTTGTTGGCAGTTTTTATATCTTCTTTGGAGAAATGTCTTTTTAGGTCTTCTGCCCATTTTTGGGTTGTGTCGGGTTTTTTTTGTTGATAATGAGCTGCATGAGCTGTTTGTCTATTTTGGAGATTAATCCTTTGTCAGTTGCTTCATTTGCAAATATTTTGTCCCATTCTGAGGGTTGTCTTTTCATCTTTTTTATGGTTTCCTTTGCTGTGCAAAAGCTTTGAAGTTTCATTAGGTCTCATTTCTTTATTTTTGTTTTTATTTCCATTTCTCTAGGAGGTGGGTCAAAAAGGATCTTGCTGTCATTCATGTCATAGAGTGATCTGCCTATGTTTTCCTCTAAGGGTTTTATAGTGTCTAGCCTTACATGTAGGTGTTTAATCTATTTTGAGTTTATTTTTGTGTATGGTGTTAGGGAGTGTTCTAATTTCATTCTTTTACATGTCCAGTTTTCCCAGCACCACTTATTGAAGATGCTGTTTTTTCTCCATTGTATATTCTTGCATCCTTTATCAAAGGTAACTTGACCATATGTGCATGGGTTTATCTCTGGGCTTTCTATCCTGTTCCATTGATGTATATTACTGTTTTTGTGCCAGTACCATACTGTCTTGATTACTGTCGCTTTGTAGTATAGTCTGAAGTCAGGGAGCCTGATTCCTCCAGCTCTGTTTTTCTTTCTCAAGACTGTTTTGGCTCTTCGGGGTCTTTTGTGTTTCCATACAAATTGTGCAATTTTTTGTTCTAGTTCTGTGAGAAATGCCATTGGTAGTTTGATAAGGATTGCATTGAATCTGTAGATTGCTTTGGGCAGTATAGTCATTTTCACAATGTTGTATCTTCCAATCCAAGAACATAGTGTATCTCTCCAATCCAAGAACATAGTGTATCTCTCCATCTGTTTGTATCATCTTTAATTTCTTTCATCAGTGTCTTATAGTTTTCTGTATGCAGGTCTTTTGTCTCCTTAGGTAGGTTTATTCCTAGGTATTTTATTCTTTTCGTTGCAGTGGTAAATGGGAGTGTTTCCTTAATTTCTCTTTCAGATTGTTCATCATTAGTGTATAGGACCGCAAGAGATTTCTGTGTATTAATTTTGTATCCTGCTACTTTAACAAATTCATTGATTAGCTCTAGTAGTTTTCTGGTAGCATCTTTAGAATTCTCTATGTATAGTATCATGTCATCTGCAAACAGTGACAACTTTACTTCCTCTTTTCCGATTTGGATTCCTTTTATTTCTTTTTCTTCTCTGATTGCTGTGGCTAAAAATTCCAAAATTATGTTGAATAATAGTGGTGAGAGTGGACAACCTTGTCTTGTTCCTGATCTTAGAAGAAATGGTTTCAGTTTTTCACCATTGAGAATGATGTTTACTGTGGGTTTGTCATATATGGCCTTTATTATGTTGAGGTAGGTTCCCTCTATGCCTACTCTCTGGAGAGTTTTTATCGTAAATTGGTGTTGAATTTTTTCAAAAGCTTTTTCTGCATCTATTTAGATTATCATATGGTTTTTCTCCTTCAATTTGTTACTACGGTGTATCACATTGATTGATTTGCATATAATGAAGAATCTTTGCATTCCTGGGATAAACCTCACTTGATCATGGTGTATGATCCTTTTAATGTGCTGTTGGATTCTGTTTGTTAGTATTCTGTTGAGGATTTTGCATCTATGTTCATCAGAGATATTGGCCTGTAGTTTTCTTTTTTTGTGACATCTTTGTCTGGTTTTGGTATCAGGGTGATGGTGGCCTTGTAGACTGAGTTTGGGAGTGTTCCTCCCGCTGCTATATTTTGGAAGAGTTTGAGAAGAGTAGGGGTTAGCTCTTCTCTAAATGTTTGTTGGAATTCACCTGTGAAGCCATCTGGTCCTGGGCTTTTGTTTGTTGGAGGATTTTTAATCACAGTTTCAATTTCAGTGCTTGTGATTGGTCTGTTCATATTTTCTATTTCTTCCTGGTTCAGTCTCGGAAGGGTGTGCTTTTCTAAGAATTTGTCCATTTCTTCCAGGTTGTCCATTTTATTGGCTTATAGTTGATTGCAGTAGTCTTTCATGATGCTTTGTATTTCTGCAGTGTCAGTTGTTACTTCTCCTTTTTCATTTCTAATTCTGTTGATTTGAGTCTTCTCCCTTTTTTTCTTGGTGAATCTGTCTAATGGTTTATCAAGTTTGTTTATCTTCTCAAAGAACCAGGTTTTTAGTTTTTTTGATCTTTGCTATTTTTTCCTTCATTTCTTTTTCATTTATTTCTGATCTGATCTTTATGATTTCTTGCCTTCTGCTAACTTTGGGGGGTTTTTTTGTTCTTCTTTCTTTAATTGCTTTAGGTGTAAGGTTAGGTTGTTTATTTGAGATGTTTCTTGTTTCTTGAGGTAGGATTGTATTGCTATAAACTTTCCTCTTAGAAATGCTTTTGCTGCATCCCACAGGTTTTGGGTCATCGTGTTTTCATTGCCATTTGTTTCTAAGTATTCTTTGATTTCCTCTTTGATTTCTTCAGTGATCTCTTGGTTATTTAGTAGTATTGTTTAGCCTCCGTGTGTTTGTTTTTTTTACAGATTTTTTCCTGTAATTGGTATCTAGTCTCATAGTATTGTGGATGGAAAAGATACTTGATATGATTTCAATTTTCTTAAATTTAACACTTTACCTGGAGGATGTTCCATGAGCACTTGAGAAGAACGTGTATTCTGGGTTTTTTTGGATGGAACGTCCTATAAATATCAATTAAGTCCATCTTGTTTATTATGTCATTTAAAGCTTATGTTTTCTTATTTATTTTCATTTTGGATGATCTGTCCATTGGTGAAAGTGGATTGTGTTACTATGATTGTGTTACTGTCAATTTCCCCTTTTATGGCTGTTAGCATTTGCCTTATGTATTGAGGTGCTCCTATGTTGGGTGCATAAATATTTACAATTGTTATGTCTTCTTCTTGGATTGATTCCTTGATCATTATGTAGTGTCCTTCTTTGTCTCTTTTAATAGTCTTTATTTTAAAGTCTATTTTGTCTGATATGAGAATTGCTACTCCAGCTTTCTTTTGATTTCCATTTTCATGGAATATCTTTTTCCATCCCCTCACTTTCAGTCTGTATGTGTCCCCAGGTTTGAAGTGGGTCTCTTGTAGACAGCATATGCATGGGTCTTGTTTTTGTATCCATTCAGCCAGTCTATGTCTTTTGGTTGGAGCATTTGTTCCATTTACATTTAAGGTAATTATCGATATGTATGTTCCTATTACCATTTTCTTAATTGTTTTGGGTTTGTTTTTGTAGGTCTTTTCCTTCTCTTGTGTTTCCTGCTTAGAGAAGTTCCTTTAGCATTTGTTGCAAAGCTGGTTTGGTGGTGCTGAAATCTCTTAACTTTTGCTTATCTGTAAAGATTTTAATTTCTCCATCAAATCTGAATGAGATCCTTGCTTGGTAGCGTAATCTTGGTTGTAGGTTTTTCCCTTTCATCACTTTAAATATGTCCTGCCACTCCCTTCTGGCCTGCAGAGTTTCTGCTGAAAAATCAGCTGTTAACCTTATGGGGATTCCCTTGTATGTTATTTGTTGCTTTTCCCTTGCTGCTTTTAATATTTTTTCTTTGTATTTAATGTTTGATACTTTGATTAATATGTGTCTCAGCATGTTTCTCTTTGGGTTTACCCTTTATGGTACTCTCTGTGCTTCCTGGACTTGATTTCCTTTCCCATGTTAGGGAAGTTTTCGACTATAGTCTCTTCAAATATTTTGTCAGACCCCTTTTTTTTTCTCTTCTTCTTCTGGGACCCCTATAATTTGAATGTTGGTGCATTTAATGTTGTCCCAGAGGTCTCTGAGACTGTCCTCAATTCTTTTCATTCTTTTTTCTTTATTCTGCTCTGCGGTAGTTATTTACACTATTTTATCTTCCAGGTCACTTATTCATTCTTCTGCCTCAGTTATTCTGCTATTGATTCCTTCTAGAGTATTTTTAATTTCAGTTAATTGTGTTGTTCATCACTGTTTGTTTGCTGTTTAGTTCTTCTATATCCTTGTTAAATGTTTCTTGTATTTTCTCCATTCTGTTTCTGAGATTTTAGATCATCTTTACTATCATTACTCTGAATTCTTTTTCAGGTAGGTTGCCTATTTCCTCTTCATTTATTTGGTCTTGTAGGTTTTTGCCTTGCTCTTTTGTAACATATTTTGTTGTTGTTGTTTGTGTGTTTGTTTGTTTGTTTGTTTTTTGATGGGTGGTGCTGTATTCCTGTCTTACTGGTTGTTTGGCCTGAGACATCCAGCACTGGAGTTTGCAGGCAGTTAGATAGAGCTGGGTTTTGGTGCTGAGATGAGGACTTCTGGGAAGCCTCACTCCGGTCAATATTCCCTGCATTCTGAGTTTCCCTGTTAGTCCGGTGGTTTGGACTTGGAACTCCCACCACAAGAGTTCAGGCCCAACCTCCGGCCTGGGAACCAAGATCCCACAAGCTTCGTGGCATGGTTAAAAAAAAAAAAGGAAGAAAGAAAGAAAAAAAAGGAGTAGTACAATATCAAAGAATAAAAAACAAAATAAAATTAGAAAGATAAAAAATATATTAGGAAAAATAAAACTATAATTGGAACAACTGCAACACGGTAAAATAAAACCACAGCAGAAAAAAGAAAAAACAAAAAGTGGGGGGGGGGGCAACAAGCCAAAAGAAGAGATCACTAACAAAGTATAAAGAATAAAATAAAATTAGAAAAATAAAAGATTTATTAGGAAAAATAAAAATATAAAAGCATCAATAGCAATGTATCAACAAGGTAAAACAGAACCCCAATCCAAAAGAGGAAAAAAGAAAAGAAAAAAAAAAAAGAAAAAGAAAAACCTTGGCTATGTGGGTGGAGTTTAGACAGGGGGTGGAACTTAGGCAGAGGTAGGGTTTAGGGTCGGGCGGGACCTAGGCAGGTGGGGGGTGATGTTTGAGCGTGCAGCGGGGCCTAGGCAGGGCAACGTTTAAGCATGGGGCGGGGCCTCTGCTTAGTGCCTGCACAGAAGGGGAGGTTCAGCAAGTCGAAAGGAGGGCCTCTGGAGTGTGCATTTCTGGAGTCTGGAGGTAGGGCCCTGGGTGAGGGTGTGGAGGCGGGACTTGGGCTCTGTGCGGCCGGAGGGAGACTCCAAGGGCAGAGGATTAGGCCCAGGAGCCCAACAGGCTTCCAGGTGCCTAAGTGGACAGGGAAAGCACTGGCTCCGTTCCCTTCTGTTCCTTCACACCCCTCCCCCACTGTCTCCCCCAGGGTCTCCCCTGTCGCTGCTGGACCCCTAACCGAGGGTGGGTCCCTCTGGGTGTAAGAACTTCTCTCCTCCCCTAGCCACCCCTTAGGGGTTCCAGTCCCAGAGGTCTGGCCTTTACTTTTGCTCCCCCTTCCCTCCCTCCCATTCCCTCAGGACCCACGTGGCTGGAGGGGGTCTAGGTGGGCAGAGGATCAGGCCCAGGATCTCAGCAGGTTCCTGGGGGCCCAAGTGGGCAGGGGAAATCTGGCCACACTCCCTTTTGATCCTCTTCCCTCCCACTGGTTCCCCAATTTCCCCCTTCGGGCCTGAGATCCCTTCACCTCCCCCAGCTGCCCCTCAGGGGTGCCAATCCCATCCTGCCTCCACTTCTCCTCCCCCTTCACTCCCTCCATGCCCCACGTCCTACCTGGTCACTGGGGGTTACTCCTGTCCCCTTAGGTGTCCGTGGTCCCCCACGGGTGCCTGGTAGGTGCCCTAGTTGGGAGGAGACATGAATTCCGCATCCTCCTAGTACGCCATCTTGACTCCACCCTGTTATTTCACTTTTAATGTATCTTTAATAATTATTTTCAAGTGGTAATCATCCTTTAGATAGCTTATAACTGGGTTTGAATAATATTTTATTTAATCATTGAGAAATACTTTTGGAATCTTATTAATAATACTTTTTACTTTCAAAGTTCACAATCCCAATAATTTTAAGAAATCTGTTCCTGTGATTAGAAACATGTGGAAATTGATTTATTTGAATTAATATTTTTAAAGACTACCTCAAAAGACAGTGGTTAGTAGCTTTATTTTTTAAAGGTTGTTTCCAAATAAAGTGATTTCCTTAGTTAAGGCATGTTCCATTTAATTTTTTTTTTTTTTTTAAAGTAGAGGGAAGGATTTTTTATTTTTTTATTTTTTTATTTTTGGCTGTGTTGGGTCTTCATTTTGTGCGAGGGCTTTCTCTAGTTGTGGCAAGCGGGGGCCACTCTTCATCGCGGTGTGTGGGCCTTTCACTATCGCGGCCTCTCTTGTTGTGGGGCACAGGCTCCAGACGCGCAGGCTCAGTAGTTGTGGCTCACAGGCCTAGTTGCTCCACGGCATGTGGAATCTTCCCAGACCAGGGCTCGAACCCGTGTCCCCTGCATTGGCAGGCAGATTCTCAACCACTGTGCCACCAGGGAAGCCCCCGTTTAATTTTATAACTTAGTGAATCACTGGCCAAGATTTTTCTCATCCTTTCTTTTCCTCAGACATATTCATAGATAATAAAATGATGATTATGGCCTTTTCTGACAATAGAAACTTCATATTTGAAGTCCAAATTTGCAACATTTATAGAATTAACTGTTTCAGACTTAGGAAATGCTTGATTTTTACATTATCTTTAGGGTTTAGGAAACAATAGTGACATTAGTGCAATTTATAATTGGCTTGAAAATAAATTTGACTTGATGAAAATATCAAATTATTTATCATTAGTTTTGGTTTATTTCTTGGCCAAAAATAAATGTAACTTGTTGTTTTAAAAGTATGTGTATACAAATATATTGAAAATATTTTTAATTTTTAAAGTAAACATTATTTTACTTTAAGTAAAAAGAATTGACAAAGTTACCTTTATATGCTTTTTACTTATTGCTCTGTCATTATGGGATAGAATATAGTCTTACTCATACCGTAAGTTATTGCTCTTTGAGGTATGTGTTGATAAAATAAAATCACAAAATATGAACAGAATTATTTCAAATAATTTCAGTTTACCAGACAAATTATCACAGTAACTACAGACACTTTTATTTTTAACCCATCTTATTTTTCTTTAATTATATTCTTGAATGAAAAATAACCACAAAATTTTAAAGAATTAACCTGTTTGGAGAGTAAATCAGATTGGAAGGTAAAGCATTTGATACTCATTGAACAAAGACATAAAAATGACTTAGATTAGTGTGAATATGTGTCAAGAAAAGATGAACCCAAATGACTTGATGAGTAATTCTCTACTTATCAATATCACTTTCCATGTGAATAACCATGTAATACATTCCCCATTTACTTACTTTAAAAATGAAGCAAATATAGCCATAAATACACAAGCATTTGCTTTAATCTTCTTTATTTGCTTGTAAATAAGTTGCTTTCTCTCTTTCACATTCTATATTGAACACTCAGAAAATTATATCAGCTTAACTGAAAGAATATCTAGAATCTGACCACTTTCACCATCTCCACTGCTATCATCCTAAACCAACTCACTATCATCTGTAGCCTGGACTCATGCAGTAGCCCCTGAATGCTTTCCCTATATCCCACCTTTCCTTCCTTGCCTACTGACATGTCTGCTTGGCACCCAGAGTAATGCTTACAAAACAGAAGTCAGCTGCTGTTATTCCTGTTTCCCTTCCCAGTAACCCCGCCTTGCTTGGAGTAAAATCCAAAATGCTTACAATGGTCTACAAGGTCTTGTATGATCTATTCATTAACTAATACCTGCCTGGACTCATCTTCCCTCACTTTCCCCTTGCTCACTCTCTTACAGTCACTCTGGCTTCCTCATGCTTTCCATATCATGCCAAGTATATTTCAACCTCATGGTTTCCTCTTTGTAGATATCCTTCCCTTAGATATACAAACAGCCATCTCCTTACCTCCTTCCAGCCTTTGTCCAAATCCTTACTTAATTTAAAAAATATTCCCATCCCAACTAAGAATTCTTATTCTCCTTCCTTCCATGCTTTATTTTGTTGCATGGCACCTCCCATATTCTTAACTAACATATTTACTTTGCTTTACTCATTTTGCTATTGTCCGTCTCCCACCATAGAATGCAAACTTTATGAAGACAAACCTTTTGATCTGTTTGATATTTGCGTGGAGCAAAATAAATGCTTAATACATATTTGTTGAATAAATCGATGGATGAGTCAATGTAAAAGAGAAGAAAGCTTCAGAAAATGAAAATGCTTGGCATAGACTTAATGATGTTTGTTGAGCCAATGAGTTTAATGAAAATTCTTTTGAAAGAATGTTTTGTGGAGAATCTTCTGTGAGTTGTTTCAATATAATTCTAGACAATAATTATTTTTTAAAAAACTGTTATTTGAAATGAAAGTTTATTTATTGCCAGTCTTTCTGTGTTTGTTACCGCTTGAATCAGGTTATATCAGAAAGATGGAAATATGATTAATAATACCCGAAATACTTTTTCAGCAAAAACTGAAATGTGGGGCTCTAATTCCCCAATCTGCTGCAGGAATTTGTTTTTTCTGGGATCAAGGAGAAAAAAAAGAAAGTGGCACACTTGCCTCCCTGCTGCTGTCACGTTAAGCATGCTCACTTCACAAGCTCCTGCGGATGAAAGTGTAATTGTGTAGAAGGTGAATTGATTGCAATTAACCTCAGGACTTACCCTCAGGCTGGGGTATTCTACCTCCTTTTCTAGAAATGTGCCACCAAGGCCGTAATACATGGCTGATGAATACATATATCATACAGGGAAACACATATATTATGGGATAAAGTGCATAAATCATGTAGGAAAACATGCATTATACTGAGATGATCAAATTATAAATGAAGCACATAAATCATAAGATTACACTGTTGAGTTGTATCAGGAAACATAAATTATATAGTGAAATCCCAGGGTCACTAGAGGGTTCACTGAATAATGAAATGAGCTCCTATAACTTAAGGAAAAGTGGAGTAACAGTGAAAAACCCATTGTGCATTATGTTGAATATTCTATTTAATCCAATTTTATCTCCTATACCTCTTGTACCCAAGGAATCAACACTGTACAGTATGAGGAAAGGGGAATAAATAAACAACAAATTCAAGATTGAATGATGATATGCTATAAGTACATTAAAAAATATAAACTTTCAAATATAATGAACATCCGTAACCAAGTTTTAAGTCAAAGTTGGAAAGAATGGCAGTTCCAAAGTCAGCTACAAATATCAGAAGGGCAAAAGTCTCAT
Source organism: Balaenoptera ricei (assembly GCF_028023285.1). NCBI lineage: Eukaryota > Metazoa > Chordata > Mammalia > Artiodactyla > Balaenopteridae > Balaenoptera > Balaenoptera ricei. The sequence continues at coordinate 108,095,362 of NC_082643.1, read as the reverse complement.
TCTAAAATGAAGAACGTCTTGAATCTCAAGGAGAAAATCCTAAAAAGAGAGAAGAGATGAAATTAAGATTGGCTTGCTCTGAATGTAGATAAGCAATTGAAATTTGGATTGATTCACTGAATTAAATAATGAAGAACAAAAACACTTATTTTATATTATACATATAGAAAGACTTTGCTTGCCTTCCTTCGGGAATCATTTTTCACATTTGACTTTGTTTTTTCCCCTTTACTTCTCCGTACCTTTGTTCACACATGTATTAATAGGATGAAAGAGAAGCAAAATGGAAAAGAGAATTCTTTAACCTAGTTTTGCTTTTTAAAAGAAAGTCAAAAGCTGGTAGAGACCATTCTGCAAGGCTTTAAGAGAAGCTCAGGCTAAGACAGACTTTCACACACAATACAGGACAATGACACAAATCAGATCAATCTCGCAAAGTTTCTCAGCGCAATGTTCATCCATGTGAATTATGTTCTCACTAAAGCAAAGGGCTGGAATTCACATCCATTCCCAGCTCTGGTGAGTCAGGGTTATGGTCAAAGCTTGGTGTACTGAGGGATTCCTTAGTCATAAACAAAGTGTTTGACCCACTCTGTTCCTCAGGGCAATAGAGAGCCAGAGCTAACTGAATTTATACAGTGGGAATTGATAGTTTATTGCTGACCCTGGAGGGGCAGGGGCGCTGACTCACATCCTATTTCTGGCTTTCTTGGCATTTGTTACTGCAGATAAAGGTAGATTGTGTCAAATGTTCTGCTGGTCCTGGAATACAATTCTGTCAAAATGCAGGTGCTAAATTTTATTTGAAGGGAAGCAATAAATTGGCACCCCAAACACCCCCTGCCTTCCCTAAACATCATATTTCAATTTCTCACTGTTACTCATGTTGAGTGCTAGTTAACACACCAGTAAGGACGTTAAAAGATAAATGTCCTGTTAATTGTGCATAAGTAATTGTAGAAGAAACTGTAGTGCCAAAGACACATAGAACTCCTTTGTTTTGAACAGCAAGTCACATACAAAATAATAATGATAATCATGAAGAGTTAATCCAGAAAAATGTTGCGTTTGTTATTTGTAAATTCAATTTTGGCCTGCTAACCAAAACTGGTTTGTCCTTAAAACATCCATAAATGGTTAAATCTGCTTGATATAAGGATAATCATTTTACTCTATGATCTATGTGTTTCATTAGTTGAGGTACACATTCTGCTGTAATAAATGTGCTTCAGTAAATGATCTATGCATTTCTTTCTGAAATGTATGTGTTTCACTAGAAAAGGTATGTGTTCATCAACTATGAATAATGTTCCTAACGGCACCACATTATATTACTTGGCTGGTATCAGCACAGCATTACACATCCACTCCCTCATGACCATGAGCACTGCATCCGCAAGAAGACACACATCAGCCCCTGTCACTCTCAGGTGTTGATGCACGTGTGCGTGAACTCTGCAGGCTTGGGAGACACAAATGGGGGAGAAGGGGAAGGGAGTCATTTTGTAGGTGAATATGTTTGTTAAATGAACAGGAAACAAGGGATTTTTCTAGTCCTGCCCTTTTACAACCCAGAGGAAGGAAAAACAATACAGCAAAATACAGTTGAGATTTTACCATTTCTCACAGGCGAAGTTCCTTCCATATACTTCAGTTAAACATCACTTGGGTAAAGGATGAAATCATATAATTCCAAGTTAAACATTAAAAACATTTTTTTAACTTATGTGATATACATTAAAATTCCACCAATTCCCTGATTTCAGTGAATTGGCATCCAAACTGATGAAGTGAAATTATCTTTATAGAGTGAAATTAATTAATTACTTAAAAAGTTAAATATGTTCTCCTGTAAAAGGTGTTGTTGGTATTGATGAGGGATTTTTGTTAGTTTACAATTTAAAAGGGAAAAGAGAGTTTTTCTTAGGTATTCTGAAACGTACAATGATTTACTTCTCAACATATTAAATTCAAACAAATCAATTACCCAGTTGAACTCACAACCAATTCTCTGTGGTCTCCAACTTATCTGGAAGCAGTAACAAAAACACATTTCTAGATTATCTATAGAAATCCCTTTTTTCACCAAGTATTTGAGTTTCTTATGCCCAGCTGTCAGTGTTTGGAAATGTGCTTGATTCTCAGAGATTACCATTAATTTCATAATTGTAACCTCTGCATGACTTTTTTCATTGTGATATAGAGCCTGTAATTCAATGTATAGGATATGGGTTAATATTGCCATGAGCAGACGGGATGAATTATAATCTCCTTATGTAAATGTGTTAATTGTGACTCACTTATTTTTCTCAGATTAAAACTAATGCTTTGTATATGAACTTTCCATTCAAAAATCATTTTTCAATAAACACTGAACACTCTTTTACATATGACATCAAATAATTCATTATACATGTCTCCATTTAGTGACCTAATTTTCTCTCTACTTTACATATATCATTGCAGATATTTCTTTCATTTATACCTGCTTTTTACATTTTTTATTTACTGAAATGACTGAAACCTGGGAGTTATTTTTTACTATTAGGGGAATTAGGAATTTCTATAGACCTTATCAGCTAGCAAGTCATTTATCTTATATTTGAGATATTCTCTATATAGGAATAGTCTACATTAAGTAGTGCTGAAATAATTAATTCAGTGCTTTTAGAGAATTGCTATAATTTTTTTACAGTAGAATGTTTTGATGTTACCCTTGCTCTCATTTTTGAAGAAGTATAAACACACACTATGAAAAAAGAGAAGGTTCTAGCCAAAGCAATCTTTCTGATAAAATTAGTTCAACATTAAAAGTGATTGAATTCAATCTATGTATAAAACTGGGTCAGCCACTAATATTTTAGGGACATCCAGAAGCCATTAAAGAAATAAAAATGTTGGTTTATACATAGGGATTAGACATAGTCTTTTTCTTTAATGCATGGTACACTAAGCATTATTTAGTGATCTTGTGAATCAAATGTTAGTAATATTATAACTTTGTCTGATATTTTGGATATCACCAATAGATAAATTATTTGTGGTAGCCTATAAATTGTTGCTTAAAAACAGAAGCAGGAAATTGTGCTAAATATGCTTTCAGAAATTCTCACTGAGAGTTTTTGAAGTCTATATTGAATTTCCCTCTTACCAAGTTGGATTAATATCCTGAATTACATACTACATCTTACTTAGAGAAAGCCCTCTTTGGGCTCAAATCAGTCATATGTGAGTAGATCATAAGCAAGTTCCTTGAGACCTGAAATGGTCTGAGTAACAAACATTTAACCAATTTAATTACACTCTGCATGTGATTGTGTATTTGAGAAAAATCTCTTTGGTAAAGATTCCTTAAAGACCCATACTGAGATTAACCTGAACTCAAAGTATTCCACTTTTTGAATAAAGAAAATAATAATATATATGTCGTACTTTCAAAAATATAATATTTTATTCACAGATTTCCACCAGCATACATCTCCTGTACACATAGGTCTATAATATATTTATAATGTCTACAGGTTATTTAAAGAATAATTTTGTTTAATTTTATTTTTGCTTTGGTCTCATTGTGATTAACCTGTTTTACGGGTACCATGAGGACCTATATAATGTTTACTGAATCCCAAATGTGATCTGAATTAGTGCTCTCTGTTCAAAATCTAGCTCTGGCTTTGCCTATGACCTGAATGTTTTAATACCATGGTATCTTTCCTGTGGCTTCTACGATACTTTGAGGGCTATATCATAAATTTGATACAAAAAAAAACACCCCAAAATACCTTCAGCCACTCTGAGGTGAAAAGATAAGTTGAATATTAAATACAACTTGAATATTCCTTTAAGAATTTGTGCAAAGCCAGTACATTTAAAAATCGGGTTAAAATCAGGTTATATTAGGCCAAACACACCTTGTATTGCTAAAGAGTTTCACTGTGACAATTTGGTCATCAACTGCAGCCATTATCTGGGGATAAATCAATTTGCAGCAGCTGTGGACAGCTATTTGAGTGTAGAGCAGAGCAGCTTAACTGTAGAAGCACGTTAAAAGTTAAAAGGCCAGAGTCCTGCTGACTACACGTAGGAATTTTTTTAAGGTAAAACCATAACACAACATTGCCTAGCTCTGAAGGCATCAAGCCACTCTTGTTAATTCATCCAACCTAATAGCTGATTTGATATGCTTTCTTTTCTAGCTCCCTTGTTAAGGGTGGTGCATATTACAGAAACTTGTCTAGATCCATTTTTTTTTTCTTGTGGCAAATAATTCTCTTTAGAGGTTCAGTTAGTGCTTCTGGCAATGGCAGAACTAGCACTTTTATGGTGTTTTAATCTGATTGGTCTTTTAAAAGATTGTCCTTGGTTTCTTTAAAAGGTCAATATCAGGTACAGAGTTTTCAGCTGTAAGCAGAATGGTGCTATACTAGATAAGGAGGCTTGCAGCAAATGAAAAGAAAGGAGGTGCACAATTTGCCCCAGTTATACATTAGCTTATTTATAACCTAGAATTTGTAATCTTTTTACCTTTATTTTTCTTACTTGACACAATAGTTTGTTTTCTAAGTTTCAGACCTAGAGTTAGAAAGTAAAATAATTTTCTGTATTGTGTTTTATTTTAAATTTCTATGTTGGTATATCTAGAAAATGGATGATGGACAGAGAGGAAAGGAAGGGTCTTTATAGAAAAAACAGCTTTCTGAATTAAGTTGGAAATTATATATACAAATTTAAGTGTGCATCAATTGTGGGCTTGTTTAATAGGTTTACTTTTCACAAAGTAGTGCATCCAATGTAACCTCAAATGCCTGAGACAGTGTACAAAGATGGTTCATATCCTGTAGAGTGATGTAATCTAATAAGGGCCAGTCATTGTTGTTGAAGCTGGAATAATGATTCTGTCAGAAAATATTCTTTGTAAGTAATCATTGCCATTGAAGACATGACATTGTTGTGGTCTGAAGCTTGTAGTGGGATAATATCAGTAGTCATCAGTCATGAAAAAATTGGATTTGAAATATCTGACACATTTTAAGTGCCCCACCCAAATGTTATGTGATAATAAAATTATTTATGTAATTTTACATTTAATTAATGGTAATTACATATGACTATAATTTTAGGAAAGAAAGAAAGGAAGAAAGAAAGACAAAGAAAGAAAGAAAGAAAGGGAAAGAAAGAAAGAGAGAGGGAAAAAGAAAGAATAAAAACCTGTTTCTACAGGCTAAATATGCTTGCTGGAAGTTGTAATTTGACTGATCCTAATGTTAAATTGAAAATTTTTAAATATATAAATATCATAAATTCAGCTTCCATACAGTTTGGTCATATGTTAAATTTTTTAAAATATTGAGGTAAATTAGTGTAAATTCCTGGCACAAGGATTATTTGGTGGTTCTACATAAATATTTTTGTGGGAACATGTCAGAATCTGAGAGAGCCTGAGTCTAAGTACTATTATCCTTAAATTAAAGGCAAAAATGAAGAGCATATAGATTCATTTTTAAAAGTGTGAGTGAAAGTATTTTAGGTTCACAATGGATACTTTTTTAGCTATTAAGAACTGGCAGAAGCAGGATATCAATTTAAATTATTGGTCAATAAGCACAGTTACTGGCTAAAGGTTCTCTTTTTGAATTTACAGAAATGCCATTGGTGCACTCTATGGTAAAATCTCGAACTCAAAAATCCTGAAAAACTTCCTGGGAAAATACTTGACCTTACGTTATTAGCGGAGAATGAAAGGAAATATCCGTTGAGGCTCCTGTTAACAGTTCTTCAAATGAATAATGCACATTAATAACAATAACCAACATCCCTTAGTACCTATCTCATTGCCTGACACCTAGTCAGTGTTCAGTAAAACTTTGGTGCAAGTTTGATCAACATTCCTATTCTACAGATGAGGAAACTGAGTCAGACAGTGAAAAGGCCTTACCTATGGCCACACCACAAATAAGTAATGATTTGGGGACTCCTAGTTGTCTCCCAATATCCATTCTCCTCTTCTCCTTTCAGTAATAAAACCCCTAAGTTTAGATTAGGCACGTAGCTTAAACCCCAGCTTGAAACTCCATTTCCCATCCTCTTATTTATTTATTTATTTATTTATTTATTTAAACATCTTTATTGGAGTATAATTGCTTTACAATGGTGTGTTAGTGTCTGTTGTGTAACAAAGTGAACAGCTATAGGTATACATATATCCCCATATCCCCTCCCTCTTGCATCTCCCTCCCACTCTCCCTATCCCACCCCTCCAGGTGGTCACAAAGCACCGAGCTGATCTCCCTGTGCTATGTGACTGCTTCCCACTAGCTATCTATTTTACATTTGGTAGTATATATATGTCCATGCCACTCTCTTACTTCGTCCCAACTTACCCTTCCCCCTCCCCGTGTCCTCAAGTCCATTCTCTATGTCTGCATCTTTATTCCTCTCCTGCCCCTAGGTTCTTCATAACCTTTTTTTTTTTTTTTTTAGATTCCATATATATGTGTTAGCATACGGTATTTGTTTTTCTCTTTCTGACTTACTTCACTCTGTATGACAGACTCTAGGTCCATCCGCCTCACTACAAATAACTCAATTTCGTTTCTTTTTATGGCTAATATTCCATTGTATATATGTGCCACATCTTCTGTATCCATTCATCTGTCGTCCCATCCTGTTTTGAAGTTAGTTATAGATAACCATGATACTATGTTTTTGTCAATAGTTTTAAACTGAAGTATGTTAGTTGCAACTTCTGGGTCTTATCTTTAAAGGGACTGGAACTTATTCAGCCACGTGTCTGAAAGCTGTGTGTTAAGGGTGACAAAGCAACATAATGCAAGGAGCCTGAGAACCCAACAGTGTCAAACCACAAAGCCAGACTGGGACACCTTACCAGAGTTTTACATGAAAGGGATTAAGCCAGCTTAGTTGTCTTTTTATACTTTTGTATTTAGGGTTCTCCCTCTTTCTTACTCTCTCAGCAATCCAATAGGTATCCTAACTAATATGAACTGAGTTTCGAATCCAGATCAGTTTGAATCCAGAGCCAAAGCTCTTAAGCATTATAACAAGTCCAATTAAAATTACTATTTATTAGGATTATCAAGGTCATTTTTGATGTAGGAATTCTTTAGTTAGTAATTTATGTCTCTAGAAATGTTGGATCAACTAACTTTGACAAAGAACAAGTAGAAGAGATGTATGGAAGGAAATGTTATAGGCTCTACTAATTTTCTTCCTGAATTAACATTCCCCAAATACTTTGAATTGTTATCAAAATACCGATCATTTATAGATTCATTTTGATAATGATGATATACAGAATTTTCTTGCCAAACAAGATACCTTTTATAAAATACCTCATGAATGGCTTTCTTTATATGTACATCAGAAAAGCAAAACAAGTTTAAGTGCTACTGGCTGGGGTGCTGAAGTGGTTTGTCATTTAAAAAAAAGTTAGTTTTGTAATTGTAGTCATTAAAACAGGATTCTACTTCAAATTTAAGGTGTGATTATTATTACTATGTAAAACAATGTCTTATTGCTATGTTTCTAATAGCCACAGTCTTGCTAACAACTGGGCAAGCATGATACTGTATCCATATGACAGAAAAGAACAAATCCACAGCAATTTATTGACCAGCACCCCAGTTACCAGAAAGAGTTAATTGCTTTGTCCAAAGTGCTTGATTGCTTTCAGGAAGATTTGTAGAGAGTAATAGTATTAGAGATTTTCTAATTAACAGTGGCCCTGTTCAAGCAATTTTACAATTTGAGTTAAAATTTATATAATACATAGGTCTTAGGGGTGCAATTCAAGGAGGTTTTACAATCATATAAACTTCTGTGACTGTCACTCTAATCAAGGTAAACATTTATATCACCCAAGTCACTGGTGTCCCATCCTATTGAATTCACAACCCTATCTCAGAGGTAACTACTGTTTTGTGTTTTTATTACCAAAGATAAGTTTTGCCTGTTCCTTAATGTCTAAAAGATTGAATCAAACAGCATGTATTGTTTTGACAGGGACTTCTTTTGTGCAGCATAACCTTTTTGAAATACATAAATGATTTTGTATATATCAGTAGTACTTTGTAATTGCTGAGTATTCCAACATACAAATATACCACATTTTGTTTTCTTATTCGCCTATGATATATATTCAGATTTGTTCTAATTTCCTGATATAATGAATGAAGCTATTCTAAAAATTCTTATTAGTCTTTTTGTGAGTATATGTTTTCACAATTTTCTATATTCCCAGCATCAGTGAATGAGAGTTACAATTGCACTATATTCTCAACAACATTAATTTATCAGTCTATTTTCATATTAGCCAATCTGGTGAGTGTGGAAGTGTATCTCATTTTGGTTTTAACTAATGACAACTAATGATGTTGAGCATCTTTCTCATGTACTGATGGCCATTCATATATCTTCTTTTTAGAAGTACCTGTTCAAGATCAGTTTTCTATTTTTTAATTGGTGGCTTGTCTTTTTATTGAGTTGTAGTTCATTATATAGTCTAGACACAAGTCTCTTGCAAATTTTGCAAATAATTTTGTTCTTTGTAATAGTGATTTTTTTTTTTTTGGTGAGCAGAGGTTTTAATTTTTGATGAAGTCCATTTTAATAATTCTTTATTTTATGGTAGGATATTTTGTCCTGTTTAAGAAATCTCTGCCTGTACCAAGATCACAAAGATATTCTACTGGTTTTATATATAGGTTTATGATACCTTGAATAAATTTTTGTGTATGGGGCGAGGTAGGTGTTGATACTTATTATTTTCAATATGTTAATCTATTTTTTCCATCACCATTTGTTAAAAAGACATTTCTTTTCTTATTGACTTGACTTGGGATTTTATATGTGAATCTAATTTCTCTATATTCTATTCTGTTGATCTAGTTATATGTCTTCACATCTGTATCATGTTGCTTGATAATGGTAGCTTTATAATAAGTCTTGAAATTAGACAGTGTGTGTACTCCAGCTCTGTTCTTCTTTTCAAGACTTTCCTGCCTACTTTAAGATGTTTGCATTTTCATGTGATTTTTGGAAATAACTTCTCAGTTTATACACACACACAAAACTTTTTGAGATTTTGGTGGAAATTGCATTCAATCTACAAATCAACTTAAAGAATATTGATATCTTAAAAATATTGTCTTCCAATTCATAAGAATGGTATATCTTTTATTAATTTAGGTCTCATAACATTTTCATATATATGTGGTGAAATATAATAAAATATTCTTACCACAAAAATACCATTATAAGTTAGAGTTTTAATTTCCAAGGTAAATGTAAAATAATAAAAAGATAAAGGACAATAGAGAAATTAAAAGAGAATTCTAAAGATATTTTATTCACCAAAAAAGAAGGCAAGAAGTGAGTAATTGGAAAAAATATAAGATAAATGACTAGAAAAGAAATAGCAAGAAGATAAACTTAAATCCAAGCAGATGGACAATTTTATTAAATATAAATGAATTATATTCTACAATTAAAAGCCAAAGATTGTAAGAATGGATTTTTTAAAAAAAGACCAAACTATATATTTTTTTACAAGAAATGAAACTTAAATATAAATATATAGATAGATTAGAAGTGAAATGATGGAAACAGATATGCCATGCAGTTAATAAGCATAAGAAAATTAGGGTTGCTATATTAATACAATGTAAAATAGACTTAGGACCAGAAGTGATTAGAAACCTTTTTTTTTTTTTTTTAACCACACAGCACAGCTTGTGGGATCTCAGTTCCCCAACCAGGGATTGAACCCGGGCCATGGCAGTGAAAACCCAGAATCCTAACCACTAGGCCACCAGGGAACTCCCTAGAAAACATCTCATTAAAGGTCAATCCATGAATTTAGTTCTAGGTATTTTCTTACACCTAACACATAGGCTTTCTAGACCTTTACTGAGTAGTCAGGTTGCTCAGCAAGGTCTCTTAGTCTGGTTATAATTTCTGGTCTTACCATTCAGCAGTAAATTTCACATAAAGTGGTTACCTCTAGGTATTTTGGAGTCTTATTCTGTGCATACCCAGGCCAGCCTTTAGCCAAGGTTCATGTTTTGGATCCCCAGGAAGACTTCTGTTCTCTGACTCTATGCTGCTCCTTCTTATCTAGTACTCTGAAAATTCTGGCCACTTTAGCTGACTTGAACTCTTATAACTGAATCTGAAGCTCAACAAGACTGTTACTCAATTTGGGCTCAAAAACCCTGTATACTGGAGTAACAAATTATTTCCAGCCAGAAGCCAGGGTGATTGCAATAATTACTTCAAAGTTTATAGTCTTCCATTGCCTATTGTTTAATGTCTGAAAATAGCTGCTGCATATATTTTATCTAGTTTTATGGGTTTTTTTCCTTTTGGCAAAAAGGCAAATCAAGTACCAGGTATTGTCAAGACTGTAAGTGGAAATTCATCAACGTTTTGCCATAGCACTCTGTTTAGAAAACTTACACTTCTCTTACACTTCTCCTATGTTTCTCCTTTACTGTCACACTACCATCACACTCATAGCACTTTTGACACCAGACGTGTTGGGGTTTCTCTCATACCAAGCAATTCTGTGACATCAATTGGTACCCTACAATTTAACTCAACTGGCACTTTCCACCTGGAGATAGCATGAGATTTCCCCCAGATTAAGGCCTCAGTCCCACAAGACTGCCCCTCCCACCCTCTGATGCTAATTGCAAGTTCGGTAGTTACTGTGCTTCTCACTGACTGGCTACCAATTGGAGGTTCCGAAAACCCCTTCCTTAGGTTCAATTAATTTGCTAGAGTGGCTCACAGAACTCAGGAAAATGGTTTATTTACTATTCACCAGTTTATTATAAAAGGATACAATAATGAATACAATTGAACATCCAGTTGGAGGATATGTCTAGAGCAAGATAACTGTGAAGGGGTGCAGAACTTCTATGCCCTCTCTGAGCACACCACTCTCCTGGCACCTCCATATGTTCACCAGCCTGGAGCTCTCTGAAACCCATACTTTTGGGATTCTTACAGAGGCTTCATCACCTAGGCATGATAGACCATTAACTCCATTTCTAGCCCTTCTCCTCTAGAGAGTGAGTCATGGGGATGAAAATTCCAAGCTTCTAGTCATGGCTTGGTCTTTCTGATGACTAGTTCCCATCGAGGAGCTCACCAAGACTCACCTCATGAGAACAAAAGATATTGTTATCACCCAGGGAATTCCAAAGGTTTTAGGAACTCTGTGTCAGGAATTAGGGTCAAAGACCAAATATTAGAATGACGACATAATGACTGACATCATTTTCCATTCAATTTTTATTATAGACTATTTAATGATGTTTTTGTCAGATTTTATTTTATGAACATTTTCCCTTGATTGGCATAAAAGTAGATTTTTTCTGACTACTTTCCTATATTCAGGTTTCCATAAAAGAATTCCTATTTCTGGGAAGAAACAGTATGGGAGCAACAATTAGAATTCATCTTTTTTCTCACCTCTTATTTTTCAAGAGAAGAATTGAAACCCAGCTCTTAATTTGTTTCATATTTGACCCTTCAGGCATAAAGTCAGCAGCTTCTTCTTAACCCAAACTGTACAAAGAATATAATAAATGAACACCTTAGTCTCTGTTACTTGTGAAGCATACAGGTGACTATAAATAAATTACTTTTAAAATAAACCTCGTCAAATTATAAAAGTGTAGTGGAGTAGCATACCCCTATCTAAGAAAGAGGGATGGTGGCATTGTTCTGGGCAGATTTTCTACAAGGAAAACCTCAGGTAATTAACGTGACTCTGGCCCTTTAACTTTTAACATGCTTCCCCAATTAAGCTTTCAAGGCCTTGAACTGTAATATCTGGCCACATCTGCTAGAAATTGATTTATACCGGGAGATCATTGGAGCTTCTGACCTCTCTGTTAGAGAATTTTATTTAGCTTTTTGGCTATTAGTCTCTTTTCTGCCCTAGAAGGAGGGTGAAAAGGAAATGATGTAAATATTTGTGTATGTTCTAAGAGGAGCTTTCACTATTTCAGTCTTCTTTTTTAGCCACTAGATAACTGTACTCAGTCATTATTCTGTGAATGTAGAACTATAGCTATTTAATGTTATAAGCACTTACAAAAAACATAAATAATGCACGGAAAATTTGGAGTTGGCTTATCTCCTAAAATTAGAATAACCTGTGGTGGATATTTGCTTACGTGATAAGAAATTTTATTTCAGTCCAAATCCTCATGTAATTTACTATTATTACTATTATTTGGGTTGTTGTAGTATTTCTAAAATTAATGTTTAAGTATTCACCTAATAATAGGTGGAAAATGATCATCAAATGAAATTCTGTTCTGAGATGTGCTAAATAATCAAAGATTGTCACCATGGGTACAGGACCTGTATGGCCCTTTCCATTGGCATGCTGTTTTTTCCCCCTTTTTAATGGAGTTTGCAAGGGTTATATAAGTCAGAGACATGTCTGCTTTTTTAAGGAGTTGAAGCCTAGTCTGCACTGTCTTGACTCTGCTGAAGACCACCTCCTTGCACACAGCACCTCATATTTAAATGTGAGATCTGCCTTTAGAAGATTCCTTCCTCATCTGGGTCCTGGCATGTAGTGACCCCGTGGGACAAGGAACCCTCTCTCGCACTGCCTTTGCCTGCACTGCATTTTTGCTTGTTATCCCCCCTGCCTTGGTCCTAGCAGTTGTAACAAACCACAGGTGTTACAAACTCTAAATTGGAATTGGATGTTGGATTAAAACAACAAAAAAAAAACAAAACAAAAAAAACTCATGATAATTACACAGCTGTTTTAAATTGTGGTTAAGTGGCCGAAAACTGCCAAGAAACTCCACCCACATTCATTACTGTCTAAACGAAAAGGACGTGTATACAGTGATTATGAGGTTTCGTATGAATCCCCCAAGCCATAAAGCAGAATTTCCTAATTGTCAGCTGGACTGTGCAGAGCTTGTTTAAAATAATTAGAGTGCAGCAGCAGCTTCAGCAGCAAACCTCGTGTTTTTTTTCTTTTTTTTTTTCCAAACCTCAGTGCAGGTTTTTATATCAGATACTATCAGCTTCCTGTTCATTTTGACACTATCATTCTGCCAGTCTGGAAAATGGGGAAGAGGGAAAAAAAGAATTATCCTTAATGTACACAAATGATGCAGCCCCCCCAAATCAGGAAGATCCAGCCCCATGTGTAAGATGGATGGAAACAATTCAGCAAACAAATCTAAACTGGGGGGAAAAATGTGATTCTCTCTTATTTTTTTCAAGAGGGATAGCTGAAATCTTTCTTAATTACCGCTTATTCCAATGACAGAATTGTAATTTATCATTTAGTTGTAATTTGACATATGTTCACACCTTTGCCATTTCCAATTTCCTCCTTCATTCTAATTGTCTGCTTCACTCGCCTGTCATGCGCTCCTCTTGGGATTAATTCGAGCTGTCTGTCTGCACCAGGCTACCAGCACACTTGGGGCTGCGGAGAGCGTGACAGTGTCAATGTGCACACAGTTTATCTATGGCATTACCCAGCCATCACACTCCCGGAGCCTCTCTTCCTTCACTGTTTACTGTTTATTCCACTTTGCATTTGTGACTTTTCCGTGTTTCATTAGACTCTAATTATGCTCTTGGCTGTCAGCTGTAAAGAGAGAAAACGTTACGTTAATTACAGTGGAGGGGGTGGTGCTTGGGGTCGGTAATAAATGGACCAGTAGATGTCTCTCTCTGTCTCTAAAATCCATGCATGATTTAAATACTCTTCTAGTTTCACTTTGGTTTGAATCTTTGATAGATGCCTATACTTAAACACAAACATGCAAATGTTCAAGCTAATGTACCTTTTGTGTGCAAAACCGATTTTTTCCCCATCTTTTTCCTTCTCATCTAAGGCTAGGTAAATTGGCATTAGTAAGACAGAAACGTCAGCTTTCAAATAACCATGGGTTTTCAAAGGTCAGTTGTGTAATCCATGGATGGTGTCAAAACAAGCACATTAGCGAGGGGTGGTGGTGGGGGCATATCCAGTGAGCACTGATATAGTTCAGCTTTTTAGAGGTAGATGTTGTTTTGGTCCATTGGCAACTGTTAATTTCTCCTTCCTAAGGGCATCTCAACCCATTAAAACCCAGCAATAATTTCTGCATTTGACCTCATTTTTTTTTTTGTCTTCTTCAGAAAAAATTATTCTTGTTGTTTCAAGCCTACCTAAACCATAATAATACAGGTTCTCTGTTCTCCTGCTGAATAGATTTTCATTGCAGCTAAAACTTCCTGGTAATATGAAGCAGAGGAAATATATCTTCCCCATACCCATTTAGTCCAGTAAGATGTATGGTAATTCCTTGAACTAGTTGCATCGTTCCCCCAAAGGTCTGAAAGAGTGACTGTGACTGCTTTGAATATCTAATTCTGTATGAAGATGGACTTATATATTTTATTCTTCTCTCAGAATTTCGTCAGTCATACTTCAGGTAATTGTGAGGCTGAGGATATCCTGTAGTTTAGATTTCGTTTCTTTCTTTCATAAGCCCAGCAATTAAAGTTCTGCTAATTATGGTTTTTTTGTTTTGTTTTGTTTTTTAGCTTCAGACTCATAGCTTCCATTCTATATACTGTTAAAATACTGTGTAATATAATTCTATGGTCATTATTTTACATATTCTCGGCCTGTGAAATGGCTGTATTTCTTCAAGTAAACACATTAATTCACATGGCTAAATTAAAATTTTTATGAAAAACTAATAAGGTGTGAGTGAAGAAAGTAACAGCCTATAAAATATGATATATAAAGACAAAAGTTGTGAAATATTGTCCAGACTTTTTAAAAAAAGTTTCAAATAACAGATCACAAATTTCTGGCATTTACCTAAACTACCTGAACTATATACATTATATAGTAAGACTATTAACATCTCTTCTCTTTTCTTTTCTTTTTTTTTTTTTTTAATTTATTTTTGGCTGTGTTGGGTCTTCGTTTCTGTGCGAGGGCTTTCTCTAGTTGCGGCAAGCGGGGGCCACTCTTCATTACAGTGCACAGGCCTCTCACTATCGCGGCCTCTCTTGCGGAGCACAGGCTCCAGACGCGCAGGCTCAGTAGTTGTGGCTCACGGGCCTAGTTGCTCCGCGGCATGTGGGATCTTCCCAGACCAGGGCTCGAACCCGTGTCCCCTGCATTGGCAGGCAGATTCCCAACCACTGCGCCACCAGGGAAGCCGTCTCTTGTCTTTATTTAAAGCAAATTTTTGATGTTTCATTTTTATTCTTCTATCCTCACTCTAGAATAAATCAATTCTAAAATATTGAAGTCTAAATTGAGTTTTTTAAATGTCATGCAAATAGAATATCATCAATTATAATCAAAATTTCAGCAACCAGAATTTTCTAGTATTTAATGTTTTTAGCTGAATATATTTAAGGATAAAAATTTCAAGAATAAGGGGATAGGTATGAAAGGATAAAGAAAGACAGGAGAGGAATGAGAGGACAAGTGCAATTTAAGGGTGACAAATCATCAAATTAGCTAAATGCAGTATTTAACTGAACAATCAAATAATGATATATAATATTTGAAGTCTGCTTTGATGGGTTTTTTAGCACTACACATGCCCTCTTCATTTGCTAGGTATGTTTCATTTTTATTTTCTGAAAACAGTGCAAGACCTTGATTATTGCACACCTATATTCCTGCAGCACATTTCCAGCTGGCTTTTTTTCAAGGGTGGAATCTCTCTTAGTACATGTTGTTTGTGATTCCCTGATGAATCTAGCTCAAATATTATTTTTATTTATTGGCACCTGCTTTAGCTCTTTTGCTAGCTTTCAAGGTCATCCTTAATTTCATCTTGCTCTGAATATGCATAATTATTTCCGACTACTCCAACATCAGAACATGCCACTCTCATTATTGATAGATTGATTGGTTCATTCATTTACTCGTGTTTGTTCAACAGGTGATAATATTGTGTATAAAGCAGTGAACCAGACAGAAACAGTTTCTACTCTGAGGTAACTTCAGCTTGTTCTTTGCCCTGATTCCCAAACAGTTATTATTTCTGCCTCTGTGCTCTTGCTTATATTTTTTTCCCTTCCCATGTACTCTTACCAGCTCTGCAAATCCAACCTGTTCTTAAAGGTCCAGATCAATTCTAATCTTCCTAATGAAGCCTTTCTAACTCACACTGTGCCAGAAAATTCAATTTTTAATTATACGTTATTTTATACATTTTAAAGTCCTTCTTGATTTTTTTTTTTCAAATTTACTGAGTCAAGGCCTATTTCTTCCTTATCCTGCAGTGGCTTAAAGCAGTATTTCTCAGGAAAGACTGTGCATCCCAATCATTTGTAGAACTCTTTAAAAATCCACATGCTCCAATTTACTGTACCTTAGGGCTTAGGATCATCACAAGGGAATCTGATGCACTCTCCTGATTAAGAGTCATTGCCCCAACCAACACTGGACACAGTACACATTGATTAACAGATGAACTGATTGATCTGGGCACTAACTATGGCAGATCACTTCCCCTACATGGACCTAACCAAGTTAAATCACCTTGCATGTGTCTCTGTTTACACATTTACTGTATAAACATGGCAAAGGACTTTGGAATAATTGTATGAAAGATGATATCATACCACAATGTCTTATTTCATTGTCTTTTAGTTTTATTTATGGATAAAATTGATCATAGATGAATTTAAAATTGTATTGAATGATGAGAGGAAAATTACAAAAAATTTTAATATTTATTTTACTTTATACAAAACAAATTTTCATGACAGATTATACAATTAAAGAATAAAATAAAAGAAATAATATAGATAGACAATAAGTGGGTTATAAAAATGTCATTATGAAATAAAAAATATCAAGATACTTCATGGAAAACAGGAGATGGAGAAAAGAGTTGTTTCTTAATACCTTGTAGTTGAAAGACTTCCTAGCTGAATATACGGACTTATTCTGATCAATTGTGGTGGAAGTAATTTGCTCTGCAAAGTGAAGTTACAGGCATTTGAAATTATGACTAAGTGGCCAAATAAGCAATTCAATAACCCATTAAGAAGGCATATGGTCAAGGTGCCTGTTTGTTTGAATGGGTGTGACTGTGGGAAGGGAACTTTAATGCATATCAATCTAAAAGATTGCAATAGGAGAAGATTAGAAGAGCTTACATAAAAACTACAAGATCTAAACATAAATAGGATTCTAGAGTCCTGCTGGCATTAAAAAATAAACAAAAAAATAACCTGAAATATATGTTAACTTTCATTAATTTGAGTGTTTTCCGGACATAGGTGAGAATACATTTCTGTGAATCTCCTTTCCTCCATCTGTATTTAGTGAGAAAAAGAAGATTATATGTACATACATTTTTCTTTCTGCATACAAAGAGAAAAAGCAAAAAATTATGTGGTTATGCCACATTAACTTGCTGCAGATCAACATCCCCAGCAAAAAATAATAAAAAACAAAAGTTGAACAAAATGTTAAAAACAATGTCTTTTTAAAGCCATCATTACAGGGGGAAAAAAAAAAAAAGGAATGTATAACAAGTAGGACAAAGAGAAAACAAAAGAGTTAACCCCCAACATATCAGATATAACAATCAATATGAATTTAATTAATACTTTTTTAAAAGAGTTGGAAAATTACACTCCACAGGCTGAAACTGGCTTGTTGCTTGTTTGGGTTTTTTTAATAGATAAAGTTTTATTGGAACACAGTCTCATTCATTCATTTATGTATTGTCTATGGCTGCTTTTGCACGGCAATAGCAGAGTTGAGTAACTGTGACACATATTGGATGTAGCCCACAAGGTCTAAAATATTTATGCTCTGACCCTTTACAGAAAAAGTTTCCCAACCCCTGCTCTAAAAGACAGAGATTATCAAACTAGATTTAGGAAAAGAAAAAAAAATTATAGCACTTAAAAATGCTATCAATCTAAATATAAATGTATTGTAAATGTATATTATATAAATATAAATATACAGGAAGATTAAAAGTAAAAAAATAGAAAAATATATATCACACAAACACTAACTGGAAGAAAGCTGGTGGAGCTATGCAAATATCAGACACAATAATCCTTAAGGTGAGAAGCATTTCTTGAGATAAAAATGGATGTTTCATAATATTAAAGAAAAAAAAAACTAGAAGAGGAAATAATAATTATAAGTTTTTATGCACCTAATAGTAATATTTATAACACCCAAACTGATAGAATTGAAAGAGGAAACTTTATAAACACTCCTTTTAACATTTCTATTATTAACTGATAGAACAAACATTTCTGTTAGTAAGGGAGAAAGGAAGAACTGAACCACACAATTACAAACCACCTAATTGATTTTTGCTACCTACCTATCTACCTACCTACCTTTCTATGTAATCACTTGCAACCACAGAATAAACGTTGTTTTCAAGTGCATGTGGGACATTTATCAAAATTTACAATACACTGTGCAGTAAAGCAAGTTGCAACAAACGTCAAAGCATAAAATTAGATAGAATGTGTTTTCTGTATTAGAATTAGTCAAAAAATCAATAGCAAACAGATCATAAGAATATTGCTAAATGTTTTAAAATTAAGCAACAAACTTGCACATAACCCATGGATCAAAGAAGAAATCAAAATGTAAATTAGAAAATAGTTTGAGCTGATTGATAGTGAAAATCTGACTTATCAAAACTAGTATATGCATACTTATATTGCATATATTTTGCTATAATAATAAAATTATTATAAAAGAAAAAGACTAAAATCAATGTTCTAAAATTATTCATCTCAAGCAGTTAGAAAACAGCAGCAGATTAAACACAAAGGTAGTAGAAAGGAGGAAATAATGACAATAATAGTAAAAATTATTACTATTACAAATTATTACAAATAGTAAAAATGTAGAAGAAAAACAGTACAAAGAAGATGAGGAAAGTCTAAATTGGTTCTGTGAAAATATCCGTAAAACTGATAAATTTGTTTAGCCTGACCAAGAAAGTAGAGGGAGAAGAAATTGCTCTGTCAGAAATGAAAAAGGGGACACCACTAAGACATTAACTATCAATATTAAAATGATAATAATGGCAAGTTGAAAAGAACTTTATTCCAAAGAAATGGAAAATTTAGAAAAAACTGACAAAGTTTCTCCCTTAAAAAAAAAGCTGTGACAATATACCAAAACTGACACAAGAAGAACTGAAAAAATGAAAGCAATGGTCTGATATAGATTAAATTAGTTGGCTCTCTAAATAAGAACTTTCCTCCAAGAAAAGCTTGACTGTGTTTATTTCAATAATGAATTCTGCAAATCATTTAGAAAAAATAAAATCATATATGAACTATTCCAGAGAAAAGCAAAGAGGGAGCAATTTCTAATTTATTTTATAAGGTCAGTAAATTTTTACAAGAATGGAAAAAAATATACCAATATCTCTTAAGTCCCTTAAAAAAAAGAGCAAAGCAAATCCAGTGATCTATAGAAAACAATACATCATAACCAAGTTGGATTTAGTCTATAAATTCAAAATTGAGTAATCATTAACCAATCAATGTAAGGTATCACATTAATAGAATAAGGGAGAAAAATCATTTGATTATTTCAAAAGTTGCAGAAAAAACAGCTATCGCAAAAACTATTGGTAAATGAGGAATATAGAAAATTCTCCTTTAGATAAAGGTTACCTACAAAAAATACTTATAGTTAGATTTCCATCTGAGATTAAAAAATAGTATAAACATAACTGCCATCACACTTCTATTCAAATATGTACTCAAGATTGTAGCCAGTGCAACATATGAAAAACAATTAGAATTCAAAAGGAAGAACAAAAATGTCTTTTCCAGATTATATGTATACATGTAGAAAATCCTTAAAAATCTATGGAGAAACTATTGGAATTAATATCTACATTTAAGATGGTCTTTGGATATAAAGTCAGTAAACAAAATTAATTGTATTTCTATATACCAACTACAAACGCTTACAAAGTGAAATTAAGAAAATTGTTATTATTTGCAATAACCTCAAAAACCACTGAATACCTAATAAAAAATCTCACAAAATTTGTACAAAAATATTACATGGAAAAATACAAAATATTTTTGAAAGATTAAAGAAAGCCTTAATATGAAGAAGTGCATATTATGAATAAAAATGTCAGTGTTTTCCAAATTGGTCCATAGATGTAATACCAATGAAAATTCCAGAAGTTTTATTTTGTAAAAATCGACAAGATTCTAAATTTATATGAAAGTGCAAATAGCCAGGAATAGCCAAGCTTGAAGCAGAACAAAGTTTTAACACTTAACACTACAAGATTGTAAGAATTGTTATTAAGCCATAGTAATTGACAATGTGGATATATGGGTGGAAATATAAATAGGCCATTGACGTAGACTAAGGAGTCCATAAATAGACCAAAACATGTAAAGCCACTTGCCTCACGACAAGAGGGTGCTTTAGAGCAATAGGAAAAAGATCGTCTATTCAATAAATGATGCTGGTTCATTTGGATATCCCTTTGGGAAAACAGTAAATTTTAACCTTCTCTCACACCATAAACAAAAACCACTTCCAGGTGGATTATATTATGATTATGATTACTATTAAATTATATTTTTATATAAAAGATAAATCATGGGGCTTCCCTGGTGGCGCAGTGGGTGAGAGTCTGCCTGCTAGTGCAGGGGACATGGGTTCGATCCCTGGTCTCGGGGGGATCCCGCATGCCGCGGAGCAACTGGGCCCGTGAGCCACGGCTGCTGAGCCCACGCGTCTGGAGCCTGTGCTCCGCAACAAGAGAGGCCGCGATGGTGAGAGGCCCGCGCACCGCGATGAAGAGTGGCCCCCGCTTGCTGCAGCTGGAGAAAGCCCTCGCACAGAAACGAGGACCCAACACAGACAAAAATAAATTAATTAATTAATAAAAAAAAAAAAATGTCCTGCGATCAGCAATTTAAAAAAATTAAAAAAAAAAAAAAAAAGATAAATCATGAAGCTCCTAGAAAATAACAAATGGAATGTATTTAAGGCTTTGGTGTAGGTGAATATTTCTTAAACGGGAAACAATTATTCCTAACCATAAAGGAAAAGATTGATAATTTAAATATACTAAAATTAAGATTTCTGTTTATTAAAGTTACTATTAAGAGAGTGATAAACCACAGTGAGTTAGAACGTATTTGCAACATATGTAACTGACAAATTGTGTATTGGTAGAATACATGAAGGACTCCTAAAAATCAATAAGAAAAAGAAATCCCTAGACAACCAAATAAAAAACTTGGCAAAAATGCATTAAAAAGTATTTAGGGAAATGCAAATTAAAATCAGAATTAGATACTACTGCACACATACCAGAATGGCCAATGAATTAGACTATCACCACCATACGTCAGGAAAGACGTAACGTAGTTGAGACTGTCATACGCTGTTGTAGGGGGGTTAAATTTGTAGCGCCACTCTGGAGATCAGTGTGGTAGCATCTGCAAATCTAAATACGTATACCCTGGCTCAGCATTTCCACTCCTGGGTACACACCTATCAGACAAGTGCATGTCTGCATCCCAAAACGTATATACAAAAATATTCATAAATTGTATTATTTATCATAGTCAAAAGTGGGAAAAAACAAATGACCACCAAAAATAAAAGGGGTAAATAAACTGTGCTATTTTCACACAATGGACTACTATAAGGCTACGAAAATAAATGAAATATTGCTACACCAACAATATTGATGAATCTCAGGCTGTTACTGCAACTGAAGAAAAGCCAGACACAAAATAGTATGTATTATATAACTCCATTATATAAATTTTCAAAACAGGCAAAGCTAATTAATATTAAAAAACAATTAATGCCGTCAGACACTAGTATGGGCAGTGTGACTGTGACGGGAACAGGCACATTGGAGCTACTGAGATTTTTGCAATATTTTATTTATTAACGTAGCAGATTCACCAATCTGTGAATTCTCTATCTTCTTTAGCCCATGCTGTGGACTGATCTGTGTTCCCCACAATTCAAATGTTGAAGCCCTAACTCCCAACATGATGGTATTTGGAGTTGGGGCCTTTGGAACATAATTAGGTTAGATGAGGTCATTTCAATGGGTCTCTAGTCCTATGGGATTAATGCCTTACGGGTAGAGACACCAGAGAGGAAAGGTTATGTGAGGGCACAGCGAGAAGGTGGTCTCCTAAAAGCCAGGAAGAAAGCTCTCACCAGGAGCACAATGGGTTGCAACCTTGATCTTGGACTTCCCAGCCTCCAGAACCATGAGAAATAAATTTTTGTTTTTTAAGCCACCCAGTCTATGGTATTTTGTTATGGCAGCCTGAACAGACTAAGACAGCCCAGAAGCTTCAGGAAGAGAAAGACTATATTTTTAAATCTTGCATCTTCTGCATGTAGCACTATGCCTGTCTAAAAGTAGGCTTGCAAGAGATATTTAAACACTTCCTTTCAACATGCTCTTTCAGTGAAAGTAAAAATCTCACATCATTTCTTTAGCTTGTCTTACAAAAACGAAACCACGTTATCTACCATATATAAAAATTACAATAAGTAATATTGAATATGCTTTTTCAAATATACTACCTTGAAGTTTCACTACATCCTCTTGCTATTGCTCCCACTTTGCACTCTTTTGGATACTTTACCACTGGTTTACAATTCTTTATAGAATGAGTCACCTCACCTTCCAAATCAGTACTGCAACTTGGGTAGATCTATCAGAATTTAAATCTCAACTGAAAAGTATGTGTTCTTAGTGCTGTATAATACACCTTCTTCTGTGGACCAAAAGGTATTATCTGGGATCCATTATGTAATGCAGGAGGCATATAAAGATATTAGTGTATATGCTCATAGATTATTGGGAAATTCAATCCCACATTTTCTGAGGCATTCTATAATCTATATAATAATAATATGTATGCTTTTGGTTTTAACTCAATAGTGGGTGTGAAATAATGCAAATCTTTCTAATATGCATCTTTCATTCACTGACTTTCTTCTTTTTTAGGTTTTTACTCTCTTCTAAGCCTTTCTTGATTACTTGTTTTTTAGCCACTTTTGAACAGTGCTGCTAAAAAATGTATAGTCAAATATGGACTATATTTATAACTCTCATTTTAATTCTTTCAAATACCATTCCTGCACTCCCAAAAAAGAGAAAAAAGGGGAAACTACCCAAAGCAAGACACTGATTCTGTTTATATGAACATGCATGTTGAAATACAAGGACTTCAAAGTGCAATAATATATAGTGCTTTGCATTTATGTAGCTCTTTGCTTACCAAACAGCTTCACATACTTTATCTCCTTGTATCTGCGTATGTATTTTATTAGTATATTTTTGATGTGGCCTATAAAAACATAAAAATTTTCTGTTATTTATTCTTTAAAATACCTGTGTTTCATTCTGTTTTTGCATTATCAGTCTTACATCCTGGTCAGTTATCTGCTCTTTGTTCTTTCAAACAATACATTTCAAAACCACAGTGTTAAAGAGTAATTGTAAATAAAGAGTGCCCTTCTCCTGAATTATTTCATACTTAACTTTGTGTCTTAATTGTGTATTTTATTCTTTCTGGCATTTTTTTTCGTAATAGAGTTAATCCTATTTTAAAAATAATCACGGTCAATAATTTGAAAAGGGGGATACATGTTATAAGGTCTATTCCAAAGAGCCTTAATTGATCACCACCTTATTGATCACAGCTAATTCTTTATCCTCTGTTGCTAACTAGTTTAAAATCCTCTCATATTTAACCATCTTAAATTGTAGGTTTTCAATATCTTTTATACCTTGATCCTCCAAACCTCTTACCCTTGGGAAGCAACCTCATAAGGGGTAATTTTGCATCTCTCCTTTTTTTTTTTTGTCCCACATTTTGACCTTTGGCAATATTTTACCCTGAAACGTCATATCTCCTTTGAGCAGCATTGACAATCTCTGCTACAAGATTGAATCTCCTCCACAATGATTTCAGTTGCTGCCTTTCAATTGTTTGGGCTTACTGTTCCATAAAGCAATAAAAAAAAAAAAAAAAAAAAAAAAAACCTCTCCACAGAGATATCCCACATCCAGTTGGTAGAAGGCAAACATAATTAATGCATAAAAGACAAAGGATTAAAGTTGTTTTATAGTACTGTATGTTTCTAAGAAAAAGCTCCCCCCTTTTTTTGCTAAACCATCAACAAACATGTATTGTGCATCCTAATAAGAGTGTCGATTGATAAGCACATTACAGTCCCTCTTTACAAGTTTAATATATAGATTATTCCTAAAAATATTATGTAAAATATAGTAGCCAATTTTTTCATTCCCATTATATTTTCTTTATTTCTCATCACTCTAAACCAGTTTTTTATTGATTGTGGATGTTGAGTTTTTGCATTTATTTTGTTCCTAAGTATTCTTCTTTCCTGACATCATCCCAGTGATTCTGTTCTTCCAGCAGTTGTTAATAATGGACTTGGCATCAATATTTATAAATTAATTTATTTATCATTCACTACACTGCTGTTACATTGGGCCACTGTTTTCTATTAGGAACTCTATTGTTTAATATATACAGAGTAGAGGGTATCCTGGACTTTCTTTACATCATCTTTTCACATCAGATCTTATATAGCAAGTCAGAATAACCTCTGAAAGTCCAGAACAAGAGGTCTAGTTAGGCCAGAAGGCTGAAGAACATGGCATTTTGGAAAAAGAAAGAGTACAGTTGGCTTATAATGGGCATGGAAGTGCCATAGATTTAAATAGAGACACAAAATCCAGAGTCTGTGTGATCACAGTCAGGTTTTCAGTTAGATCAGTGATTTAACCCAAAGAAGCCCTTTGGTTGCAAGTAACAAAAATCTTAATCTAATTTAGTTTTTAAAAAATGCTGACATAAATACACTCTTACTGGCTTCAGGATTGTATAGAACCAGGGATTCAAGTAATGTCTCCAATTACCTCAAGAACTCCCTCAGAAGAAAGAAACTCTTCAGAGAGCTCAGACTAATATGTCCCACTGAGGACTTGGTCCACTCTGAGTCACGGGCCTGTTTCTGAAACAAGTGCAGTGCGTGTGGTGTGAATAGTGCAGTGTCAGCCCTACCCCAACCTGTGTGAAAAGCCCTCCTTCACAAGGAACAAGTGGCTCTATTAGTTGAAGGGGATTGGGGCAGTGGGCAGGGAAAAGCAATAGATATGCAGTCGCTGGTCAAATTCCGGATGGTTATGATCAAACAAGCCAGAGGAAGTAGGAACCAATCCTATAAACATATATAACTACTAGTGGGAGGCAGGGACAGTGAAAGAAGAAATACTGGCTACAAAGGGCCAGAACCTAGACAAGAAGGAAGACTTGGTTGATATCTCCAGAACCCAAAGTCAGAAGGATTGGCTAACTGGGGTCAGAACCACAGCAGAAGTGTGTGCAATGGTTATGGAAGCCAGCTGCAAATTGACATTGATAATGAACCAATATCTTTGGAGGCATGGGCTCCTGGTACGCTTCCCCTTCAAAACCTCAGTTGATATACAGAAGCTGAAATAGAGTGTGGGTGGAATTAAAGTCACAGGCCAAGCAAGTAGGGGTGCATTCTTAGAATGGAGGAACAGTCACAAACCTCCTTATAACATGTATCCCCTTTTTCAAATTATTGACTCACTGCCAGGGAATTAGATAGACCTATCAGGTAAATATTATATTATTGCTCAAAATAAATGTTACTATTCTTTTTCTCCAAGCTGATGTTTGATACAGAGGAATTTGTTCTGTACAAGTCCGTATATCCCCACCTCGTTAAGAAGCCTATAATCTTGAATCAACTATTAAGTGGTATTTTCACACCTTGTTTATTCATTACTTTTTCTTGTTCCTGTTTTTCTAAGGAAAAAAATTATTCTAGCACTAACAATTCCATCTCTACTAATTATTATTACCTTGAGGATTATGAAGCTGGTCTAGGTAAAGCACCCAGCACAGATCTCGGCCCTTAGAAAGCACACATTCAATTTTTTTTCTACATAGGAAAGCATAACAAAATAACTCACGATCTGTACTTTTTCACACCATGGCTGACACAGTGCCTGAATTACCATATATTGAATGGAATAACACGAAGACAGAGTCTCAGCTGAACACAACATTCTGATAAACTGATGGGTCAGTGCCTCTGAGTTATCTATTGTCATGAGTTTATAAATGAGGGGAGCCTCATCCTTTGGGGACGTGTCTCAGAGGAAGAGAAGATAAGAGACAGAAGAATCAGGAATGACAGGATGGAAACTTTTCTCAGTTGGGCCTGAGAGTCCAGGCCTAAGTCTGTGGTAGAAGGAAAAATAGTTGAAATGAGATTTCTTCATAAGGGACTCGATGAGACTCAGGCAGAAACCATGCTATTTCTAGGGCTCAGATGACAAAAGTGCAACACAAACTTGGAGACATGAGCTTTCTACAGACTTTTTCATGATAGGCATTCTTTCTGAAATTGAAGGGTAGTTTGTCCCTGTGAAGATGTGGCAAATTGGGGAGACCAAGTTCAAAGGCAGTGCTACTCAAAGTGTGGTCTACATTTGGTCCCAATCCATGAACTATTGGTACAGAGAGTGAGAGTAGGCACTCAGAAACTTTGATAGCAATTTGACATTGCTGTGACTTTCAAGAATATGCTATTTTTCTAGAAATTCATTTTTATTGTATTTTACAAATGTATTGGTTTTTTGTCAGATTAGGGGAGAAAACTCTTCCTTCAGCTGAGGTAGTTTGAAGAGAACTGCTCTAGGGAATGTTCTGTGTATTACTGGAGATCACTGTCAGCTCTGTAGGGGGCAAGTCACCTCCCTTACATGAGTGTCTGGTAGTGAACATCAGTGAAAAACTGAAATGGGGAACGCTTGAATGAATTTATCCCCAAACATATGTGTGCTGAATAAACAGGTTCTGATGATTTGCTGTGTGCAAACATAAGTAAAATACATGTTGGTCTTTATTGTATATATGACCCCACTAGATTTCCAGAAAGAACTGGGAGAGATTTTGGCCTGAGAACTGAGATCCTGCATCAGGAGGTGAGGGGCAATGAGTCAATAAAATTTGGGTTATTAATATCACTGTTGGATTATTTGTTCCTGCCTAGAAATTTTGGGTTAATATCCTACTATTTTCTATATATGTCTATGTATAGTAAAATAATACTATAAAGTAACAGTTGAACGGATTGTTACAGGAGAAACAAAACAGAACAAAAAATAGCTGCTTGGTCATCCCAATAAATAATCCCAAATAATAACAGAGCAAAGGGTAATCTAAGCGCTTCAGCCAGCCCACTGAATAGGAGGACATCAGTGAATACCGTGGGAAGGGGACACCAGGAAAGGGTTCTGGTTGTATTTATTTGAGGACATACACCAGATCTGAGAAAAGAAACCAGAGATCAGAAATAATTTATAGCTTTTTTTGTCAATTAACTCTGTCCAAGTACAAAGTGAAGTGGATTGCAACTAGGGGGATATTCAAGGCTTTCACAGATAGAGAAAGGAAATTCTGGGTGAGAGATAGGCAGACCCCAGGAACTTAGATCTTGGTATCCAAAATATGCAATCATCGAGATAAATACTCATGTCCTATGAGATGGTAATTTCATAGGAGTATCAATTGATTTTAAAGTAAAGAAAAAGAAGAAATGAATTCTGACTTGGTGGAATGCAAGAGTTTCATTGTTTGATGGTAAATGACTTGAGCCTTGGGATTAAAAAAAGATTTTCAAGAGACTGAGTTGAGTTGGTGGGAAGAGTATATTCCACACTTCACTGACCTTGTAACGATGAGTGAGTTACTTCAGCTCTCTGTGCCTGTTTCTGCCTCTCTAGGAGATGACTAACAATAGTAGTGGTTTTATAGGTTTAGTTATAGAAAGAACGGAGGACATAGTGAGAAAGTGAAAATTAGTCCTGCTGATGATCACATGTTCCTAAAAGAACATCAATGCTATTTGCAATGAGATACAATGAGGTCAAGAAAACAAAATGTTTTCAACAGGACACACACAAGGCCACATTCAGCTACACGATAACTAAAATCTTCTCCTTTTGAGTGACTGCTGCCTTCCACCAATGATATTCCAGGTGTGCTTTGTTCCTCCTGAAAAAGATTACATAGATATTCAATTGCTAGACTTGGTCTCACAACTAACCCTACCTGAGCATCAACAAGCACAAACAAGCCCTATAACATACCCCTCCTTATTATTCTCACTGAGGTGCAGCCAGGGGATCTGTGGAGTGAACTTTCCCTTTGCTGCAGCAAGCTAAATAGACCTAACTTTTTTTTTCCTTGGCTACAAGGGTGTGCCTCGTGGCCCTCAGTGGTATTTAACAACAGAAATCATTTACAATAGAGGATGCAATGGATAGAAACACTACACTCTGCCATGCAGGAAGGCCGAGTAGTCACCTTCCATTTTACAAGTGAGAAAACTAAAAGGAATATAGATAGTGAAGTCATTTTCTTCATCAGGACACAGAATACCATAGTGAATGGTGAGCCTGAGCATTAGCCAAGTATCCAAATCTGGTGTTTGACATTATTGTAAAGAGTTTTTGTCAGGAAACTCAGTTTGATGGTAATGGAAGAGATGATAAAGGGCCAGAGTGGACAAGAACGAAGTCTAAGAATTGCAAAGCAAACACAGGATGCCTGGCCAAGGTGTTGGTCTAAGTCTCTTACTCTACTCAATGCCATGCTAACATTTACTAGCACCCTCCCTCACCCCACTGTCTTCACTATATTCGGCTATGGATGACTTCACTTCCTAAACTCGCTTTTCTGAAAAGGGTTCTTACAGCGCCACAGAACTACATCATCTAGTACTTTATTCTCCCCTTCTAGATACACAAAAGGAGAAAGTCTAGCTAGTTAGAAGGGAAGCCAAAAGTTCAGGTCTCCTTACCATACAATGCTCTTCCATGATAAAAAGCATCCTAATTAGTTCCTGTGTTGTGACTTTGGCCACATCCTCTTCATTCACAAACATGTCTGCCTTTCTACAGTACATACTTCTGCCAAAGGTTGACCAAAACAGGCCATAATTTATAAAATCCTATGTGCAGAGCCCGTGTCTCAAGAATTTTAGCTTTTCTCATAGCTTCATTGTACAATTTTAAACTCTTGCTTTTAAAAATTCTATAACTTCTTATATCTTAAGAACACCACGCTCTTCACCCAGATATTCTCTCTTCAATACACAGTGAAAAAAATCAAGGAAATTCCCTAGTGCAGATTTTAATAAGACAGAATTAATTTATTCTACATGTGTTAACCTGCTCTGTGACTGTAGAAAGTCACAGAAAATTGTGACCTTTTTTTGACAAAATAAAAGAATATCTACTCAAAAAAAGAAAAAAAATCAAGGAAATTTATATTATTTTTCACTTGATTTATTTAATAGATCATTAAATCACTTTCACTTCAAGTTTTAAATTATTTTAACATATCTACTAAGAGCACTTGATTTTGACTATCTTTGCTCTATTAAGTTATGCTGACTTTCCTTTGTACATCTCTCATTAATTCCTTGACCTTTGCTGTTTTTCTCATGGTCCTTCATAATATGCCTGTGAAGGTTTCCACTCGCCATTTCTCTAATTATATTTATGTGTAAATAGTATACGGTTTTCACCCTCTTTAGTAATCCTAGAAATGAAATCTAGTAATCTGATAAATTAAGTACAGTACTTCTCACTCTTAGATTTCATGTATTAGGTGTTGACTTTAATTCACACAATTATAAATAAAATCTACCAAAGCCGAATAATTTTCTCCCAAATATACTTTCCCAACTTAATGACAAAGTTAATCTTTATTGTATTTATCCTAAGTTGTACAGATGTAAAGCAGAGATGACAAGTACTTGGCAATAGGGGATGCCTTTCCCTTCCTATGACAATGGTTTGTAAGACTCCTAAGAAAATCCAGCAACTTCTTCCCTACCTCTCAACAAACCTACATTCTACTCCTCAGAGGTCACAGAGTTCAGTTCTTTTTGGTGTTTCTTCTGATACTTACCTCTGTATTTTTTTTAGTTTATTTTTTATGGAAGTATATTTAATTTACAATGTTGTATTAGTTTCTGGTGTACAGCAAAGTGACTCAGTTATATATATATATTTGAATATACACATGTATTTGAAAAAGAATATATATATATTCTTTTTCAAATTCTTTTCCATTATGGTTTAATACAGGATATTGAATATAGTTCCCTGTGCTATACAGTAGGATCTTGTTGTTTATCCAGTCTATGTGTAATAGTTTGCATCCAGCTAGTCCCATCCCAAACTCCCAATCCAATCCTCCCACATCCGCCCCTTCCCCCTTGGCAACCACAAGTCTGTTTTCTATGTCTGTGTCTTTTCTGTTTTGTAGATAAGTTCATTTGTGTCATATTTTAGATACCATATGTAAGTGATATTATATTACCTCTATATTTTTAAAACACTATGTGTTTACTGATACTAGCTTTTAGTTGTGATGGTTTAGCTCTCTTAAACACCCCCTCATGCATGCCCATATTCTTCCCCCATCCACCACATTGTAGCTATATCGTAATGTGTGCTTACACCAGTGCTGAGTGCTTACCTCTTATGAGTGTATCATTTTAATTCATAGCTAAGCCGTATATTTTATGATCATTGCACATTTTTTGCACAATTCTTTGTTTTGTGTACAATTAATATTGATCCTCTTTTTTTGTGTGCTTAGTTTTTCACAAAAACATCACTAATATATTCCCAAACTCTTTGCCTATTAAAAAATCCCCTATCAATACGTGTAAGTACTTTATTAATCTTTCCATTTTATTTTCTGATGCAGATACATCTCTCCCTAAGCCCTCTGTTCTTCTGTATATACTGGTTGCTCTCTAAGCCTGATAGCTTGCTCTAAACCTATCATCTTGAGATCTCCCTTCTTTTGAGTCTAGGGCTTCTTTTCAATATTCTTCTCCTTTAAACACTTTGATTTCTTTTTCTTCGTTAAGTTGTTCATTTTGTTGGACTATCTTTTATAAGTTCCTTGAGAAATTGCACAAGGATGGTAAGTTTAAGATCTTGCATGTCTGAATAACTCTTTAATCTACTTTTAGACTTGATTGATAGTTAATGGATTCTAGGTTGGAAATCATATTCCCTTAGAATTGTAGAGGGATTATATGGTGAAGACATATACTTTGTTGTGCAAAGGCACACACTGTTTCATTTTCCTCTAGGCCTACTTTGAAGTTTGGTAGGGCCATGTGCCTGGGATTAAGTGATGAATTCCCTTTCCAACCCTGGCCCTTACAACCTCCTCATGAGCTGCCACACTCTCCCTTTTCCCTTGGACTGCACCCAATGCAGGGGGTCCAATGCAGAGCTCCGGTGAGTCCCTAACTGACAGCAGAAGCACTATATGAGAGAACTTAGGCTCCTCAGTACCACCATCTCAGATAGGACTGAGTCACGACAGAGCATTAATATTCCTTTTGCTGAGCCACTGGCATTTGAGAGTTGTTTGTTGCAGAAATCAGCCTTTCTTAACTAATAGACATATTCCCTTGTCTTCCAGCTCCAAGATTTGCTGATAAGAGGTCTAATGCTATTCTGATGCCTGAGTTTTGTATATGACCTAATTAGTCTTCATTTTGTCCTTGTCGCATATTTTTTATGGGTCTTTCTTATTCCTTACTCTGGGCAATCTATAAACCACTTCAATTTGAAGATTCATGTCATTTAATTCTTGTGCCTTTCTTTTAATTATTTTCCCTCACATCTCAAATTAAATAGCTATTAATTAGAAGTTCGACTTCCTAGATTGACTTCTGTTTGTGTTTATCTTTTCTTTCTAATTTTACATCTCTTTCCAAGTTTACATCTTCTACATTTTAAAAGATGTCCTCAAATTTAACTTTTGACTGCATTTATGATTTCAGTCATATTTTTAATTTTCAATTTTCCATAACTCTTTTATTAGTCTTTGAATTTTACTTTTTAAATAATCCTCTGCTCTTATTTCATGGATTCAATATCTTCTCTTATTTCTCAGGGTTTATTTTTTCAAAACGTGACTGTTTCACTTAGCATAAAAGCCAAATTGTTTACATTTTTCTGGGGCTCTTGTAAGACCTCATACTATCTGACCCTGTTTTCCCTCTCTGACATCATCTCCCACTGCATTTCCCTGTGCTCACTGAATTTTATCTACAGTTTCCCTTCTCTGCTTTATTTTTCTTCTTAACACTTATTTTTTACTTACTCTCTTACTCATTGTCTTAGTGTGCATAGTAGAATACAAGCTCTATTATATTTTTTCTTTTTTTTTTTAAGTGCTAGTTCTCCAGTTCATAGAACTTTCTTGGAAGCTATTAGTGCTTATTAAACATCTTTGAATGGATCTTGAAATCACATCTGTATCCAATGCACAGTAGGGAAGGTGTAAGTTAAAACATAAAAAAGCTGTTTTTCTGAAAAACCTGCAAACCTTAGGGAGAACAATCAGTCTCTCTTTAGAACTCCTGCAATAGATGTAACATGAATTCTTATCAATGATAACATTTTCTGGCTCCAAAGTTTATTTATTTTGTTCCCTACTTTCTGATACCAACTTTCTGCAGCCATCCTAAAGAATACAGAACCATCTGACTCAGCGTAGTATTCAGTCTTTCCTTTGTTGTTTAGATGGTCTATAACAAGATTAGCAAGATACTGCTTTATCCTTTTATTTTTGATACCCTTCCCATCCCTTTAATCATTTAACTTTTCCTTTTTCCTTTTTGTCTTACAGCTCTTTCTCCGTTATCTAATGTCCATTCATAAGTCCTCATTGTTTAACATATTCTGAGTTCAAAATTGTGGGAGGAAGGAGTGGAGATACAGAAGTAGCCGAAAATGTAATGTTTATTTTCTGTGTTTCTTAACTGGATTTTTTTAAACAATCACCCTAACTTTTCTGTAAGTCTCTAGAGCAATTTAGCTATACTGTTGCTTGTATTTTTGATTTCATTTATTTGTTTTACTATTTAATTAAATATTTCCTTTTACATGTGTGCTGCAAAATATACTATTCTTTGTCATATAATACTAATCCTCATTCACCTGAGGTGTAAAGTAGGATAAAACTGGAACATGTACAAAGGTCATATGGTACCAGGGCAATGGCACATTTGTGGAATTGAGGGAAGACTGCTATAGTGGAAACTGTAGTCTGCAACCCTGACCTCCCTTCAATGGGAGATCTGTCAGACCCTTTAGGAATTGCCTCATCTGTAAGAAACCATCTTGACCAAGGCCAAATTTCTTCCTAGATAGACTGCATCCAGTGACTGATGTGTGAAATTAAAAGTCAGTTCATTTTGGCCCTACTCAAGACAATTCTGAAGGGTCATTGAACAGCAAAAGCTGACATTGAGCATAATATTATATCTTGACTTCTCCTTTTACCCAGCCCCACTTCTTTCCCTTTCCTTCCACAGTTGTTGATACAGAGTTGCACAGAAGGCTTCAGAAATATTCAGAGGAGAGATATAACATAAACTGAGAAGCTGGAGGTATATAAGGAAAAGCTTCCATGAGGAAGAGATGCTTTAAATAAAACTTAAATACTTAAGCTGTAGAATATTAGGCAGTTGCATTAGTCAAGTGGGTTAGGTTGTGCTGTGGTAACAAATCAAGTGGCTCAGTACAATAAAAGTGTGTTTCTTTCTCATGTTGCATTCTAATGTGCACAATGGCTCTTTAGGATAACTCTCCTCTCAACAATCTAGTTTCCTTCAATAATGTGGCTTCACCATTTTAGAATCCATCATTTCCAGCTATGCAAATGGGGAAGAACAAGCTGGAAAGACAGAGCACTGGGTTTTCACTTAGATATGAAAAGCTGTATACGTTACTTTGACCAAAATTATTTTATTAGATCATGTGACTAGTTACTAGTCACATGATCTAATCCTCATGCAAATGAGGAAACTGAGAAATATTTAGAAGAAAGAAGAAATAGAATTGAGGTGTGAATAGCCATTCTCTGCAACACAGATGTAAAAGTGGAAAATATTTCTGATGGAAAGAAAAGCATGCACAAACACACAGAGTTAAGAGACAGTATGGTACATATAGCTTAAGATGAGGTAAGGAGGAGCAGGGAATGAAGTTAAAGTGGTCATCTAGGATCAGGTCATAAAGGAGGCTGGATGGCATACTAAGAGATTTTGACCTTTTGCCAGACATAAGACTGCCATTAAATATTTAAACAAAAGAGTGGTGTGATCAGAATTTTTGCTAAAAAAATTGCTCCATGCCTTGTTGAGGACAGAATGGGAGAAGAGGACAGGACAGGGTAGCAACCTGGAGGCAGGGAAGCTAATAATGGTATGTAATATGCTGTCTATCATATATTTTGTTACCTGATATTAAATATATAACTGGATAATTGTTTCTTTTTTTTTTTTAATTTATTTTTGGCTGTGTTGGGTCTTCATTGCTGCACGCAGGCTTTCTCTAGTTGCGGCGAGTGGGGGCTACTCTTCGTTCTGGTGCACAGGCTTCTCATTGCAGTGGCTTCTCTCATTGTGGAGCATGGGCTTTAGGTGCGTGGGCATCAGTAGTTGTGGCATGTGGGCTCAGTAGTTGTGGCTCACGGGCTCTAGAGCACAGGCTCAGCAGTTTTGGCACACGAGCTTAGTTGCTCCGTGGCATGTGGGATCTTCCCAGACCAGGGATCGAACCCGTGTCCCCTGCATTGGCAGGTGGATTCTCAACCACTGTGCCACCGTGGAAGCCCTGGATAATTGTTTCTTAACAGACATATTAAGTGGTCCTATGATTTGAACTATACCCAAGAGATATGATGTAGAGCTTCTTTATTCTGTCAAGCCATGTTTTCTCCCATTGGAATAATTTTTTTTCATACTGAACTCTATCAGTTCGGTTTAAGTTCATCTTCATAAAACAGAATCTTAAGTAAGAATTGCTTAAATAAGAGAGAGGTATATTTCTTCTGCATATGAAATAATTCTGTAAATTATTACAGCACTGTCATGAGAGTTCTGTAGGCATCAGGAACCTGGGATTCTTTCCAGATCACTGCTTTGCCATCCTGGTCCAAGATGGCTGTTGAAGCTTTAGCCATTACATTTGTGTTTCAGGCAATAGGAAATGAAATAAAGGTTAAAGAGGGATATGCCTCTTCCATCCTTGCAAGAAGACTACTTGAAAGTTCTACATCACATATCCACTTATACCTCAGTGACCAGATTTCCTCACATGATCAAACCTAGTTGTAAGGCAAGTTAGTCTTTATTTGTGTGACAGTACACACAGCTAAAATCAAAATTATTTTCATTTGTGAAAGAATTGGAAAAAATATTTGATAGGTATCCAGAAATTTCTGCCACTACCTTTTCAAGTCACTGTCATTACCCTTTCAAGTTTATTTCACTCACTATCCACTATTAGAGTGTCCCTGTATACAGATTCATATCTCATTTATTGTTTTACTAGGAGACACTAATTTTAAGAAAGAAACCATTCTCCTTCACTGGTGTTTCCATATGGAGTGCCCTCTCCACATGGCCTCTCTTCACACCATTCCCACTCTTTGAGGAAGGAATGAATTGCTAATTGGTGGTTGGCAAAAGTCTGACATTCATTGTCCAAGTTTCTTTTTTGGCCAAAGCTAATCTAAAAAGAAAATGAAAACTCTGGAGATTAGCATTCTTTTCTGCCCTCTCTGCCTGAGACCCATGTGAGACAAGAATCTTGTGTGAGTCTGTTCTTTAGACGGAGTAGTAGTCCGCTCCATAGTCTATACTAGGAGGTGGGAACATTTGCAGACACATTTGGGCTCACACCTAAAGTCTCACCTTTTAATTAGTTTTTATTAAAACTATAGTTGGTATTTTGATCTTTTGCTTCTGAATTCTTTCTCACTGGGTTATAAGTTCAGGAGGGGAATTAGTACACGATTTATTAGCTCTCTAATTCTCCACCCTCCTGAAGATTCTAAACCATAGCCTGTAGGAGTCAGGTAAAAACACAATGAATGAAGCTGCTTCATGAAAAAAGACAGACAAACTGGAGAATTTTACTTATATAAAGAGAAAAGAAGTTTCTCAACTCTGTTAATGACTGACAGATAGGAATTCAGACTCACAGTTGTGAGATTTTCAGTTTTTGAGGAGAAGCTAGAAAAGTAGATTTTCATATTAAATCATCTGTTTTCAAAATATTCACTAAACTTAACAAAGAAACTCTAGTGAATCAAACAAAACCTGTCTACAGATCCTTTAGTTGCCAGTTTATTCTAAAACCTCATAATTATCTACAAATTCCAGTGTATTTATTCTAGAAAGGCAGGTTATTATTCCTCTCGGTAAAAGGGGTTCACGTAATTGTGACTGGGCACCTTAGATGAGAATAAAATATGACTTTAGGGAGAAAGTCCCCTAGCAATATGAAAATATTCATGGCCAAAAGTAAGGGTTACCTGGCGCAGTCTATATTTAATGACAGCCACTATCTGGAAAAATGATTTGCCTTTGAAGATTTTTTGTTTGCTTGTTTGGAAGTAGTGACTAAATTTTTATAAAATTAAGACTGAGAAAATGTTAATTGTTACAAACACAGTCAAAAACTTGCTTATCATGGATATTCAGGTAGTAGAGAAGAGATACTCAGAATATTCTTACATATAAGGCAACCAGCCTGTTTCAGAGGCATAGTAGGACTTTAAAAATAGAAACTAGCTAAGGTATTGTCACAGGGAGCATCGCTAAGACTCCGTGGTGCGTTGACAACTCATATGAGCAAGGGAGTTTGGGCTTTCTCTCTC
Source organism: Balaenoptera ricei (assembly GCF_028023285.1). Lineage (NCBI taxonomy): Eukaryota > Metazoa > Chordata > Mammalia > Artiodactyla > Balaenopteridae > Balaenoptera > Balaenoptera ricei. Next base: position 108,058,474 of record NC_082643.1, on the reverse strand, counting down.
TCTCTCTTATCTCTTCTCTCTAATGTAGTGAGTATATTTCCCAAGAGTCGTTGCATATTTTTTAAATTTCACCACGCATTCATGCATCAATGTCTTTTTTTTTTTCCACTTCAGGACACAGGACTAAGTTTATTTTTTCAAATAATGGAGGTCAGGGATAAGCCATAGAGGTTGTAGCCTTGCTCTGGGAGGAATGCTCACATTTCATTACCAGGTGATTTCAGTTAACAAAGTACCAAATCCAAGATTTTATATAAAATCTAGAATATCAACTTTAACTCTTTATCTTTTTTCTTTATACTTTATAATGTTTGACCAATCCTGAAATGTAGACTTTTAAAAAATATATATTTGAGAATAAATCTATGGAGTAAATGATTTGATAGAATTTTATCATTTTAGCTTGAACTGTATGGAAAACTAATATTCTAGAACCACACTTTTATCATTATTTATTAAATTAAGTCCATTATATCATTGCTGATATATTAAAAAAAAAAACAAAAAAACAAAAAACTTCAAACTGATCCAGTGAATGTCACCTAACAGTGAAAATACTATCAACAGGTATGTAATATTTCCTTTTGTTCGTATTTCACTAATAAGCACTTAACTTTAAATTATTCTTATTCCTAAATCTTATGTAAGACATAGGAACAATTAAGTCTCCTATTATCTTTAAGAGCATTCTGCTGTTTAGTTCTCTGTGTTACCTGAACGACTAAAGAATAATGTACACAATAACTGAAAAGCTTGTTCATGTGGAATAAAAAAGTAAAGAACTGTCTATTCTTTTCTTGGGCAGGATATTTTATGCTCACACCCTCCTGAGGTATGGCATGATGAGGAAATTTGGGCACTTTATGCTGTAGCACAAGGCAGTAAGGTCAATTTCACTGTAAGGTGCAACTTCTCAGTGTAGCTTCTGGGGTTTGTTGGATATTTTTTAAGGGAGTCAGTCATTCATATACCTGGTCAGTCCTTATTCCCAGCAGATAGGACTGCCACATTCAGCAGCTCCCAAGAGATTTACAGCAGACCTATTACATTTATCAGCCAGTATGTCAGGAAAAAGCTTCAGGTTCAACTTCCTGCTACCCTTCAGAACTTGCTTGCTACCTGAGCCATTAGTCAAGCAAGACTTGCTTGCTACCTGACCCTTCAGAACTTGCTTGCTACCTGGACCTCTTTCACAACTTCTCCTTCAGCCTGGGATGCTGTCTTCTGGTATGTGTCTTGGCAACATATTTATACCTTCTTAGCCTGTCCTTCTCTTCACATAGATCTATTTCCAGAATCAATATTCTCTTCCATTGAACTATTTGTCTATTTTATATCAATAACACACTGTCTTGATTACTATGCTATATAATAAAGTCTTCTGACTTGCTTTCTTCAAGGTTATCTTTGATATTCTAGGTTCTTTCCATTTCCATATGTATTTTAGATATAGCCGGTCAATATGTACAGAAAAACCCACTGAGGTTTTGATTGGTATTGCATTCAATCTATAGATCAATTTAGGGAGAGTTGATATTTTAAAGATACTGAGTCCTCACACTCATAAACATGATACATCTCTCCATTTATTTAGGTCTTTCTTCTTTCAGGTCTTTGAACCTATTGTCACAATTTTTCCTATGTGATATTCTGATACTGTTGTACATGATGTGTCTCTGTCTCTCAGTGTCTCTTTTTCTCAGAGCCCTTATTCTGAAAGAAATAAGCACTCTGTAGATGGAAAGACCCATGTGGCAAGGATTTGTTGTCTTGAGCCAATAGTCAGTGAAGACTTGAAACCTGACAATATTTATATGAGCGAGCTTAGAAGAAGCAGATCCTCCTCTAGTTAAAACTCAAGATGACTACAAGGCTGACCAACACCTTTGAAGGCAGCTTTGTGAGTGATCCAAAGTCAGAGGCTGCAAGCCACACCACATTATATGGCCCATTGAAACTGTGAGGTAATAAGTAGCTGTTGCTTTAATACACTAAATTTTGGAGTAACTTGCTACACAGCAATAGATATCTAATACAATGGTTTCTATTTACAATTAGTATCACTATAAATTACATTGCATAATATATTAAAATAAACATTACTTTTCTTTTTTACTATTTTAATAATGTTACATCAAAGTCTACAGATAATCATTTAAACTGAACCAATCAATTGATACCAACTAGATAGATGATCTGTTTGGGTATAATACTAGAACCATCTGGTTACATGTGATACTAGAAATGATCCAATACACACTATAATACAACAAGCATCCAACACACACTATAATACAACAGTGACATCTTACATGATGCAGTGTTTAAAGTGAAATTACTCCAACCAAAATAATAAAATTACATTTAATGGGAAAACATTTTACAATGCTTGCATTTTTTAATTTAAATTTAAATTAATGAAAATTAATAATTCAGTTGATCAGTCTCATGTTCTACATTTCAAATGGTTAATCGCCACATGTGGCTAGTGACAGACAAATGTTCTAAACAGGGCAGTCTTAAGATGTGTTCTGCTAGATTAAACTATCACATTGATAGATGATTTGCTATGTTGATAGGATTTTTTTAAGATCACAGAGCAAAGCAAAGACTGATTCAGAGACCCAAGTCACATCTCCTTTTTCCTGTTTCATATTATTATGCATTAATTCAGCTAGCTACTCCTCTGTTGTATATATTTGCGTGATAATAAACTGCAGTCTCTGCCACATATAGTAAGGAAGAATTTCAAATTCTTCTCAACTGCAAAAAGGTAAACTGGTCAAGGCTAAAGAGGCTCAAAGATAATGATGGACAGATGCAATTTTCAAGAATTTTCCTGTTTGGAAGGAACATAGGCAGATGTTACAGGGCTCACAAAGGCTAATATTCCATGGCAAAAAGACAATTTGTCTTATTTCTCATGTTCTGTACTGCCCTTTCTGAGCAAGAATTTCTTGCACAGGTTATGTGTCTCTCTTGTTCAGGTCAGACTTTGTAGTGCTTGTGGCATAAATTTAATCATAAGAGAACATGCTGGAATTCTCTAATGCTATTCACCTCTAGAAAAAAGGCAATGCATCACAGTTTAGTGCTTTTATGGCACCATCTTATTTGGTCAGATAACCATTGTTTAAAGAACACACTAACACTTTTTATGTGAAAGCTGTTAAAGTACTCTACTTGGGTCATATCCACATGGGAAACATGAAGTTAAAAGTTGCACAATTATTTAAAATTTTTAGGACATAATTGATTTTTTTTCTTCACTTTAGCTATCAAAATTTTTAATGAAAATTGTATCAACATTTCTTCTTTAATTTCAGGGACACAAATACAGGTAAAATTCTCTGTGTATGGGAACAAATCATTACAAGGTTGAATACACAAAAGTCAGAGAGGTGCAAGGATGTGAATTTATTTTATTTAACTGAACTGAGTTTGCTCATGAAATCCCGCATTGTGGTTCAATATTTAGGAATTCAAGATTTAAACCTAGTCACTGTCCAGTTTAAAAAATAATCTCTTTTGGGCTTCCCTGGTGGCGCAGCGGTTAATAATCTGCCTGCCAATGCAAGGGACACAGTTTCGAGCCCTGGCCCAGGGAGATCCCACATGCCGCGGAGCAACTAAGCCCGTGCGCCACAACTACTGAGCCTGAGCTCTAGAGCCCGCAAGCCACAACTACTGAGCCCATGTGCCACAACTACTGAAGCCTACGCGCCTAGAGCCCGTGCTCCTCAGCAAGAGCAGCCACGACAATGAGAAGCCGGCACACCGCAACAAAGATTAGCCCCCCCCCCACCCCAACTAGAGAAAGCCCACACACAGCAACGAAGACCCAATGCAGCCAAAAAATAAATAAATAAAAAAAATTTATTTAAAAAAAAAAATAATCTCTTTTAAGTTATTTCAGACAATTAAGAGTTTCCCCTCTTCTACCCTTTTTTCTTCACTGCTCCTCTACTGTCATCTAAGCATGGAATGATGGCAGGTTTCATGGAGTATCTGGGGGCAGATATCTCTGCCCCACTTTTTTCTGCTGTATCCTCAGTTAAATCCTTCCTGGCCTCCAGGATGTGCAACCAGCCTCCTCCTTGCTGGAGGGAATTTGGTGGAATTTGCTGTTCGTGTCCTCAGTTCCTCACAGGGTCTCCCTCTGCAGGGAACACGCTGCCGTTTCCTTGTCTTGGAGCCACAGCCCAGCCTATCTCTCATCAGCACTCTCAGCACTTTCAAATCCTTCATAAGATCTTTTTGAAAATTCTAGATCTTGCCTCGTGTCATGTAATGTTTATGAGGAATTCTCAAGTTGATATGTGTGAAGTATGTTTCAGATATTTCTTTAATATATTATGCTACTATTTTGGTTCTACTCTGTCCACTCAGTTTTGGCAAATGACAATCTGTAAGGCATTTCTTCTCGCAGTTACAAACCAGAAGAGTATCACAAGCCCTCACTGCTTTTGTTTTTCCCGTCAACTTATTTGAGAGTTCTATCATCTTACTCTTCCCCTGGACCTTAGGTTTATCGAGATGAAAGCGCTAAATCCTTTCTTAGCAACATGAGCAGTGTTTTACCTTTAGTCTTTTCTACTACCTAGTTATTCAGCTACTCCCTATTAGCCCGTTAAGTGCTTTCTCCTTCCTAGGTTTTAGACTGTTTTCTAAAAATGATCTCTTTGTTCTATGATATCTGTTTCTTCTATCTGACAAAATAAATGTCATTGATCTAATGGGCAGCGAGCCCCAGGAGAAGTTGGAAGTAGGAATAACGTCAGGAAACAAAAGGGAAAAAAAGCCCAGACAAAACAAAACCTTTGTACTAGGTCTGCAATACCTGCTTGCTTAGAAGTAGAAGGACACCTAGGAGAGCAGATAGTCTTTGCAAGAATGCAAAGATTTGCAAAGTTGGGAGGGTGTAGAATGCAACAGGTAAATCTGGAGAAGTACCTAGTTGCCTGGGTGTCAAGAGGTTATTAGAGTGACCTGACTGAGTATAATATGGGACCTTGTCTGAAGCCTCTGGGAGGAAGGCTTTTCTGCAAAGAGACAAGAGAACTTTCATTACACCAGACAAGAGAGAAGCTGAGATTAGTCAGGGTAAGAAAAACCGTCAGAGGCCAGTGAATATATCCCTTGCCCCATGCCACAAAAATATACAAGCCACCCAAAAAATTAACCCTGGGTGATTACGGCAGGAGATGTGGGAATTAAAAGAACACTGACTGTGAATTAATAGTTACAACAAGAGTCTTAGTTTTTCTCCTAATTTTTTTGGTTTGTTTTTGGTATTGTCTTTATGAGACTTAATTTTTTTAAAAAATCAACAAAGTATCATCCTTAAGGGCAGGATTTAGTCTTGCCATCTCAGCATCCATCAAATAAAATGGAGGCTTTAGACTTTATTGATGTAAATTATAGAATATAAAGTTATAATTATGCATTTTACACATATTTAAAATGCTCAAAGCTTGGCATATTAATATAAACTCTAAGGATGCTCCCAAAGCAACCCCTGCATCATATCACAGAAACATGGTTTCTTATCCTTGTAGAGCTGGAGGACCCCAGGAGATGGCTCCCAGCTTTTCTCTTTTGACTTTTTTCCTAATGAATCTTATAATTTAAGATAAATATTCTACGAAAATGAGTAATAGAAAGTGTAGATTTATTCAAAAAAAATTAACACTGAAAATAAATAGTCAACTTTGGGGAACTTTGAAGAGATCCAGAACCCTTGGTTTATAAAAATTAATCTGAACGTGTTGAGTTCTCTCACTTGAATTGATCTCCATTGCTATTCCCATCTCCACTGAACAGCGAAACATATTTGGATCTATGCCTCTTTTCCTAGATTTTCTCTCCAAAAATCCCTCTCTCAGGGCATTTGTGTATACAGCAGAACTTGTTGAAAGTTTGCAGAGGGGTTCTAATCATAACAACTAAAACTCTTTAATATTAAATAGCAGACATATTTGTTCTTAAAAATTCTTTGAGCGTGAATCACTGGTAATTTCTCACTGACAAATTTTCTCTGCAGGCTAATGCCATGTAATTTGTTATTTAGTTCCTTTTCACTCTCCTCTCTCCTCAATCTTTGTTTCCTCTGGTGTTCTGTTTTTATTGTGAACTCATGTTACTCAGGGTATAATTTGAATTCTATGAGAACTTGGTTTTAAATGTGCCCTTGCCAGGATGATATTCTTATGGCTGGTGTTGGAGGGGCCATCAACCCATGACTATTTTAAATTAAATCTTAAATGGGCTTTTCCAGGTCATGTAATTTGTGAGAATTTGAAACCCACACTCTTAATCCTAAGATATATTATTTTTATGCACTCAAACGAAGGGCTGAACTAGTTAGTTTCCCTTGCATCTACATTTGTGAGCAGGTGATTTTCTGGTCCACCGTTTTACTTTATATACTTTGGCTTCTTATGTGAATGTTTAGTCCAACTCTTCAGTGTACATGGGTTGAGGGTCATGTGTCTTTTTCCACATGTGCCTTTTAAACCCAGGAGTCTGAAGTAGAGGAATTGGCCAACTCTGCTAGGGTAGCCACCAGCTTTAGCCCCTGCTTTGATGTATGGATTCAGGCTTTCATTTCATTTTCATCTTCTGTGGAAGCCCGCTTATTACTTGCCAGCTCAGATGTGATTTTAAGAAAACTAGAAATATTTCAGCCAGCATTGTTTTGTATTTAATGTTTTGTAGACAGAGAGTTTTCAGGATATCTAGTCTACTGTGTTTCCAGAAGTGCCAGTCCCTCCCTTCTTCTCTCACTCACCACCAATTTCTGTTCATTTCATAGGCAGAGCTGTCCAGTTTTCATCTTTGTGGGGAGTTGTATTTGAATATTGTAAATATTGTAAATATTTCTTCTGGGCCTTGCCTTCTCTGCACAAAGAAGCCTAACAAGGTACTATTTTAAGCAAAGACAATTTTGACTTTAAAGGAGATGTCTGTGACATCTATTAAAATACTAATTCTTCATACAACTATATCATGTTTTCTAAAGTTTTACCCCTAAATCATTAACATTGGCAAGTAGTAGTAGTTGTTTGGTCTTTAATTTGTAAGGATTTTGAAAAAGTATTTATGAATGGACCACATCATGCTTGGGCCTTATTTTATTTCATCTTCATAGTGTCAGAGTTCCCCAGCCCTTGCTGGGGCTTATGCCCAGCTGTCTAAACTAGTGCTGCTCCAAGTGTGATCTGCAGAGTGATGATAGTTCATAGATTCTTGGTATTGGTCTCTGTTAAGTAAAGTACAGAAATGAAGTGCTTAGAAACCTTTACAATTTGACATTTCAGAAATATCTAAACATGTGGTATATGAATTAATCTTATTGAGCAGGACATAGGTTGTGCTGATGGCAAACTCATGTGATAATTTGTTTTTGGTGGAAACTATGTGATAGGTGTGCATAGAACAAATTCATTTCAGTCCATGTAAAATGGGGATGGTAAGATAAAAACTGATCCTTTATAAGAGATAGTTTGAGAAAGATTGGTCTAAATAATAATGGGTATTTTATACCTTCAGATGAATTCAGAGAGTTACTGCTGGGGATATATACAGTTATTTAGAATATATCAGTGATAAAGCCCAATTCTAGATTTTGTTTTCTGAGTAGCCAGTGTCTTTAATCTGAAATTGTATACCTTTACCTCTTATGTGCATGCCACATGAAGGAACAAACAAAAATTCAAGTTATAAACGTATGTACCTCACTGGACCCCCATCAGCTGGTAATTGGTGCTATTACACTAAGCAAAGATAGCATAAAAGTTGTCACCATTCAAGAGTCAGTGTAGTTTGGGAGTTGAAAATCCCAGCTCTGAAATAAGAATGCCTAGTTTTAATCCCAAATTCCACCACTTAGTAGTTGTGTGATGTTGGGTAAGTTACTAAAACTTTCTGAGCCTCACTTTCCTTATCTGTAAAATGAAGATCATGGTAGTGATCCCATGTGATAAATTTGTTTGGGAAAATCTCAGTAAATGTTGTCATCATCATTTTTGTTACTATTTCATGTACTTAGAGCAGAGAAGAATGCAATGGTAATCCACGTGTCCATCAAGCACACATATGTTATTTTTTGAGCTTTAATAGTGAATGAGAAAATGCAAGTATGCAAGTTTTAAATGTGTACTTTTACTCTCCTCTTAATTTTCCTAACCCAATTTGCTTTTTGGTCCTGGCTCCTAACTCTTCTCCAAGCAGCTCTCTGTATCTTTGTTCACCACAATTTTCAAATATTCTTGCTTGTCATCATTCTTTACAAAATAAACATTCATTCAACACCTTCTAGGTGCCAGGCAGTGTTATTGGCTCTTGACATAAAGAGAAGAATCAAATACTGTTTCTGTTTTCAAGAAGTTTACAATTTGGGCTATCACATATGTAATAAAGATGAGTGTTGTGAATGTTATGATAAATATATGAACAGAGTAAGAGATCAAAAAAGAGAAGTCTCAAAATTCTGTGTGAGAGGGTTATGAAATATTCTGTGAATTAAGTGATGCTTCAGCTGATCATCAGTAATGGATGTGTATCCAAGAGGACTGGGAAAAAGGTGATCAGGTGAAATATTTGTTAGCAAAGGTAATGTAAACAGGAATAATTCCATACAGGCATATAGAGAAAACTTTTTATAAGAGGTTAGTGACAAAAACAAAAAGCCCCTCACAGTTAGACCCAAAGCCCTGACAACATTACATCCCCTAAGTAGGATAGAGATCAATGTTTGCACTCAGTATTTCCACCAGACCTTTCTTTTTCAGAAAATCTTTGATTCTCTTCATTCTATTTCCTTCATGTTGTTGAGGCCGAAGAAACAATCAGGAAAAAAAAAAAATCATGAATTTGTTATATATCACAAAATGAAAATAAGCTGGTTACTTGCTCAGAGTAGGGAAGCAAAGTGGGGAAACATACCTAGCCAAGGAAAGGAGGGAGAAAGCCAGTAACTGCTGAACAAGAATGGGCAGCCTGGGGCTGTATCAAGCCGGGGAGTTGCCGAACAAGGGCTCAGGCATGCGCAGTACAGACGGCAGCTCTGCAATACAGTGAGCCAGGGGAGAATTTCTGGACTCAGTTAAGTGACAGGGAAATGCCAAACTGCAGGAACACTTCTTAATGAAATGAATACTCCTGCAGCAAGTTATAAATTGAATATATTTAAATCTACTACTGCTTTCCACAACTTAGTTCTGATTTCCTTGCATGCATTTTCAAGAAACAAAGATCGAAATGGTATAAGCTAAAATTTCTACCATTCATTTTATTCCTCTTTTCCTAAATTTCAACCTCTTAAAGAAATATATACAATAACACTTTTATTTCTAATCCATATTGCTAAGGCTAAATAAAGAGAGAAGGCAAGGCTTGTTTACACAAATGAACTAGTTGTTTCCTTTCTTATGTGATCACTTACTAAACATTAACTCACCTTTATATTTAACCTACACATATAAACACACACAGATAAACACACACACACACACACACACACACACACACACACACTCTCATGCACTTCAATACGTAGAAAGAAAATATTTTAGATACCCTTGACTAATACACTACAACTAAGTACTTAATTTAAATCTTTGCCAGGAAGCTGGGGAGGGGGGGAGGGAGGGGCGGGGGTATTTTGGATTTCAGCTTTAATTTGTGAAGATTCTCTGCCTGTTGTAAGTTACAGTGGAGAATGGAAAAGGATCCCTCTATGAAAACTGGGTTTTATGTGACTGACACATGCTGCATTTTTAATAACACAGACTGAAATGCATTATTCAGAATTCACTGTTGTCCAGTAATTCAGCTCTGCTGTAGATCTGCATACTTCTAGTAAGTCTGTTACCTGCAAAAATTCAAATTCTTTTGGTGATCAATACTAGTAGCCAAGATAGTATTTGTCTGCTTAAGTAGAATGTAGTGAACTAGCACAAGGGATTATCATATCATATTTCAAAATCAGATAATTATGAATCAGTATCTACTGTGAGCTATCTCAGTGAATATCTAAATGTATCTAGCCATTTTGATTTTGATTTTCCTTTGACTAGTGAGAATAACATTGCATTTACACAAGGGAAGCATTCCATTTCAGGTAACAATGCATAAGTATAGATATCACTTCTTAAAAGCTGTAACAGAGGCCTTATAGAGTTTCAGAAATTCTTGAAGCTCAGGGATGGTGTATTTAGAGGTGATATTATTTATTGTTATTCATCTAATAATGAATATAATCTCAACTTTTCAAGATCAAACATATATATTATATGGCAACCCAAACTACCAGAACTAGTTGAATAGCCCATGCCCTTCTAAAATTAATATACATACAATAAGACAATCATATAAAACTTAGAATCAGAAAGTTTTTACTCAAGATCCAACTCAGCTACTTGCTCCTTACTGAGTGGGTTTAAGTCATTTATCTGATCTGAACATCATTTTCTTCATCTGTGAAAGAGAGTTTATAATAATCCGTACTTCAAAGATTCTGTGAGATTCAAATGAGATAACATAATACATATGCTTTGTAAGTGATGTTATAAAGCCTTATACAAGGGTAAGTTTTATAATTATTGTTATTGCCAATGTTTTCATTTTTATGTCAAAATATTTGCTGCCATCACTTTGAAGCATGCTTTAAAGATCAAAGTTTGCTGTGATTAACTGTCAGTGACTTTGACTTCCACCTGCCTTATGTTAAGTTTTTCAATCTAAACTCATACAGGAACAGTGTATTAACAACAAGAAAAATTATTAGCATAACTTCAGAATGCTTACCTTGTATAGATGCAGCTCTTCCACTAGGATAATGTGATCTGTAAACTGTACAACTTTGGTATTTGGTATTTAGCATTCTTGCTTATTCCTATTCAAGAGTGACCACTGTAAGTTCATGATCTAGAGTAGTTTGTAATTAGAATAATAATACCTTCTCCATGGGGTTTTGGTGAAGGATAAATGAAGTAATATATGCATAATTCTCAGTGCAAATCTCAGTGAAACCTGGTAACATGTGTCTAGTGTGTGGGAATATAATCTCGTAAAGTTAATGATCATAGGCTAGCACCAAACAACTGAATTCAAGAAGTGCCAGGGAAAAAATAGAAGAAAGACATGAAGTTCCTAGGGAATGCATTTCAAATGATTGATGGAGATCCAAAATATTTTTCTTCTTTGTATGTCTTACAATAAAGAATATATACATATCTATCTATCTATCTATCTATAGTATTGGTTCTGGCTATCTGGAAAACACTAATACATTGAAAATCCACAAATTTTATCTTAAGTCTGAACTGCTCATCAAACCCTAAACATATATATCTAGCTTCTAACTTGACTGCATTGGAATGTGTAATAAGTACCTCCAAATTAACATGATTAAATCTCTTCCCAAATTCAACCTGCTCGTCCTTCAATCTTCTCCATCTCAATAAATATATATATATATAATAGTCTATGTGTGTGTATATATATATAAAGATATTTATTGTAAGGAATTTGCTCACATGATTATGGAGGCTGAGAAGCCCCAAGATCTGAACTTGTCAAGCTGGAGACCCAGGAGAGTTTATATATAGTTCCAGTCTGAGTCTGAAAGACTGAGAACCTAGAGGGTCAATGATGTAAGTTTCAGTCAGAAAGTCAGCAGGCTTGAGACCCAAGTAAGAAGATTCAATGTTCTAATTCAAGTCCAAAGGCCAGAAAGGACCAATGTTCAGATCAGATCATTATGCAGGAGGCCTAACTAACCCTCTTACTCAGCCTTATTGTTCCATCAAGCAAGTCTTCAATTGATTGAATAAGGGCCAGCCACATTAGGGAAAGCAATCTGCTTTACTCAATCCATGAATTCAAATATTAATTTCATCTAAAAATACCCTCACAGATACACCCAGAGTAATGTTTGATCAAATATCTGGGCACCATGTAGCCTAGTCAAATTAACACATAAAATTAACTGTCATAATTACCAAAGATTTAAAGTCATGATACTGGATGAGATCTCCAAAGAAGATGCAAGAACTAAACCCTGGAAACTCTAATGTTTGAAGGCTCTAAAGATTAGGGATATTCAGCAAAAGACAGAATGGTGAGACCAAGCTGACAACATACCACTCAGCACAAATGACCAGAATGACCTTCCAAGTGATATGAAATTCTTTGATGGAGTATTGGACAAGATGGAGAACCATGATGCTGAGCATATATGGAAATAACATCGAATAAAAGGTGGAAGAGTGTATCAATTGTCTATGTAGAGATCTTATGTAAGTTATATTAAGACATCTGACAAGGGACATACAAGTTGGGTTTTTTCGGTTTTAAAACACACACACGAGGATTAGGAACCAAGATGGCAGAGTAGAAGGACGTGCTCTCACTCCCTCTTGCAAGAACACCAGAATCACAACTAGCTGCTGGACAATCATCAACAGGAAGACACTGGAACTCACCAAAAAAGATACCCCACAGCCAAAGAAAAAGGAGAAGCAACAATGAGATGGTAGGAGGGGCGCAATCACAGTCAACTCAAATCCCATAACTGCTGGTTGGGTGACTCACAGACTGGAGAACACTTATACCACAGAACTCCACCCACTGGAGTGAAGGTTCTGAGCCCCACATCAGGTTCCCAACCTGGGGGTCTGGCAACGGGAGGAGGCATTCCTAGAGAATCAGACTTTGAAGGCTAGTGGGATTTGATTGCAGGACTTTGACAGGACTAGGGGAAACAGAGACTGCACTCTTGGAGGGCACACACAAAGTAGTGTGTGCATCGGGACCCAGGGGAAGGAGCAGTGAACCCAGAGGAGACTGAACCAGACCTACCTGCTACTGTTGGAGGGTCTCCTGCAGAGGCGGGTGGTGGCTGTGGCTCACTGTGGGGACAAGGACACTGGCAGCAGAAGTTCTGGGAAGTACTGCTTGGCGTGAGCTCTCCCTGAGTCCACCATTAGCCCCAACAAAGAGCCCAGGTAGGTTCCAGTGTTGGGTCGCCTCAGGTCAAACAACCAACAGGGAGGGAACCCAGCCCCACCCATCAGCAGTCAAGTGGATTAAAGTTTTACTGAGCTCTGCCCACCAGAGAAACAGTCAGCTCTACCCACCACCAGTCCCTCCCATCAGGGAACTTGAAAAAGCCTCTTAGATAGCCTCATCCACCAGTGGGCAGACAGCAAAAGCAAGAAGAACTACAATCCTGCAACCTGTGGAACAAAAACCACATTCACAGAAAGACAGACAAGATGAAAAGGCAGAGGGCTATGTACCAGATGAAAAAACAAGATAAAACCCCAGAAAAACAACTAAATAAAGTGGAGATAGGCAACCTTCCAGAAAAAGAATTCAGAGTAATGATAGTGAAGATAATCCAGAACCTCAGAAAAAGAATGGAGGCAAAGATCAAGAAGATGCAAGAAATGTTTAACAAAGACCTAGAAGAATTAAAGAACAAACAAATAGAGATGAACAATACAATAACTGAAATGAAAACTACACTAGAAGGAATCAATAGCAGAATAACTGAGGCAGAAGAACAGATAAGTGACCTGGAAGACAGAATGGTGGAATTCACTGCTGCAGAACAGAATAAACAAAAATTAATGAAAAGAAGTGAAGACAGCCGAAGAGACCTCTGGGACAACATTAAACGCAACAACATTCGCGTTATAGGGGTCCCAGAAGGAGAAGAGAGAGAGAAAGGACCTGAGAAAATATTTGAAGAGATTATAGTCGAAAACTTCCCTAACATGGGAAAGGAAATAGCCACCCAAGTCCAGGAAGCGCAGAGAGTCCCATACAGGATAAACCCAAGGAGAAACACGCTGAGACACATAGTAATCAAACTGGCAAAAATTAAAGACAAAGAAAAAGTACTGAAAGCAGCAAGGGAAAAATGACAAATAACATACAAGGGAACTCCCATAAGGTTAACAGCTGATTTCTCAGCAGAAACTCTACAAGCCAGAAGGGAATGGCATGATATATCTAACGTGATAAAAGGGAAGAACCTACAACCAAGATTACTCTACCCAGCAAGGATCTCATTCAGATTCGATGGAGAAACCAAGAGCTTTACAGACAAGCAAAAGCTAAGAGAATTCAGCACCACCAAACCAGCTCTAAAACAAATGCTAAAGGAACTTCGCTATGTGGGAAACACAAGTTTATAGCTATACAAGCCTACCTCAAGAAACAAGAAAAATCTCAAATAAGCAATCTAACCTTACACCTAAAGGAACTAGAGAAAGAAGAACAAACAAAACCCAAAGTTAGCACAAGGAAAGAAATCATAAAGCTCAGAGCAGAAATAAATGAAATAGAAACAAAGAAAACAATAGCAAGGATCAATAAAACTAAAAGCTAGTTCTTTGAGAAGATAAACAAAATTGATAAACCATTAACCAGACTCATCAAGAAAAAGAGGGAGAGGACTCAAATCAATAAAATTAGACATAAAAAGGGAGAAGTTACAACAGACACCACAGAAATACAAAGCATCCTAAGATACTACTACAAGCAATTCTATGCCAATAAAAGGGACAACCTGGAAGAAATGGACAAATTCTTAGAAAGGTATAACCTTCCAAGACTGAACCAGCAAGAAATGGAAAATATGAACAGACCAATCACAAGCACTGAAATTGAAACTGTGATTTAAAATCTTCCAACAAACAAAAGTCCAGGACCAGATGGCTTCACAGGCGAATTCTATCAAACATTTAGAGAAGAGCTAACACCCATCCTTCTCAAACTCTTCCAAAAAATTGCAGAGGAAGGAACACTCCCAAACTCATTCTATGAGGCCACCATCACCCTGATACCAAAACCAGACAAAGATACTACAAAAAAAGGAAATTACAGACCAATATCACTGATGAATATAGATGCAAAAATCCTCAACAAAATACTAGCAAACAGAATCCAACAACACATTAAAAGGATCCTACACCATGATCAAGTGGGATTTATCCCAGGGATACAAGGATTCTTCAATATATGCAAATCAATCAATGTGATACACCATATTAACAAATTGAAGAATAAAAACCATATGATCATCTCAATAGATGCAGAAAAAGCTTTTGACAAAATTTAACACCCACTTATGATAAAAACTCTCCAGAAAGTGGGCATAGAGGGAACCTACCTCAACATAATAAAGGCCATATACGACAAACCCACAGCAAACATCATTCTCAATGGTGAAAAACTGAAAGCATTTCCTCTAAGATCAGGAACAAGACAAGCATGTCCACTCTCTCCACTATTATTCAACATAGTTTTGGAAGTCCTAGCCATGGCAATCAGAGGAGAAAAAGAAATAAAATGAATACAAATTGGAAAAGAAGAAGTAAAACGGTCACTGTTTGCAGACGATGTGATACTATACATAGAGAATCCTAAAACTGCCACCAGAAAACTGCTAGAGCTAATTAATGAATCTGGTAAAGTTGCAGGATACAAAATTAATGCACAGAAATCTCTTGCATTCCTATACACTAATGATGAAAAATCTGAAAGAGAAATTAAGGAAACACTCCCATTTACCATTGCAACAAAAAGAATAAAGTACGTAGGAATAAACCTACCTAGGGAGACAAAAGACCTGTATGCAGAAAACTATAAGACACTGATGAAAGAAATTAAAGATGATACCAACAGATGGAGAGATATACCATGTTCTTGGATTGGAAGAATCAATATTGTGAAAATGACTATACTACCCAAAGCAATCTACAGATTCAATGCAATCCCTATCAAATTACCAATGGCATTTTTTATGGAACTAGAACAAAAAATCTTAAAATTTGTATGGAGACACAAAAGACCCCAAATAGCCTAAGCAGTCTTGAGGGAAAAAAATCGGAGTGGGAGGAATCAGACTCCCTGACTTCATACTATACTACAAAGCTACAATAATCAAGACAATATGGTACTGGCACAAAAACAGAAACATACGTCAATGGAACAGGATAGAAAGCCCAGAGATAAACCCACTCACCTACGGTCAACTAATCTATGACAAAGGAGGCAAGGATATACAGCGGAGAAAAGAATGTCTCCTCAATAAGTGGTGCTGGGAAAACTGGACAGCTTCATGTAAAAGAATGAAACTAGAACACTCCCTAACACCATACACAAAAATAAACTCAAAATGGATTAAAGACCTAAATGTAAGGCCAGACACTCTAAAACTCTTAGAGGAAAACATAGGCAGAACACTCTATGACATAAATCACAGCAAGATCCCTTTTGACACACCTCCTAGAGAAAGGGAAATAAAAACAAAAATAAATAAATGGGACCTAATGAAACTTCAAAGCTTTTGCACAGCAAAGGAAACCATAAACAAGAGGAAAAGACAACCCTCAGAACGGGAGAAAATATTTGCAAATGAATCAACGGACAAAGGATTAATCTCCAAAATATATAAACGGCTCATGCAACTCAATATTAAAAAAACAAACAATCCAATCCAAATATGGGCAGAAGACCTAAATAGACATTTCTCCAAAGAAGACATACAGATGGGCAGGAAGCACATGAAAAACTGCTCAACATCACTGATTATTAGAGAAATGCAAATCAAAACTACAATGAGGTATCACCTCACACCAGTTAGAATGGGCGTCATCAGAAAGTGTACAAATAACAAATGCTGGAGAGGGTGTGGAGAAAAGGCAACCCTCTTGCATTGTTGGTGGGAATGTAAGTTGATACAGCCACTATGGAGAACAGTATGTAGGTTCCTTAAAAAACTAAAATTGAATTACCATATGACCCAGCAATCCCACTACTGGGCATATACCCAGAGAAAACCATAATTCAAAAAGACACATGCACCCCAATGTTCATTGCAGCACTATTTACAATAGCCAGGTCATGGAAGAACCTAAATGCCCATCGACAGATGAATGGATAAAGAAGATGTGGTACATATATACAATGGAATATTACTCAGCCATAAAAAGGAACGAAATTGGGTCATTTTTAGAGATGTGGATGGATCTAGAGACTGTCATACAGAGTGAAGTAAGTCAGAGAGAGAAAAACAAATATCGTATATTCATACATATGTGTGGAACCTAGAAAAATGGTACAGATGAACCAGTTTGCGTGGCAGAAATTGAGACACAGATGTAGCAAACAAATGTATGGACACCTCATATATTAATGCATGTATGTGGAACCTAGAAAAATGGTACAGATGAGCCGGTTTGCAGGGCAGAAGTTGAGACACAGATGTAGAGAATGGACATATGGACACCAAGGGGGGAAAACTGCGGTGGGGTGGGGATGGTGGTGTGCTGAATTGGGCGATTGGGATTGACATGTATACACTGATGTGTGTAAAATTGATGCCTAATAAGAACCTGCAGTATGAAAAAATAAATAAATTAATTAATTAATTTAAAAAAAAAATGTATGGACACCAAGGGGGGAAAGTGGTGGGGGGTGGTGGTGGTGGTGAGATGAATTGGGCGATTGGGATTGACATGTATACACTGATGTGTATAAAATAGATGACTAATAAAAAAATAAAATAAAAGACACACACACATGCACAAAAAAGATAATAGAATAAAAAGTGAAAGGTAATGATGATCAGCTCATGTATCATACTTGCTACATGCCAGGCACTACTCCAAATACAGTGTGTACATTGACTCACTTATGTCTAACAACCCTGAAGTGATTATTATTATTCCTGTTTCACCCAGGTAAACTATAGCATGGAGACATTAAGCAAATTGTCCAAAATCATGCAACTAATAAATGGCTAAGCTAGGATTTGAATCCAGGTAGTACAGTGCCAGACTTTGTGCACTTAACAGCAATGATGATGTCTGGTAGAAAAAGAAAAGGATATAGCAAAAGGAGAAGATGTATGGGTATAAACTTAGATGTAAGCAGGTGAATCAAGCAGCATGATAAATGGACTTACTTTGATTTATATTGAGTTTATAGGTAATTTGAAGATAGAGAATTCCTATAAAATTTTGAAGAACGATTAAACACACTTACGGATTTCTGAGTTTAAAATGTGTTCCTCATGATGAAATTATAGGTTAATTGTAAGCCAGAGAATTAGGGGAATTTGGAAAGCATCTTAATAGTTTGAGTGCAAGTAAAATTCAGCAGTGTGGATGTTACACCTTTTGTTCTTTAGGGGGAAGTAACGATGTTTGGTTACCAGTTAAAGACCTAAGCCTTCCGCACCTTTGAGAATGTATGTGCATTCTCAAATTCTTAACTGGAACTCACCCCCCATCCCCGGACCCAAAGTCATCCTCAAATATTAGCTCCATCCTGAAGTCTTCCTTCCTCCATTTAATAAATTCAGGCATTCTTTCCTCTGGATTTTCACAGAAAGTATTTTGTTCACGCCTCTGGCTTAGTGGTTATCATTGTATAGGCGTCCCCTGCTTTTTGAAAGTTTGCTTTATGCCACTTTGCTTTTATCAAAGACCTACATTCATACCTGTTTTTCTAACTGAAGAAGAGTTTTGTTTTTACAAAAAAGGCGAAAAGAGGAAATAGCATCTGGCATTTGTTTTGCAGCGAGACACCGCAAAGGCAGTGCTCACCCCAAATGCTGCGAGATTCGCCCCACCAAGCTCCCTCCCTGGGGACTACCCTCAGCATCTCAGCAGCATCTCGGTCCAGCATAGCTTTGGACTGTGTCCGTGAGAATCTGTGCTTGATCTGGGTTTATTTTGTGCATCCATTAGCAAGATACGTCCTACGGTAATTGCTGCTTCACTTTATGCCATTTCAGCTTAGGAAAGGTTTCATAGGCAAGCTCCACTTCTGGATACTGGGGAAACCTGTATGGGCATTATCTGTAACTGTGTGCAGGTCATCCTGTAGTGCACTATTTGGATATCTCTTCAGGACTGAGACACTTATTCTTCCAGTTGAGACAAGGTTTGCCTGTTGACAACTTAAACTGTGTCCCTCTCGGTGAATTGCTCTCAGCAGAATGGTACTGCCTCACCTTCTTCCCCAGGGAATCTCACATTCAATAACTGTTTGAGGCAGGAGTACAAAGACCTGGCCCATTTGCTCCAACTGGGGATAACCCTGAAGGGACAGCCGAGCTTCAGAACTCCCTGGGGGATTGACTAAGTTTGCTGTTGCAACTGCACTATGGTTCAGTTTCACCTTCTGCCCAGTGCTGCGTCATAGTTGTAACTAGAGCACTCTCATAAATCTGATGCATACAGATCTTTGGTTTCTTGAAGAAGCAGATCTTAACCATCTGTCTGTCTTTAGCATTAGAACTGTGCTTTTAGAAGGAAAAGACATTTCCTTTTTTCCATGGAATAACTTCTATGTAACTAACATTTTGGGTGCCTGCTATGGCTTAAGTGCAATGATCTATAATTTTTGATTACAACTCTTGAGTTAGGTAGTACCATATTTCAGTGATGCTAAGATCCATTGTTTATAAGATGCTTAATCAATTTGTAACAGCTATTAAAGATGAAATATGATTGTATAACAGATCACAGCATATGATATCCATACAAGTACATATACATATGTATTTTTATTTTTCACTTCTGATTTTTTCATTTGAACTCTCCTGCATTGTCAGTGTAAACAATCATCTGAACGTGTTCAACTTTTAGGAATCATCAGTGATACACTGACATTCATAATTCAGTCCTGTGATTTTGATTGATTTAGCACCTTTCAAATGAATGACAAAATTGAAGAGCATGTTTAAAATGCAGGAGGTTTCACTGCATTTTTTACATCATGAGATTTGTACAGTTGGCTCCTTAATGGAAACCATGCTTTCCTGAAATTTAAACACTACATCGGAAAAATCAGATTACTTATATTGGATAAATGAATGAATGAATGAACAAGTAAATTGATTAAAATGAACTTGAGGGGTTCAAGACAAAATACCATCTAAACATACTTCAGACCAATGCATTGTGATGTTTAAGTTCAATTCCCTATAATGTTAGAAGAAAAATAATGTCACGGATTGCTAGAGAATCGACATTAGTCTGGTGACTTAAAGAAGAGAAAAAAGGGTGATAAGTTAAATGTAGTATTGGAGACATTGAGAAATATGGGCTGAACAAAGAGCAACTTAGCAGGCCAAATAGAATGGTGTGTACTAAGGAATACTGAGATCTATTTGCAAGTTTGTGTATATTCAAAAATATGAAAATTAGCTATCAACTTGGAACCTCTGGAGGTCATGAAACTTCTATAAGTATATTCTTTAAATGCATTGGTCTTACCTGAAAGGAAAAAAAACTCCAATCATCAGAAACTCATGACTTCGCCTCTGGGGATTTAAAAGTTAGCTATTCCAGCAGGAAACACATGGATGAGGATCCTTAGGCAATGACTTGTTTTGAACTGTGACAAATTATATTGCTGGCATTACTCAGGCATGTGTATCATGATGCCTGTACAACTGCTTAAGGCCATGAGGCTTTATTTAAAAAACCATAAATGAACATTTAGTTAGTTTACTTTTTTACTTATTTCAAATACTTATCATTAAAGGACATAGTTTCCTAGTAGATTCATTTTACTATTTCAACATGAATTTTAGTAATGATTTTTTTTAAAGATGGTTTTATGATTCCTAAGAGTTCAATGAAAATAGCTTTGTAATCTCCTGTCCAATTCTACTTATAAACTTTGAATTCAAAATCAATATAGACTTTTGCTAGATATGACTACTTAATAATATTTATCAGGAGTATTTGCATGGTCAGGCACCGTGTGTATCCTTGCTGTGAGAAATGATGTTAAGTATATTATCAGACTGTGAAAATATGTATATACTGGAGATTATTGTTATTTATCATTTTTCATGCCTTTAATTTAAATATACTAAAATATGAGCTCATAGAAAATATAGCTATTTTTATATAATTACATATGAATTAATTCAGCACGGTATAAAGTAGCCTAGTCAATAAAACAAAATCATTCCCCTGAACCCCTGTTCAGCTTTTAGCAGAATACAGACACTTGGTGAAGTGTGAGAATTACACGAATTGATTCTGTATTCCTGAGTCTATGTAATATCTGCTAGATTTTAGGAGATAGTTTAGTGAGCAGACAAGTTTAAACTAG
Source organism: Balaenoptera ricei (assembly GCF_028023285.1). Lineage (NCBI taxonomy): Eukaryota > Metazoa > Chordata > Mammalia > Artiodactyla > Balaenopteridae > Balaenoptera > Balaenoptera ricei. The sequence continues at coordinate 108,037,321 of NC_082643.1, read as the reverse complement.
TGGATAAGTGAAGCAAAATGGCATTCAATTCCAGCTAGACTTGGATAAGCAAAGACTGTCTGAGATCATGGTTTTAAATAATGATTCAAAGGTCATTTTAATTTTTGTCAAAACTTTTCTAGTGTTTAAAATAAATATTTGATAACAGACCCTAAACAAACATAAATTTGAATCATTTCTCTCCCTGGAAATATTGGGAGTAAGACTCACTGAAGATTATATAGGGGCCTTGCCATCCATGTACCCCTTTATGTGATGAGGAAAAATGTTGCTTAACATGTACGCTTAACCACCACGCCCTACAACCAAGGAAAACATCATCATCACATCATCATCATCATCAACAACAACGTATCAATAAAACCACACCATAAAGGAGAATTCCCAACAGGCTATGTATCTACTCTAAAAATCAAAAAAAATAATTCCTAGAGGCTCAAGAAAACATCTTGAATCTTTCAAATTTATTCTCCCTTTATGTTCACTTATGGACATGAGGAGAATCTTCTCCAATTTTACCTAGTGTCCATAAATAGCCTAACTGCCCGGGAGAGTATCAAGGATATTGTAGGAACCAAGTGAAGTACAATTATGTGAGAAAGCACCATCATAATGATAGCTGGAAAATCGCAAACTGAATATCAACCAGTGCATTTCTACATAATCCATTGCCAAAATAATTAAAACAGGAATTAGATATCTTAAACTTTTTACTTTGACATAATTGTAGATTCACAAGCAGTTGCAAGAAGTAATACAGAAGGATTCCATGTATCCTTTACTTAGTTTCTCCCAGTGGTAACATTTTGTAAAATTAAAGTAAAATATTACAACCAGAATGTTGACATTGATAAAGTCAAGATACAGACAATTTCTTTCCCTGCAAGGCTCCCTCATGTTGGTGTTTTATAACCAATCCATTTCGGTCCTGTCCCTCACCCCTCCTTAACCCTTGGCAACCAATAATCTACTTTTTTATTTCTGTAATTCTGTCATTTGAAGAATGTTACATAAATTGAATCATGCAGTCCATAATCTTTTGAGATTGGCCTTTTTTTTCATACAGCCTAATCATTTAGGTTGTTCTGTATATTAATAGTTTGTTCTGTTATATTTAGTTTTCTATGGTATAGATGGACCACAGTTGGTTTAACTAGTCACCCACTGAAAGACATCTGCTTTTTCCCTCCATTTTTCAGCTATTATGAATAAAACTGCTATTAAACATGTATGTGCTGATATTGTGTGAATATAAGTTTAAAATTCTCTGGCATAAATGTCTAAGAGTGCATTTGCTGGGTTGTATGGGAGTTGCTTGCTTAGATTTTTAAGAAACTACTAAATTGTTTTACACAGTGACTGTATCATTTTATATTCCCACCAGAAATGTATGAGTGATCAGACTTCTCCACATCTTCACCAGCATTTGATGTTGTCACTACTTTTTATTTTAGCCATTATAAGTATATAGTGATAGCTTAATTTGTAGTTTATACCTGTAGTTCATATTTGCATTTCCCTAATGGTTAATGATGTTGAATAACTTTTCATGTGCCATCTGAATATTCTTTTTGTTGAAATGTTTTCATGTCTTTTGCCTATTTCTAATCTATTATCTTTATTATTATTATTATTGAGTTTTGAGAGTTCTTTATATGTTTTAGATACTCATCTTTTTCTGGATTGTGGTTTGCAAATATTTTCTCCCATTTTTTTAGCTTATTTTTTCGTCTTTTTTATCATGGTTTTTCTCTGAGCAAAAGTTTTTGATTTTGATGAGATCTGGTTAATCAAATTTCTCCTTATGAATTGTGTTTCTGGTGTCAAAGAGTAATTCGATAGTGGAGAAATCTGACAAACGTTATCTCAGCCAGTTTATCAAAGTCAGAATCAATAATGGTGAGACATGTTGATAGTGTGTACCCTTGATAATGATGTGATGAAAATTGTACTTTATGTCTGTGGTTTCTCTCCTCAAAAAAAAACACAACTAAGTCTTACCATGTGAAAAATACCAGACAAATCCCAACTGAGAGACATTCTGCAAAATACCTGCTAAGGTCATCTGAAACAAGGAAATTCTGAGAAATTGTCACAGCCAGGAGGAAACTAAGGAGACATTATTATTGAATGTGGTGTCCTGGATGGGAATATGGAACAGAAAAAGTGCATTAGGTAAAACTAAGGAAATGTGAATAAAGCATGGACTTTAGCTGATTATAATTATAGTACCATACTATAGAAGGATGTTCATAATAGGGAATTCTAAGTGTGGGTTATGAAAACTCTCTGTACTACCTCTACAATATATCTGTTAATCTAAAACTGTCCTAATATATAAAGTCTAAGAAATACATATTTTTTTCAGCTCTGTCCACTGAAAATGCCTAGAAACAATGAACAACCCAATAACAAGAATCACCTTAGTGGCCGGTGGGGCAGGAGTTACAGATAACAAAAGTTGTCTGTGTTTCGATAATTGTTAAAATTGTGTGATGAATAAATCAAATTCCCTTTATTATTCTCTCTTGTTTGTGTTTGAAAATTCCAAATTTAAAAATTAAAGAGCATGCATAGACCTTAAAACAGCAATATTGCTGAATGAATATTGTCTTTTATAACCTGATGTTAGTTATACCTGGACGTAGCTGAACCAACATCATCTGCACATTGAATAGGTATAGCCACTAACTCACTAGCATCCACCCATTCCCAGGCATGTAGGAGAAACCAACCAGTCTCTCTTGGGGACAATGACTTGTGAATCAAATTTATTTTAGCTAATGAATTATTACAGTCACAATGATTTTTAAGGAAGGCATTATGTCCAGAGAAGTACTGAAGCCTGCTTCTACTGGGTGGTTTACTTGGTTAACATTTTTATAGAAGCATAATAATCTTCAAGACTAATCTCTCCCTTCTTATTCTGTAGTCAGAAGTTTTCTTTTCATGGACAAAATATTTAAGTACAATGAGCTCTTTTATAAATGTGAATACAGATGGCACCAGGCACAAGGTTGGCAAATTGTGTTTTGATATTTTGTTGTTGTTGCAACCATATATAAATGTATACCTCGTGGCCAGGGACCATGCTTGCTGAGTGCTAGAATCAAGAGTTGAAAAAAGAGAAAAAGTTGCTCAGCATCCTGCATAAGTGCCAACGAGCCCATCACAGCTTCTCATTGACTCTTTTTTCTTTTTTATTTGAAGTATATTTGACTTACAATATTGTGTTAGTTTCACGTGTACAGCAAAGTGATTCAGTTTGATATTTTTTTTCAGATTATTTTCCATTATAGGTTATTACAAGATATTGAATATAGTTCCCTGTGATAAATAGTAAATCCTCATTGTTTATCTATTTTATGTAACTTGTTATCTGTTAATCCCACTCTTAATTTATCCCTCCCCCCCTTACCTCCCTTTCCCCTTTGGTAACTATAAGTTTGTTTCCTATGCCTGTGAGTCTGTTTCTGTTCTGTATGTAGATTCATTTGAATTGTTTTCTAGATTCCACATATAAGTGATATCATATAATACCTGTCTTTCTCTGTCTGACTTACTTCACTTAGTATGATATTCTCTAGCTCCATCCATGTTGCTGCAAATGGCAATATTTCATTTCTTTTTTATGGCTGAATAATATTCCATTGTATATATACATTCATCTGTCAATGCACATTTAGGTTGCTTCCATGTCTTGGCTACCTTAAATAGCGCTGCAGTGAACATTGGGGTGCATGTATCTTTTCGAATTATGGTTTTCTTTGGATATATGCCAAGGAGTGTGTTTGCTGGATCATATGGGAGCTCTATTTTTAGTTTTTTAAGGAACCTCCATACTGTTTTCCATAGTGGCTGCACCAATTTACATTCCCACCAACAGTGTAGGAGACTTCCCTTTACTCTACACCCTCTCCAGCATTTATTGTTTATAGACTTTTTTGTCTCATTGATTCTTAACTTAGGCACCAGCCTCTTTCTGCTTCTGTTGCCTCATATTTGACTCATATTTTAAGATTATTCACTTTTCCTTAGTGTTTTACTGTGGAATTTTCAAATATATTTAAAAGCAGAGAGGGTATGTTAATCATTCAATTTTATATATTATCAATGCCAGCCAATCATTTTTATCTATAACCCCTGCCACAGTGGGCACTAAGGGTACATGTTGATATGACTTGGTCATTTCTCTCAGCCTTTTCAGTGATCAGAGCTAAGAATTTTTTCAGTTCATTGTGGAGTCAGCCTAAGAATTCAACCTGTAAGCCTGGGGGAAAAATTGCATGAGACGTCAGTGATTGGTTTGGGTGTCAGGAAAATTTCATGAAAAAAGAAGTTCCCATTTCATGTTATTAAATGCCTTTCCTTTAAAGAAGTGCCACTCCAAGAAAAATTCCTGTTTGTTCCTTCACATTTAATGTTATGTTGTCTCTGTTAGGTTTCTTACAGTGTTTTCTGCTTTTTAGTATTTATGCTCATAATGAAATTTTCAAAAAAACCCTAGCAAACAAGAATACAAATGAATTTTAAAAATAGCAAACAAGAATACAAACAAATCCCTCCATTCCTACCAGCATGAGCTTTCAATTTCAGAAATGCCTTTTGCATACGGTTCTTCATATGTAAAGAAGACCTATGAGGTCAAATAGTACAGATTTTCTATTTTTCACATCACTGAACTACCAAAACTACAGCCTCCCATTTTATTAACATGTTAGAGAAAAAACACTCTCTTTCCTACTCATTCTATTTTCATAAGGGTTGCCTTTCTTTTGCAGTCCACTGAAATAGGAAAACCATGTTCCTTTACCAAATCAGTATATACTAACATGCAGGCACACAAACTCTACTATAGTGTGATGGAAACACACTATAATCCCCCATCGTAATGCAAACCTGTAAGTGAAGATTGCACAAACAAAAACTAGCAGACAAACTTACAGAGTAAGATTAGTTTGACAAAGCTATATATATTTCTACATATTTTTGTGATTTACATGCCTGATGATTTCTTCCCCAAATGCTTTGAATAAGGTGTTTCACACTTCTAAAATTATTAGGCTTCTCATTCCAATTCTGACTTTGGAATGAAAATTTCATCATATGTAACATTTATTTCTTAAAATTTTAATAATATACTTAAAAACAAAAAACCTTCACAACTAGTGGTCCCACTGAATTGGAATTTGAGGTTGAAAACAGGCCATTGGAGTCCCTCAGGGTACCAAACCACCTGGCAGAAAAAGGAATGCTCTACTGGTTTGGGGAAAGTTTTCCTAATTACCAAAGAGAAATGTGATTGCTGCTACCTGATGTGGCTGTAGAGAAATCTGTTCATCTGTCCAGAATCTAGGATTATTTCTAGGGCAACTCTAGGATTTTCATTGTACAATAGAAACATATGACAGGCCCTCCAAGGATGTAGGTTTTGGGGTTTTTTGACAGGTAAAAAAAATGCCACCCAGCTTGAGCTATGGCTGCCAGCAAAGGGAAGGTAGAATTGATGGTGGAAACAAGGATTTTAAAGACCAATTTTGGCCTCATAACCAATTGCAGAAATGAGAGCAGCAGTGGAATTTTTCTTTTTGTATTATTATGTATACATGTATATATTGACCATTATCTCATCCCTTTTTCTTTCCCATATTGTTTTTGGGTGGTAAACAACTTTAAAACTTAGTCTTTCTACTATATAACGTTAACGTTGGATTATGATTAAACTAAAATGTGTTAATATCACAGAGCGACTATTGGGAGTTTTGTCTTCCGATTTGGAGGAGAAATGAATGTCTTCATTTGTATTAAAATTAATTGCACCTTATTACCAAATTGATGTTATTATTGTTGCTATGATGAAATTTTTGTTATTTATTATACGTAAGCTCAGATGTGAAAGAGAGTATTTTGACCCGTAAGAAGGGTGTCTCATGGCTAAGTACCATGTTTTTGAAGCTCCCTCTCAGGGGTCTACACACAGTATCCACAGGGCCCCTTTTCTCTTTAGTTTCCATAATCCTCGGAGTGGTTATTACTTTTGGCAGTAACTCACCTCTGAGTTTCTTCAGCATCCATTTATGGCTTTTCCACCATCTGACACCTGGGTAACCAATTTTCTATATTAAATCACTTGTGTGTAAAATTCCATGGCTGGTTTCAATTAGGAAGTAATGAATCGCTGATAAGTATATCCACATTGATGAAAATTCTCTCTGACATATATTTTAGTAAAATTTTCGTGTCTTTAACTATATCCTTAGGCATATTGATAAAATCATAAATTCTATTTTTTAACAATGCCTGAAACAAATGTATTTAAATGAATACCTACTTTTTAGTCATCCAGTTATACTAAAATTGCTCAATATTCGGGGAAGATCCTTCCATGAAGCTGATCTTAGAACAACTCCTTGAGTTACAAAATATCATTAGTTTCTTTATATCACATCTAGGTTTTAACCAAGAATTATATTACCCAACTCAGTTATCTTCCTTTATTTACCTAACTTGATTGAAAATAGTTTTGTTATTCTCCCCATCCCCAAAATATCTATATGCAAAGGATAAAGGAAGAAATAATTTCATAACTTACCAAAGTTACCATTTTGAAGATAATACAAGTTGTGCAAATGTGTGTCTGTAGTATGTATGTGTGTGCTCCTTTTCATTTATAATTTTAAATTAAAGGTGGAATTTAAAGTTTAAATTTATTCTGTATAACTTCCATTATTGGAGATTCTCCCTTGTGAACATCCCCCCTCATACACACAAAAAGATATTTTAAACATTGAGACAGCTTATATAACCCTTCTCTTCTTTAGATTAACCATTGTTTTACTTCCCTTCATTATCATTATTTTTTTTTTGGTAAAGAATTTTTTACTGTGGCAAAATATATTGGGCTGGCCAAAAAGTTCATTCATCTTGGGTTTTCCATAACATCTTACGGAAAAACCCGAACGAACTGTTTGGCCAACCCAACTCATAACATAAAATTTGCCATTTTAACCAGTTTTAGTGACATTAATTATGTTTACAATGTTGTGCAAATATCATCACTATTTACAAAACTTTTTCATTACCCTAAACAGAAACTTTGCAACAATTAAACAAGAACTCTCTATTCCCCCCTCTAACCATACTCTAGTAACCTCTAATGTACTATTTATCTTTATGAATTTGCCTAGTCTACATATTTCATTTAAGTGGAATTAAACAATGTTTGTTCTTTGGAATATGGCTAATTTCACTTTGCATAATGTTTTCAAGGTTTATCCATGTTGTAGCATATATCAGAACTTCATTCCTTTTTAGGGTTGAAAAAGATTCTATTGTATGTACATACCACATTGTGTTTATCTTTTCATCTGTTGATGGACACTTGGGTTTTTTCCACCTTTTGGTTATTGTGAATAATGCTGCAATGGACATTGATTATAAGAACACTTTGAATTCCTATTTTCAGTTCTTTTGGGTATATACTCAGGAATAGAATTGCTGGGTCACATGGTAATTATATGTTTAGCTTTTTCAGGAGCTGTCAAACTATTTTCCACAGTAACTGCACCATCTTACATTCCCACTATCAATGTTTGAGGGTTCTAATTTTCAAGATCATAAAGTTTTAAATACAAATTAATTAAATACCACAGTTAAAAGACAAAAGGAGTCAAAATGAATTGAAATAAGTTTATGATTATTATAAGTTATTAAAATTAAATATTAGAATATAAACAGAATGAAAATAAAGAATGGAAACATTTATGTTTCATATAAACATTAAAAAAAAAAGATTGTTTAGCTACATTAACAAGGGAGAAATGTCAAGGCAAAAAATTACATAAGAACAGATGTTAAAAAAAATTGTAAAAGTCAATCATACTTCAGTAAAAAAAGAAAAAGAAAAAGTGTTAAAATTTACTACAAAGATATAATAATTCTAAATTTGTACAACCCAATAATATAGTCTTTAAAAAGGTTTAAAGCAAATATGATAAAAGCCAAAAGGAGAAATAGACAGATCTACAATCACTGTGGGGGTTTTCTATGCAACTCTCAATAACAGATAAGAACGTGTAGACAAGGCTTTGTGGAAATTCAGATGACCAAGAATGTTTGACTATCTTGGGGAAGCAACGGCATTTGCCGTTCCATATGAATTTGAGGACTGGCTTTTCCATTTCTGCCAAAAAGGCCACTGGAATTTTGTTAAGGATTGCATTGAATCTTAATTGCTTTGGGTTGTCTTATTGTTTAACAATACTGTCTTCTGTTCTATGACGTGAGATGTCTTTCCATTTACTTAAGATTTATTTAATTTCCTTTAGCAGTATTTTGTAGTTTTCAGTATAGTGTTCAGTCTTTCACCTCCTTGGTTAAATTTATTCTTATTTTATTATTTTAGATACTCTTGTAAATGAAATTGTTTTTTAAATTTTCTCTTCAGATTTCATTGCTGGTGCATAGAAACAGAACAGAGTTTTGTGTGTTAATCTTGTATTCTGCAATTTTGCTAAACCCTTATTAGCAGTTCTATTAGCTTTGTTGGTGAATTATTTGGGATTTTTTATGTACAGGATCATGTCATCTGTGAATAGAGATAGTTTTACTTCTTCTTTTCCAATTTAGATGCCTTTTATTTCTTTTTCTTGCTTAAGTACTCTGGTTAGAACTTCCAGTACACTGTGGAATAGCACACAGTGAATGTAGGCATCCTTGTCTTGTTCCAAAATTTAAAGGAAAGCTTTCTGTCTTTCACCATTTAGTATGGCTTAGCTGTAAGCTTTTTATAAAGGTCTTTTATAATTTTGAGGAAAATCCCTTCTACCCTAGTGTTCAGAGTATTTTGTATTATGAATATATGTTGGATTTTCTATGTCAAATGGGATGATCATAATAGTTGGAGACTATGTTGTGGCGTTTGACAAGATTTCATTCCTTTTTAAGGCTGGATAATATTCCATTGTATGTATCTATGTGTTCTTTATCCATTCATCTGTCAATGGATATTTGAGTTGCTTCCGCTTCCTGGCTAGTGTGAATGGTGCTACTATGAACATGGGTGTCTTAATTGATTTTTGTAGTGTACCATTTTGATGGTCTTATTATTTCCTTTTGTGTATTTTTTAAGAAATTTTCTTACTGGTTAATGTAGTGATTACAATTAACCTCTTAAATTTATGATGGTCTAGTTTAAATTGATACAAGTTAGCTGAACTATCATACAAAAACTGTGCTACTGTACAGATCTTTCATACCCACTTTATGTTGTTTTATCATAAATTGTGTCTTTATATAATTTGCTGATTAATATAGATTTACAACTATTTTTTTACATTTATCTTTTTAAATTATAAGAAATAGAAAGAAGAGTTACAAACCAAAAATACCATAATCCTGGCTTTTCTATTTATCTCTGTTTTTACCCCTACTGGAGTTTTCTATTTCTTCATGTGGCTTCAAGTTTGTCCTTTTATTCCAACCTGAAGAACTCCCTTTAGCATTTTTTGTCAGACAGATTTACTAGCAACAAACTCCCTCAGATTTGTTTATCTGAAAATGTCTCATTAATCCCTTATTTTTGAATAGTTTTGCCAAGTATAGGATTCCTGATAGACCTGGTTTCCTTTCTGCAGTTTAAAAATATCACCCCACTTCAACAGACCTCCATTGTTTATAATGAGAAATCTGCTGTTTCCTTATTAAGAATACTTTGTACATGGTAAGTCACTTCTATCTTGCTGCTTTCAAGATTCTCTTTGTCTTTGGCTCTTGATGCTAATTATGTCTTGATGTGGAACTCCTAGTGTTTATTTTTTATGGAGTTTGTTGAGTTCATTGGATATGTAGATTTGTGTCTTTTATCAAAATTGGAAATGTTTTTCCATTATTTCTTCAAATATTCTTTCTGCTCCTCTATCCTCTCCTTCTGAAATTCCTATTATACATATGTGACCCACAGGTCTCAGGCTTTGTTCATTTCTCTTCATTCTTTTTTCTTTCTGGTCCACAGAGTGAATAATTTTAGTTGGTCTATCTTTAAGTTTGCTAATTTGTTTTTCTGCCTGCTCAAATCTTCTATTTAAATCCTCTAGCAAGTTTTTCATTTCACTTCTTGTACCTTTCAGCAGAATTTCTATTTAATTTATTTTTATAATTTCTTTCTCTTTTTTATAGTCCACATTTTCTTTTCTTTGCATGGTTTATATTTTTTTGTTTTTGAAAATGGAACATTTTTGAGTATTATAATGGGGGTAACTGAAAATCAGTTTGTTTCCCCCTCCCTAGAGTTTGTTTTTGTTGCCTACTATGTGCTGTAGCTCTTTGTTTAGTGTTTAGTGGTTTCTAAACTACTTTTGTAAAACCCATATTGTTTTCACATATGGCCTCTAAAAAGTCTGTTTCTTTAGCTTGTGTTTTGCTAGTTTTTTCACATAAATTTATTTGGCTTCTAAAGAGAGAGAGAGAGAGAGAGGAAACAAAGGAACAAAAGAAAGAAGGAAAACTCAGTCTTTGCAGATTGGCTCTGTGCTGTGTCATTCCTTTAATGCTTAGCCAGACTGTTTACAACACTGCTTTAGCCTTCACTTCCTGCTTGCTGTGAGCCTAGAGGTAAGCCAGAGGGAAAGCTTAGAGTCTTCTCAGGGCTTTTCTGAGCATTCATCCTGCCCTGGGCATGTGTGATGCTTTCTAAGTTCCTAAATCTATGCAGGCACATTTGAATGCCCTAAGTTCCCAGTGAAAGTCTCTGTTTAGCTTTTCCTCCCAAGATTTCAGCACTCTATTATTTGTCACAATTGTAATCTTTTGCTCTGAGCAGCTGCTGAATAATTCTTTGCCTTAGGTTGTTTTTGAGGAATGCCAGGGCTTTTCCACCACTAGCTTTTCTTAGGGAGTTCTGAGTTAGGCAAAACAAAGGTAAGTGCCTTGCATCAGTCCTTCAGGTAACCATCATACATATTAGAACAGATAAACATAAACACAATTCTTTGAGAAAAAGGTCTGTTCTGCTTCTTCTGGAATCAAGAGCCAGGATTACACACTGGGAATATAGGCTGCCATCTCCAAGACTGCCACATGGATACCACAGAGGGGATGAGGCAAGGACAAGTAAAAATGTCAAAAAGCTTTCCTAATGTTTTTAAGTTGTCTTTTCTTGAAACATTCTCTGGGCTGTTGTAAACTTTTGACTCTTTTCCAGAATTCTGACAAAGTTGATTCTAACAGTTTTTACTGGATTTTTAAAATTCTTCTGTGTTGAGATGGGCCCTTGGAGCTACCTGCTCCACCATTTTTGGTGATGTCTGATTTATGTACTTCAAAAATGTGTGCTATATTTGTAGTGGATCTGTAGTTTGTTACACAAATGCACTCATCAGAATCATGACATTTATTTCCCAGCTGGCAGGCATGTTGGCTGCAGATAGTTCCTAGATAAATCTCTCCCCTGGAATTTCTCTCAGCTGAGGGGAGAGGTCTCTTCCAAGATTAAACCTACCTGGTGGCAGTTCATATCTAATGACTGGTTAATAAGAAGGAACAAAGACTTAATCCTCTTTTCAGGACATGTGATGATCCAGGATAACTCTGAAAGTTCATGACACCTGAAAAATCCTGTGGGATTGCTGAGCTTTTCTCACACTTTCATAGATATGGTTCCTTCTCAATACTTTCCACACACAGAATCTGAGGAATAGGATGTAAAACAATACTTAAATTCAAATGTTAAAATTAAAAAAAAAAAAAAACTGAGGAAAATAAATTTAGTTTGTGAAAACTTGCACTTTTTACACCCTCCCTCACTTCTGATCATTACCAATTATTTTCCTAACTTCTTACAAATAATATCCAATGTTTTTATAAAAACTTCCTAGACTGCAGTTCATGTTATTTACCTTCTTTGTCTTTTTTAAAATAAGGGAGAATTACCTGTATTTGTTTTTTATAAATTTATTCCAAAATTCCTCAATGATTACTGATACAAGGCAGCATCTTATTTCTGTGTTCTTTCACCTCCTGGTAAGTAACTAGTTACTACATAAGAGTTAACTTTTTAGAGTTATGGATTTCAAAGTTTGCAGTGAAATTCCCCTTTATTTCCCCAAATAAAATCTTATGCCAAACCTTACTATATGATAAAACAAGAGAAACTATTTGTTAGCATAATTTTATTTTTTTAGCATAATTTTATTTTTAAAGTCTGTATCATTTTCTCATTCTGCAGCCAATTGATGAAAACCATAAAGGTATTTTGATTAATATAAACATTTGAAATAGGAGCTTATGGGTGTAGTGATAGGCTTATTTTAGCCTCAGAATTCACTTAATTTCTGTACTTTGGTTTTGCATATGCAGTGTTGAAATAACCATCATTCCCATTAATACATAGTTTCAAATAGAAATAGAATTTTAAAATATTTCTACTGTGTAATGGCATGTTATGCTTTGTTTAAATAGATTAGTGGAATGTAGTATTCCACTTTTTTACTAAAACTATGCATGCAAAACCTAGGTAACCAAGTCAAGACAGAGTCTGGAAGACCACACACCAACTTCTAGCTTCACAGTGTGTCTGAGCCTCTGTTAACTTGGAAAACAAACTGGAGACACAATTAGCAATAGGGGAACTTAAAACAATTATATAAGATGGAGGAGTATTAAATGTGCCTATATAAAAAATTGAATTTCGATTGCTATTTATTGTTGAGAGAATTTACAATTCTGTGTTTCATTTACTGAATCAGAGTCTTCCATCTTATTCACTTAACTATACTTTCTCTTCAGCATTTTAAACACAGTTTTAAAAAATTTCAGTGTGAAACACTAACATTTTAATGGGGGACATAATTTTCAAGTGTAAAAACAAAGTTTCAAGTATAAAAAAGTTTTTATTCTTTTCTTTCAGTTTTATTGAGATATAATTGCCATACAGCACTATATAAGTTTAAGATATACAGTGTAATGACTTGACTTACATAAATTGGGAAATGATTACTATAATAAGTTAATATCCATCACAATGTAATTACAGAAAAATTTTTTAAAAACCATAGTTCTAAACTCTTATAGACATAGTAAGGCAATACACTTTAAAGATGAACATAACAGTTTTATTACTAGACATACTAGAATAAAAAGTTAATCAAGATTTAAATTTGTTTGCTTTGTTGGATTGTATGCTCTCTGTGTGCCCAGTATGCAATGTAGCATTTGGCACCTGGTAGGTTTTCAAAAAATTCTGTTGAATGTATGAAAGAATTCAGGGTCTTTAAATAGGAATAATAGGATTTTTTTCAGAGATGAATAATTAATATATCTTATAACCACTGAATATTTGGCTAACAATTAAAATTCGATTTGTATTTTTTCTGACTTTGTTTCTAGACTACATGGCAGGGACCAGATAGGATTTTTACCAGATTCAAAGATCTCATTGTGATGATCTAATTCGGGGGCCAGCAAACTGTGGCAAGGTGACCAAGGGATCACCTGTTTGGGCAAATAAAGATACACTGGAAACTCCAACAACCCAAAATAAAATGTTATTTTATTATTTTTTTAAATTAATTAATTTATTTTTTGGCTGCTTTGGGTTTTCATTGCTGGGCGTGGGCTTTCTCCAGTTGCAGTGAGCAGGGTCTACCCTTCGTTGCAGTGCACAAGCTTCTCATTGCAGTGGCTTCTCTTGTTGCAGAGCACGGGCTCTAGGCGTGTGGGCTTCAATAGTTGTGGCACATGGGCTCAGTAGTTGTGGCTTGCAGACACTAGAGTGCAGGCTCAGTAGTTGTGGCGCACAGGCTTAGTTGCTCCACGGCATGTGAGATCTTCCTAGACCAGGGCTCAAACCCATGTCCCCTGCATTGGCAGGCAGATTCTTAACCACTGCACCACCAGGGAAGTCCTAAAATGTTATTTTAAAAATAAAAGTTTAATTTTAGAACAGTTTTAGATTTATGGGAAAATTATGAAGGTAAAGAATTACCATGTACCATACAACCAGTTTTATCTACTATTAATATTTTATATTAGTAGAGTGTATTTGCTAGAAATAATGAACCAATATTGATACACCATTATTAACTAAAGTTCATATTGTATTCAGAATTCTATAGCTTTTTCCTAATGTTCTTTTCTGTTCCAGGATTCCATTTAAAATACCATGTTACATTTAGTTGTATGTCTTCTTAGGCTCTTCTTGTCAGAGACAGTTTCTCAGACTTTCCTTGTTTTTGATGACCTTGACAGTTTTCAGGAGTACTGGACAGGTATTTTGTAGAATGTCTCTCCGTTGGGATTTGTCTGATGTTTTTCTCATGATTAGATGGAGGTTACATGGTTTTGGAAGGAAGACCACAGAGTTGAAGTGCCAGTCTCATCATATCACATTTCAAGGGTATATACCGTAAACTTTCTGTATCACTGTTGATGTTGACGTTGATTACATAGCTTGAGGTCCTATTTGTCAGATTTCTCCACCATACGGTTATTCTTTTTTTTTTTTTTTTTCTTTCCATATTGTACTCTTTGAAAGAAAATCACTTTAAACAGCCCACACTTACAGAGAGAAAGCTATGCTTCAAGGTTGGAATATCTACACAAATTCTTTGGAATACTTCATGAGACATTTGTCAATTCTTTCCCCACTTATTTATTTATGCAATCATTTCTTTCTATCAGTGTGAACTCATGGATATATAATTTATACTTTGATTTATGATCCAGTTTAGTTTGTTGCTCACATTTTTCCAGCTTTAGACATTGGGGTTCTTTCAATTTGGTCATGCATTCCTTTGAAATACTCATCATTGTGGGCTTTTTGGATTTTTTAAAAGTACTTCCTGGCATTATATTGATAAAATGCTCCAGGTTCATTTTGTATATTTCCTCTCATGGTCCTAGAATTAGCATTTCTCCAAGGAATCTTGGTTTCTTTTATTGGGAAATGGTATTAGAAACCAAGTTCTGAGTGCTAGGTATGCTTGATTCTACTCAGAGGTTATTGCTTCTAGGCCCTGTCAGTTAACAGAGAAAGGCGATAATATGTATGTATAATAACCCATGTATATACATATATCTATACATATTTCTACGTATTACCACCTGTATCTGTAGTAAATAAAAATTAGTGTATTCTGATGTATCCGACTCTAGTTCATTACCACCTAGAAAATTCTAGCCTTCTTCCCTTGCTCAATATAACCTCCAACTCCAACAGTGAGAAATCTGGTTCCCACCACCTGCCACACATTTACTAAATTGTTCAATTCCAGTATACATGTATTGTGGTTTCAGAACCGTTAACCCACACTTTCATGGGAAATAACTTTTTAAATTAGAGTATAGTATTTATGTACAGTTCCTTTTGACTCTGCTTTTACAGATTACATTCATTTCCAGAGTTACTTGGATCAGAACTTGATTGCCTTACACTCTTTATTGAAGGTGTTTAATACATTGGTAATACATTTAGATTTTCTTGTCTTATTCTGTGTCCCATCCTGGGTTTTTCCAATCTTCTAATTTTTTTTTAACTTGCATATTAAGGTATACTCTTTGTGCTGTAAATTTTTAGGGGTTTCGACAAATCTTAATGTTTTGTAAGTACAAGACATTGTATACCATTACATTATGATACAATACCATTGCAATATCATACACAATAGTTTCACTGTTATAAAAAAATCCCCTGTGCTTCACCTATTCAGCCTTTTCCCTTTCCCCCTAAACTCCAGCAACCAACAATCTTTAACGTCTCTATAGTTTTGTCTTTTCCAAAATGTCATATAATTGGAATCATATAATATGTAGCTTCTGCAGACTGGTTTCTTTCACTTAACAATATACATTTAGGAATCATCCATGTCTTTGTCTTACTTGATAGCTCACTTCATTTCATCATTGAATAATATTTTAGTGTATGGATGTACCATAATCTGCTTATCTATTCACTGGTTGAAGGACATTTTGATGCTTCCAGTTAGGGGGGAATAAAGCTGCTGTAAACATTTGTGTGCAGACTTTTTATTTGGTTTGTATGATTTCTTACTGTTAAGTTTATGAATTCTTTGTATATTTTATATAAACAAATTCTTTATTATATACGTGGTTTCCAAATATTTTCTCCAAGTCTGTGGTATGTCTTTTCATTAGCAGTGTCTTTCACAGACCAAACAATTTTAATTTTAATAAAGTTCAACTTACCAAATTATTTCTTTCATGGCTTATGTTATTGGAGTTGTATTTTGAAAATAATCAACAAACTGAAGGTCACACAGATTTTTCTACTATATTTTCCTCATGAATTTTTAGTGTTTTGCATTTTACATATATGACTATGATATATTTTGAGTTATTTTTGTGTAAGTTCTAAGGTTTGTGTTTAGGGTTTTTTTGGTTGTTTGTTTGTTGACATATGGACATCCATTTGTTCCAACATCATTTGTTGAAAAGACTAGCTTTTCTTCACTGAAATCAGTGTCATTGCTCCATTGTTACACTGTATTTTTTTTAAAGTTAAACTGCCAAGTGTTTATTGCTGGTATGAAGTGCCAAGTATTTATTGCTGGTGGCCTTGCTATACTTATTAGTTCCAGGAGGGTGTTTTTCTATTTTTTGGGTCATTTCTTTGATTTTTCTACATAGATTTTTATGTCACCTGTGAATAGAGACAATTTTATTTCTTCCTTTCCTATCTGTATAGTTGCTTTTCCCTTTTCTTGTCTTATCACATTAGCTAGGACTACCAGTAAGATGATAACAGTGATGAGAGAGGACATTATTGCCTTTGTCCCATAAACATCAGTGATGTATTACATAAGCTTCATCGTAACAAGAAAGCAAAAACCTATGGTCTATACACATACGTAAAGAGAAAGGAACCAAAACATATCACCACAGAAAATCATCAAACCACAAAGGAAGACAGAAAGTGTGGAATAAAGGAAAAGGGGAATTACAGAACAGCCAGAACACAGTTAACAATATGGTAATAGTAAGTTCTAATAGCCATCTTCTTAAGAACTATGTTAAAAAACTCTGCATGAATTCCCCAGCCCCACCCCTTTAAAACTGCCTTACCTCATATCCTATGACTCCATTCTTGCACATTACAGTCCAGCCATATTGGCTTTTTTGGTATTTCTAAAAATCCAGTTATTTTCTTCCTGCAAACACTTTGTGCTCACTTCTCTTATCCATCTGGATGGCTACTTCCTTGTTCAAATGTCCCTTTTTCTTTCTTCCTCTTTGAGGATTACCCTCTTTACACTATTTAAAGCTGTCAAGGCTTCACAGCCCCCAGAACTCTCTATCTTTCTTGTTTAATTTTTCTTTATAGCAATTTAACTAGATAAATAATATATATATTTCATAAATGAAATAAATAATATTTCACTTAGTATCTGTTTTCTTGAAGTAACGTGTAAACTCCATGAAGGGAGAAAAATATTTTTTAATGTTTATTTTACTACTACATCCATAGCACCAAAAATAGTGCACTTATAGAAGTTAATAATAAATATTTGTTGAATAAATGAACAAATAAGGAAATGAGAATAAACATGCACATATACATTAAGAGTTCAAATATTTTCATGGAGATAGAAAATTATTTATTTCAAGTTTTGTACCTATACATGTATATATTTGCATATATATGTGCAAAAGTGCTGTTAAGGTCAGCAGTTTTGATATCTTTAAGTCATATTCTGTGTAAATTAAACTGGTTACAATAATGATAATTTACATTTATATAGCATTGTATGATTTTTCAAAGCACTTTTCATATACTGTTTCTCCACTGGTATTATTGTTATAATTCCTCTTATCATGTAAGGAAACCGAGACCCAGTTTCCTGCCAGAGGGCACTTATCAGATGAGTATCAAAGTCTAAAATTAACTCTAGGTTTTATTATTTAAGTCTATTTTCCTTTCTTTCACAAAGTGCATTTGTGTTTCTTTATTGTTTGTCATGATTATAATTATATAGTAAATTTCTATCAGTCGCACAGGGTTAGTTAAAATCTGTCATGTAAAGAAATACAAAATGATTCAGTGAGTATGATTGACATGCTAAATAACTAAAAGTTTCATTAATTAAAAAGCTAAAGAAACCCTTATATAGTGAAATACTCCATCAATGCCTTTAGGAGGAACTTTGCTCAGTGTCCCTAAGACTAAAACTAGGATAAATGATGCTGCAGTATCTCCTCCCTATACAGATTTTCATTCTTTCTAAAACTGACTCTATTTGCTATGTTTGCTTTCCTTGTTATTGGCATCACTCTCCACCAAAATAAGAAACCTGAGAAGTCTACTTAATTCCTACCTCTCCTAGCATCACTACTATAACCAAATAATGACCAAATCCTGTTAACTTTACTTGGAAAATATTTCTGGAATATGTGTATTTTTTTATTTCTACTCTCACTACAGTAGTTGAGGCTCTCATCGTCTTTCACCTGACCTCCAGCAACAGCCTTAACTTTTCCTCCTTAAATGGTCTTAGCCAAATCTTCAATATATCCTCCACAGAATAGTACATCTGTATTCCAACCTCATTGTATCCTCTTCTGTAAAGGGACAGATAGTAAATATTTTAGGCTTTGGGATATACAGTCTCTGTCACAATTACTAAACTCTATCATTGCAGTACAAAAATAGACATAAACAATATATAAACAAATGAGTGGCTTTTTTCAATAAACTTTTATTAACCAAAGCAGGCTGTGAGTTAGTTTTGGCCCATGGGCACTAGTTGCCAATCCCTGTTCTTAAAGAATAGGGCCTTTGCTATCATCTAGACCATCAGCATCTAGAAGGTACTCAGCACACAGTAGGAGCTAAATAAAAAATTATTGGAAAATAAATGAATGATTCCAAAAAAGGAATAAATAATGGGTGACCACAAGTCAAATATATACCCCAAGAGCATTTGGGTATAAGCTGGGATATTGATTTAGTCATTCACTTAAAAACTGTCCGTGAGGAAAAAAGAGATATAATCTTCATCTTGTATAAAATTAAAAGTTTTCATAAGGTAGCTAGTGTGTTTGGTAGGTTCCAGGCTGGAGATGTAAATCTCAGAAGCAGTAGCATAGTAGTGGCATTTAAAGTCACAGCTTTGAGGCAGCTGAGTGAATAAAGAACCAAGGTCATAGGTAGAGAGTACCAAGGACACAAGTAAGGAGAACATCAACTTTTAAAGAGCTAACAATGAAACTAGATTCTACATAGAGAGGTCTGAGGGATAGCCAAAATGAAAGGAACAATTCTGAAGATGATCTTTTCATAAGAGTCATGGGTAAAAAGAGTTTAAAAAGTAGAGAAGTAAGAAACAGTGGTAAATACCACCAAGATATTCAATGAAGTTAATCCTTGGAAAGTGCTCATGAATTTAGAATTAAGTCACAAATCGGCTTATCAATTTAAAGCAGTGAAGGTAAAAGCCAAATGGTGCTGTGTTCAATAGTGGATGAAAAGTAAGAAAGTGAAGATAGTGAGGGTGCAGTGGCTTCAAAACAGAAAGAAAGAAAAAACACAGTAGAGCTATTGGGCATGTCATATTATGGTTTGTTTAGTGTTTATCTTGCTTATTTATGAGTTTCTGTGAAATGGAAAAGCTTTGTGCATGTCTAAATGTGTTGAAAGGGGTCAATACATAAGACTAAATTGAAGATTCAAGAAAAACTTGGTAGAAATGATGAGTAAAGTCCTAAAGACAGAGAATGGGGAAAATAGCTAGAGCAGAGTTAGCCTAAGAGAGCAGGAGAGACACACCTTCATCCGAAACTATGAGAAGAAGGTAAAGATAGGAGTAAAGAGAAGTACATTGTAGGCAAAAAAGAAGCTGAAAAAGTCAAATAAATGTCTTGATTTTTCTGCGTGGAATAAAATAAGGCGAATAACTGAGAAGGAGACAGAAAGGAAGAATTTAGAGGTTGAGGAAATGCAAGTTTCAAATAGCTTTTAAGGCAAATGGGAGGTTTTGATCATTAAGTACATGTAATAAAGTTGCAGAATAGTATGGAGGGCACAGCTATGAGTAAATCATAAATCTCTAATGGCACAATCTGCACTGTTAGATTTATTTTTGCAATATTCAGCAGGAAGGTATAGGTGCTGAGAAATTAGATGTTGAAAATTATCCATGGTTGGGTATCTGGAAAGTATGTGAAATCAAAGAGCAATGAGGTAAAGGAAGGAGCGTGTTGCCAATAAATTAAAATAGAAGTGATATCCCATAAATCGCCAGTGTCACAGGAATGGGATCAAAGCTAAAAGGGAGCTGGTAAAATGGACACCAGTGACTGAAGATCACTGTAAAGTTAGGGATAGGTCTTATGGAAATGAGTTAGAATACCAGAAGGATAAGAAATTTTGTTCAGGACTTCCCTGGTGGCACAGTGGTTAAGAATCCACCTGCCAAAGCAAAGGACACGGGTTCGAGCGCTGGTCCAGGAAGATCCCACATGGCACTGAGCAACTGAGCCCCTGCACCACAATTACTGAGCCTGCACTCTAGAGCCTGCGAGCCACAACTACTGAGCCCACACGCCACAACTACTGAAGCCCGTGCACTTAGAGCCTGTGCTCTGCAACAAGAGAAGCCATCACGGTGAGAAGCCCGAGTACTGCAATGAAGAGTAGCCCCTGCTCGCCGCAACTAGAGAAAGCCCGCACAGCAATGAAGACCCGACGCAGCCAAAAATTAATTAATTAATTAATTAACTTAAAAAATAAAAATAAAATCAGTAAGAACTTTAAGAAAAAAGCAACTTAAAAAATGTTTCTTAAAAAAACTTTAAGAAAAAAAAATTTCTTTTTTTTTGTTTAAAAAAAAAAGAAATTTTGTTCAGAAATAAGATACTGAAATTTACACCTCAAAAGCAGAGAAGTTCTGGGCAATGACTAGAACAAATTGTAGCTACAACCATTGGTGGATGCTGTAAAATGCAGATAAATGTAAACAGAGCTCATGACATCAGGCAAATGTGAGGCTAATGTGGTATAACCGCTATCCCATGTAGCTGACACTACAATGCCCTGCCCCATTCCTCCACCAATACCAATTACCAGGCTGACTTCTAACTGCCAATCCCTGTGCTTTTTTATTTTTAGCATGATGCTGTCCCTAGCTTCGGGATCCTGCTTTGCTATCTGTGAGGTAGGATAGAAGTTCTGGGAAATTAATGCCCTCCCTTCTTCCTAAAGCTCTTAACCAACAAGGGATCAACTCCCTCACCCTTTGGGTGGTACAACACTGACTGTGTGTTTTGCCCTGGTTCACAGAATTCCTCCAGGGAATTAAGTTTCAGTATTCAGTGGTAGCTAGCTATTCCCTTTACTGGTTCCATTCTCTTCCTTGTCTAACTCTTCCTTGTCTAACTTGTTACTTTAAACTCAAATTCTTATCTTAGGGTTCTACTTTTCCTACACACACTATGACATTTATACAGATCCTGAAGTTCCTTGCAATGATGCCAGGAGTGGGTGAGTAGAAGCAGCAGATAAAAGTCAGAAGGTGACTTCAATGAGGAGGGTTAAATGATATATATTTATATTTATATTATTTATACTTATATTACCATTTCCATTTATACACGTGGGTTGAAATAGAACAAAAAGCAAAAGAGGACCTAGAAAGAATGGTTGACATGGCCTCTTGTCCTAGTGACACCAGTGCATGATAAACCTCCACTGAGAAGACTCGAGGAAACATGGCTAAGAGAGCAAGTCCACAGTTGTTCAACAGACGTTTATTGAATATCTGTTATGGGCTAGAAATAGATTAGGTGCCAGAGACACAAAAATAGATAAAGTACCACTTATAATCTTAATGTGTTCGCATACTATTAGCATATTAATCCTATAATAAGAAAATTTTAATTCAATTGAAAAGTGATGACTAAAATATACATAGGGTACTGCTGGAATAAATGGGAAAGATATCTTAAGGTCTAGAGCAGTCAGAGAAGGCTTTGTGAAAAAGAGATTCCCTCTGAACTCAGTTTTAAAATTAAGTAGATATTAACAGGCAAAGGAGTAGAGGTAAAGAGGGTGGGTATTTTAGGAAGAGGGTTGGATAATACGTGTAGTAAATTACAAGAAACTTAGTGCTTTGGGAGCTTAGAAGAAAAGAAAAAGTGTATTGGAGAGCCAGGCAAGGAACAGATCATTTCTTGTATGCTGGCTCGTGGAAAACTATTGTTAGGCAATGGAGTGTCACTGAGGAATTTTGAATAAGCAAAGGAGTTTGCCAACACCTGTACTAGGCACAGAATTGTGTGCCTCTGTGTGTGTGTGTGTGTGTGTGTGTGTGTGTGTTTGAGAGACGTTAATTAACACAGAAATAAATTTATAAACCAGAAAAATAGCAGAGATTGATAAAGAATTTATATTTAATGGTGTGATAATATATGGACAGTTCCTTTATAAGTGTTGGTTTAGTAAACCATCTCTGAAAAAGCAGAATTTAAAGTGAGATGTAAACGATAAGAAGGAGTCAGCTATGCGAAGATAGAGTAGGGCATCCAACCAGAGAAACAGCTAGTGTGGAGGGTGGAGGGCCTAAGGTGGATTTTGTTTGTCCTACCTGAAGAATAGAAAGACAATGTGGCTGGGATAGTGGTATGAAGGGAGTAATTTGGAGATAGTAAGAAAAGTCTAAATAAAGTAGGGCTTTAGAAGGTAGAGTAAAAACTTTATATTTTATTCTAATGCAATGCTGTGTGAGGAAGAATAATGGACCCTCGAGGAGGTCCACATCCTAATCTGTAGAAACTGTGAATATGTTACATTACATGGCAACGGGAATTAGTGTTGCAAATGGAATTAAGGTTGATAATCAGCTGACCCCAAGATAGGGAGATAATCCTGCATTATTTGGTATAATCCCAAGCATCCTTGACAGGAAGAGCAAGGCAGAAGGAGAGAGTCAGAGGAAGATATGGCTATGAAAAAAGGCACAAACAGACACAATGCTGATGGCTCTGAAGAAGGAAGAGACCATGAACCAAGGAATGGGGGTGGCCTTTAGAAGCTGGAAAGGGCAAGGAAATGGAGCTCCTTTAGAGCCTCCAGAGAAGAAGGTAGCCTTACCAATATTTTTATTTTAGTCCAGGGAGACTTGTGTTAAAAGTTCTCACACAGAACTGTAAGATGATACATTTGTCTTGTTTTAATCCACTAATTTTATGATAATTTATTATAGCAGAGATAGAAACTAATGCATGAAACATTGGGGACTACAATAACTGCATATGATTTTTACACTCTTCTTGTGATTACTGTATGGACAGTGAATTATGGTGTAAGAATAACAAAATCGAGGAAGTCAGTTATGAGTTAACTTACAGTAATTTAAATGAAAGATGATGGTAGGTTGGACAAGAGTAGTAATAGTAGATATGAAAAGAAGCAAATGGGTTTGGGAAGTTTTTGGAATTAGAATTGAGAGAAGATGCTCATTAGTTGGACTTAGGGAGTGAAATAAAAATAACTCTCAAGGAAAAACCATAAACGTGAAACTTGCACAACTGGGCTGATTGTGGTAACACTCACAGAGCTAGAGAAGACAGTGCAAATACCTTTGCTGGGGTAAATGAGGAGTTTTGAGACCATGATGTTTGTTTATATCCCAGTGGTTGTGTCATGTAGTGAGTTGGATATGTACATTTTTGAATTTCTGAATTTCTGGGAAGAATTCAGATTTGTAGGTTTAGATTTGGGAATCATAAGTATAGAGATGCTCTTTAAAGCCTCAGGTCTAGATTCAATCATCAAGAGAGGATGTATCTCAAGAGAAAAAGAGGTGTGGCGCATAGCAATGTGACGCTGTCAAAACTAAGGGTAAAAGACAAGAAAATGAGGAACCTAGAAAGAGTGGTCAGGGATATAGGAGGACAATCAGAGTGACACGAGATGACAAAACTAGACGAAAGGACAAAGTGTTTCTAGAAGAACAGGTCTCAGATACTTTTGATAGGGTAATAAGATGAGTTAAAAACATTAGATTTGGCAGCATGGAGATAAGTAGGAATCTTGGCAAATTCTCAATGAAGTGGGGCCAATAAGAACCCAACAGATGTGAGCTGAGGTTAGACTCAGAAACCAGGAAGTATAGGCAGTGATTTCACGGAAATCATTTTAATAAATTTTGCTTCCCTTTTGTAAAGGGAAGCATCAAAATGGAGTAGGAATTATAATTAGGTGTTTTCGTTATCAACAAAATAACTCTCCAGTAACACAAAGTGAATGCTTTACACATTACTTTTCTTTCTCCCATCTCATCCTGAAACACAGCCCTTAACTTACTTTCCACTTCAAGTGCATTTATTCACTATTCAGTCATTTGTTTATTTACTCATTAATTCCCAATAAATGTTTATTGAGCACCTACAAACTAGAAGACACCGAGATGCTATCTGGAGAGGGGTCAGATCTGTAAGTTTAGATTTGGGGGTCATAAGCATAAAGAAGACATATTAGCTATAAAAATATAGATGGCATCTGGCATCTAAGAATTATAATTTAACAGTTTTTCTTAGATTGCAGTTCTTATATTAAAAAAATGGATTGCCCAAAACCATAGTCAGGAACGGTTAATGCTTCTATTCAAAATTGCCCATGGTCCTTAAAACCATTTCCTTTTAATGGACTATAATGCCACTTTTTAAACCCATACTTCGTTATTTTCATATCTCAGCACTCTATCTTTTCCTTAACAACACTTTTTGTGTCAGTTCCATTCATAGAAATAGTAGCTGCAGAAACTTAAGGCCTCAGTCAATATTTTACTTCTTCCAGAAGTCTTCTGAAAAATCGACTATCCAACCAGAAGGAATCTCTTTGTTTTGAATTATTTTAACAGTTCTAGTATGTTCTGGGTAGATGGATTTATCATATTGCTTTACCTTGCCTGCAGAAAAGGGTCTCATGCCTTACTTTTCACTGTGTTCTTGAAAATAACTTTTCAGAGTGCTTAAACTTAGTAACTTTTAACGAATATATGCTGAATAGGTATTCTACAGTGCTTCGTGAAATAATTAGGGAAAAACAACACAAAACTGAACTCTCAACATGCTAAAATAATTGATTCAGCCCATATTCTAGCTGCTGTATTTACCAGTGGCTACAAACAAACCAACCCTTCCAAATCTAACAAAATGAAACAAGATACTACAAATTATCTAAGGCATTTATTATTGATGTGTTATTCTGTGAATGCTATCTGCTTCTCTTTGGTATTCATTTGATAGAAGAAATAGTGAGTTATTTCATAATGAATTCAGATAGCTCCATTCAAATCTTTGTTAACCTCATTACATTCAAATGACATTACAGGGACTGAATGCTGAACTTAAACTTTGAGAACTTAGGTTAAATATAAAAATGCTTAGCCAGCAAGGTCTTTTATCAGCAATTGATTATTTTAGGCATTAAAATATAAAAATTACTCTTGAAAGTTAGGGAAAAAATACAGTTCCTCCCTCCCCACCACCAGATGATTTAAATTGAAATAATTCTGTATGTCATTGCGGAGAAAATTGTAAAAGATCAGACTTTTCCCATAGGAGTTTTAGTACTTCCAGGTTTGGGTTTAAGATATAAATATCTCAGAAACTGCCTTACTCATGGTGTTTCAAATTATTCCCAGTTGTATCTCTTACTGAAACCAAGATGCATGACTACACCTTTATACAGTGAAGGGAAAAACTCTCCAACTCTTTGAAAACGTTATATCTAGTTCAAGTTTGGATATGGCCTTTCTGTTAGCTAAACTAGCTTTTCAATAATTACAAAAAAGAAAAGGATTCGATGCTATCCTTGCCTGATGTGTGCATTTTATTTTATCTGGAATTGATCTCATAGGTTCTGGGCTTTTGGGGGGGTTATCCATCCAAATAACAAAAACATTGTTAAGACAAATGGCACATATCTCTCCATTTTTGTTTCCATCAAAGCTTCCCAACTACATGTGTGACATTTTATTAAAATAAAATTTTCTTTGCATACTGTCACATAATATTAAATCCTAATAAATAGTTTTCTCACATTTTAAAATCCTTAAGGTATATATTATATATTAAATTTATTGTATATTGTATACTAAATTAACAAAAGCAGGGAGTCACATAAGAGGGTGGCAAAAGTTCAAGTCACAGCAAAAAAGGAGAGAAATAAGGAATTTCCAGATATTTTTTGAAAGAAGAATCAATTCATTATTACAAAGAATCAAAATTCCATAGCAAAGAGGCAACATTTTTTTTTTTAGCCTGAACCCTACAGATTCTGTCTCTGAGCTTTTGGTGGTAAATCAGATTGAATCAGCAAAGGAAAATCCATCTGCTTTAGGAGTAGGTTAATAGACAATGTTAGCAAGATGTCAGAAAAGATAAAACAAATTTTGTCTTATTTTGAAGCCTTAGAAAATTAAAAATTTAAATATGCAGGTTCTTTATAAATTCTCAACCTCCCATTTGTATAACTATTTATTATTTTATTTCCTTGATTTACAAAATGAAAAATATTTGTTCCCTCCTCACGACTCCTAAAGTTATAACAAATAACTTCAAATATACTTGGTCAAAAATAACACATCTTGGAATGAGTAATATAAATTGAACTTTTTTTTCTTTTTAAGTCCAGCCTGAGAGATGTCAGAATGTGTTAGCTGCTTTCAATCCTGCTGGGAATTACACAGCAATTAGCATTTGGCCCATTCCCAGTTCCACACAAATAACAGTTTAAGAACTTAAGGTATAATAGAAGAAATCTGAGAAGTGCGTTGATTTAAAAGACACAGAACTAGCTATGTAGCCGAAAGAGAAATTTTATGTCTCTAATTTACAGATTGATCTACTCTAACTTCTGGCACTTTCTTCCAGTAGTTATTCAAACATGCTTCAACATAGATGAACCTTGAAAACATAATTGTTAAGAGTTTAGCTAAACTACTCCATGGTATTGGTGACTTGGCACCCATTTTTTTGTAGCCTGTGAGGACCTTAAACTGTCACTAGCCCCTCATGCCCAAGTACATGCCAAGTACCTGCCCTAGATAGCAGCCCACAGTCACAGGCAAATGTAAGTTCCTGATATGACTCCCCCAGCATTTCTGGTGATCAAGTCTCCCTTGCTTCCAGGGCCTTCACCTTATTCGCCTCTTAGATAAGACCTCTGGGGGCTTTTCTGGTTTGAATTGACCAATTTGACCTTAGCCCAAGAAGCCCCAAACACTCCACTCAGGGACTCTAATAAAAGCATGTACCCCAGGTCCTATCATTCTCTCTGTCTGCACCCTGCCTCGATCTCCCTAAGTGGACCTGTGAGGCATGTTGGGTACTTCCTTCAGGGTCTGTGAGTAACAGATTTTCTATTTCAGTTTCTCCTGTGGTCGGTGTTGACCACAACACCGTTGTAACCACTGTTCCCTCCACCATCAGGCACCCTGTGCTCTACTTAGCACTTGTCATTTGACAGATTCTTAACAATAATGCTAAGTGAAAGAAGCTAGTCACAAAAAGCACATATTGTATGATTCCATTTATATGAAATGTCCAAAATAGGCAAATCCGTACAGACAGAAAGTAGATTAGTAGTTGCCAGGGGGGAATGAGAAATGACTACAAAGGAGAATGGGATTTCTTTTGGGAAAGATGAAAATGTTCTAAAACTAGATAGTGGTGATGGTTGCACAACTCTATGAATATATTAAAAACAAAACAACTGAATTGTACTCTTAAAAAAGGGTTAGTTTTATAATATGCAAATTTTATCTCAATAAAACTGTTATAAAAATAAGTATGGCAAATTTTGCATATGCAGGCAATGATTTTAATATTGTCTTTAATTGGCCAACTAAACAACACGTATTTAATACTATTGTTTATTTTTTAAATTGTCTGCTTTATACAGTGTTTTACAGAATATGTAGCACTTTTATCTACATTATCTTTCTAAAACCCACAATATCCCATTTACTGAAATAATTATTCTAAGGAAAAGAACTTTAAGACTTACAGAAATTGAATGATTTGTCCAGTGTTAACAGATCTAGTGAGCTACACTAGATCTTTAGGATAATTCTTTAGGATAATTCTCAGGTCAAGTCTCATGGTCTTTCCTTACATTACAGATGACTCCCTGAAGATTTACTGAGAGTAACACACAAATGGATAGGAATGAAATAGAAAGAGTCAGGATTCCAGAGAGAACTGGTTTAGGTATAACTATTCTGTCTAGAGAAAATGTAGATGGTGCAGAAGGGGAAGTCAGTAGCAATTTCTTATTTGATTTCTATGTTCCCATCACTAATGTAAAAAGAAACCACTGAATATGGGGTTATGATTACACAGGGAATACTGTTTTATAGGAATATTGAGAATAGAAATGATTCTGTAAAATTAGAAAAAAAAGAATATAGAAATTCTTGGGAAAAAGGAAAGAAGAAATTTTCTAGAAAAGTTATTATTATTAGAGACATGAAAAAATTGTTTGTAATCCTCAAATATCCTTATAATTCTTTATAAGGGCCATTCCACTAGTTCTGGCAAAGGAAATGTGAACAGAAGTGAAGAATGTCATTTCCACACAGAGGAAGTGAACAACTCATGCACTTCCTTCATTTCACTCTCTCTGCTGCGTGAACTCGGAGCCGTCATGGTCCAGATTGCGTCACTGTAAGATGGACTCACACTAGATCATGAGGTAAGAGAGAAAAAGACTTTTTTTGTTTTAAGCTACCAATTTTTAAGGTTTATTTGTTCTTGTAGTAAGCCTATCCTGTCCTTGCTAACTTGAAGTTAAATGCTGCCCTACTCTTTAAAAATATGTGGCATTGTTGTAGCAATTGGCAAAAGCAGTGGAGAAACCAATTAGAAGCTCAAAAGATGGCAATCCATTTTATGCCCAAGCACAACAATAAAACAACTGCCTGATGCAACATGGGAGGCAGACTGCTTCGTGTGTGGACTACTGTTCACTGTGTTTGGCAAACTATTAAAAATGAAGAAACATCATTAAGAAAGAATTAACCAAGTCATAAGTAGAACTAGAAACAGAGAAAGTCGTTCGAAGTCAGAGGCTTGACCAACTGGAAAATATTTTTTTATGGGATAAAAAAGTCTTTGATCAATAAAGACCCAATAGGCTTTCTCAGTTGATGCAGTATAGCACAGGGAACTCTACTTCACTTCGCTGTAGGTAGAAACTAACACAACATTGTAAAACAACTATACCCCAATTAAAAAAAAAATCACAGTATCTGCAAAGTGCAATAAAGTGAAGCATAATAATAATAATAAAAACTCCAATCAAGGGAGTGGTGTTTTCTTTCAAGCCTGAAACCTCAAGGTAGCCATCATTAAGGAGGCGGGGAAATGAGGATGAGAAAGTCAAAGAAAGCAAAGAAAGTGGATGTGAAACAGATGTCTCCAAATGAATCTGGGGTATGGATACTGACACACCGAACTGACTGGAAGAAAAATAGATACAAAACCAAATATTTGAAGAAAAAGGTATTGATAAAATGAATTTGAGTATTTAAGACTTAAAGAAACCCTTAGGTCTTTAATCTTTCTCAAGCTGTAACTGGAAAGTTGTCTATCCCCCAAGCAGAGCATATTCATCAACTCCCACTTTTAGACAGAGTCAAGAAAGATAATGGAAAGGGAAGAAACTTCCAGGAAAAGAATCTAGGAGCTTAGAAAAACTATGGACAAAAGAGTTCCTAGAGAGTGGAATTATGGACTAAAAAAAAAAAAAAAAAAACTCCCTTATTGCGAGGGTCAGGCGCCTTCACAGTGTTTGCTGTGTGTCTCCCACCTGTTTCCTGGTTAAGAGTTTTATTATGCTTGTGTTCTTGCTCTACTTTTTTTCTATTGAATGTGTTTGGAAGAGCATATAACTTGTCTTTTTAGTTCATATGACACAGCACTGATAGGAAATACTTCGGATCTAACGTGGATGGCCACGTGGATAAGCTTCCTCAATTTGCATTCTAAGGAGGTATAAGAGAGTGGACATTGGCAGGCAAAATGCAGTGTCATCCCACTGTATGACACCAATAAATATATTCCTGGCAGAAATACCCAAGGAAATTATTCACTTTTTTGCCATTTCATATTGAATTTAATATAAGCAAGAGTAGCAAGTGGTTGGATCTATATCTTGCTAATTTAGCATGGCAAATATTTATATATTCTTACTTATATAATGTTCTTTTTTAAATTTTCATTGAAATATAGTTGATCTACAACATTGTGTCAGTTTTAGGTATACAGCAAAGTGATTCAGTTATACATATATATATATAAAATATATATATACACACACAGTTTTTTAGATTCCTTTCCATTATAGGTTGTTCTTTATTTTTTTGATTAAGGTGATACAGGGGCATATGGAGAACCCTAAAATAATACAAAAAGGCTTATATTTTCTCACTGTCAGCTATCTTTAGATTACATGTGTTATTTTCCACTCAACATTCCTTCTCTTCATCTTCTAGTAGTAGACCTCTCCTCCACGGCCATATTTGTGGGCATATCACCCAAACAAAATCAAACATAGTACTTTAGCCTCCTTGGTCAAATGACTATCTCAGAGGCTGAGCACACAGTCATAAACTTTACATCTGTATGACTTTAGCTAGTGGTCATGAGTTCATAAGAGAGTAAACCCAGGTTTAGATTTACCGTGCCTTGTGACTAAAGTTAATTTGATATAATTATATTAATATATGAGAAAGTTTCAGATTTTTTTAAAAAGCAGACAGAAAAAATTCTGGGTTCATTTGAGTCTATGATTTCCAATATCCCCAGGCCAGCACATTTGCCTTTTCTTCTGATAGGTTTATACATCGAAAAAGTCACACTCCTCGCTTCACTTAACAGGTTGGCTTAAATTTTTGTCACTGTAATTCAAAACGACTTCTAATTAATTTACTTGTAGCCATACTTACAAGTTGTAAATGGTCATAATATTTCCTTGACTATTGTTTCAGAAATATTCCATCCATATATACACTCACCTGTCTAGATATAGCATGTTTTACATACTGTTATTGTGAAACTTAATTTTCACTTGAGAGTAAATCATCTTTCCATTAGACTTGTTTGTTTGTTAGTTTGTTTCATAATTTCATGTGGTACCAGCCAACTTGAATTTACTGCAGTGGTAAAAATAGAAAAAGGCATTCTATTCAAGGAACTTATACGTAGACCCATGATCCATTTTGAGTTATTTTTTGTGTAGAGTGTAAAGAAGGGGTCCAAATAAATTCTTTCATATGTGGCTATCCAGTTGTCCCAGTACATTTGTTGTAAAGACTATTCTTTTCACGTTGAGCTGTTTTGGCACTCATTAAAAATCATTTGACCATAAATTAAGGGTTTATTTCTAAACTCTCAATTCTACTCCTTTGATCCATATGTCTATCCTCATGGTAGTACTATACTGTCTGGCTTACTTTAGCTTTGTGTTAAGTTTTGAAATTTGAGAAGTGTGTGTCTTTCAACTTTTTCAAGATTGTGTTGGCTCTTTGCTGCCACTTGCACAGCAGTATGAATTTTACAATCAGC
Source organism: Balaenoptera ricei (assembly GCF_028023285.1). Taxonomy (NCBI): domain Eukaryota; kingdom Metazoa; phylum Chordata; class Mammalia; order Artiodactyla; family Balaenopteridae; genus Balaenoptera; species Balaenoptera ricei. The sequence continues at coordinate 108,005,740 of NC_082643.1, read as the reverse complement.
TTGTCAATTTCTGCAAAAACCCAGCTGGGAATTTGAAAGTGATTACATTTAATCTGTAGATAAGTTTGGGGAATATTACCATCTAAAAAAATAGTAAGTCTTCCAACCCATGAACATAGGATATCTTTCCATTTATTTACATCTTCTTTAATTATTTTCAACAATATTTTGTAGTTTCAGTTTTGCACTTCCTTTGTTAAACTTATTCCTAAATTTTACTCTTTTTATGCTATTGTAAATGGAATTATTTTCTGAATTTTATTTTGAGGCTATTAATTGCTGGTGTATGGAAATACATTTGGGTTTTGTATAGTGATCTTATACCCTGAAATATTGCTGAACATGCTTATTCGTTCTAAATTTTTGTGTGTGTGGATCCCTTATGGTTTTCTATATATAAAATCATGTTATCTAAAACATAAATAGTATTATTGCTTTCTTTCCAATCTGAATGCCTTCTCTCTTCCTCCACCTTCCTTCTTTCTTTCCTACCCTCCCTCCTTCCTTCCTTTCCTTTTCTGTTCTCTTTTCTTCCCCTCCCTTCTCTTTCCCCTTCCCCTTTCTTTCTTTCTTTCTTTCTTTCTTTCTTTCTTTCTTTCTTTCTTTCATTGTCCTTCCTAGAACCTCCAGTGTTGAATAGAAATGGCTAGAGTGGACATCCTTGCCTTACTCCTGACTTTTAAGGGAATGACATTCAGTCTTTCATTATTAAGTATGATAGCTGCTATTGTTTTTGTTTTCTGTTTGGTTTTTTTTTGTAGATGCCATTTATTAGATAGAGGTAGTTCCCTTCTAGTCCTAGTATGCTGAATGTTTTCAACATAATAGGGTGCTGTATTTTTTTAAATGCTATTTTGCATCTATTGAGAAGGTTACATTATATTATCTTTTATTCTATTGATATGGTATATTCTATTAATTTATTTGCAAATGGTAAACCAACCTGGAATTCCTGGGATAAATCTCAACTGGGCGTAGTATACAATCCTTTTTATATGTTGGGAATTTAGTTTGCTAGTATTTTGTTGAGGTCTAAATTCCCTTTGCCTGTTTTTAAAACATATTTTAAAATTATCTTTGCTTTGTGTATTTCTTTGAATCTCCTGCTTATATGCTATGCTCATTCTGAATTGATTTTTTTCTTATGTAATTTTAAGCTATCTCTGTATATTACAGCTATTATAATTTTGTCTAACATAAGATTATATTTTAATTCAAATATCCTTCTTTTTTAGCACCTTTATGCTTTTATTTTTTCCATTTAAAATGTTGACCAGTTCCAATTTAGGGAGGGTGGGGGGGTGGTGAAAACTGAAGTAAAGATCCAGCTCCATTTGTTTTTCCTAATTGGCTACCCCTTTTCCCAGACTAAAACTTATTTTGTTTCCCACTATCTTCTCAGAGCCTAAATCACTACATGCCATACAGCAGGCTCTCAATAGAGATTTGTTGAATTAGTAAAAGAAAACAGATTATTGTGTTTTGTATTAGGCTAAACTTTACATACAAACTTAATAAAATAGCAGTAATTTAAAAAAACCATGATAAAATGTACCTATATTTATTGACGTTTTTGAATTTTCATTATTAATTTTTAGTAGTTTCTAATGAAGACTGCTGCAAATAAACAGTGACATTTTCAGGCCTATGATATAGAATATAACTAATCAATATATGAAAAAGCTAAGACTAAACAAACTACAAGGAAATATTGAATATTTATTAGTAAAATAGATATAAAATGTGGGTTGTAGCAAAAATTCAGAATAAAAAAATGTAAGAAGTTATTCACAGAAAGATTTTGCTGAAAGAGTAGATTTTTTAACCTAGTTTGAATAGGAAATCAAAAGAGGCTTCCGACAAGAAAGCAGCAAGGCTTCAACCTGCAAAAATTAAGCAGAGTATTTGGGAAGATAAATAGGAGGGTCTTGAAGATGATTAAAGGATTGGACATCAAGAGCTAAAAGAAATAGCTTGGAGTCTTTCAAGATGACAGAGGAGTAAGATGTGGAGAACACCTTCCTCCCCACAAATACATCAAAAATACATCTACATGTGGAACAACTCTTACAGAACACCTACTGAGCTCTGGCAGAAGACCTCAGACATCCCAAAAGGCAAGAAATTCCCCACGTACATGAGTAGGGCAAAAGAAAAAAGAAAAAACAGAGACAAAAGAATCGGGATGGGACCTGCACCTCTGGGAGGGAGCTGTGAAGGAGGAAAAGTTTCCACACACTAGGAAGCCCCTTCACTGGTGGGGATGGGGCGTGGGCAGGGGAGGGGGAAGATTCGGAGCCATGGAAGAGAGTGCAAAACAGGGATGCAGAGGGCAAAGTGGAGAGATTCTCTCACAGACGATGGATGCTAACCAGCATTCACCAACCTGAGATGCTTGTCTGCTCACCTTCCAGGGAGGGTGGGGGCTGGGAGCTGAGGCTCGGGTTTCAGAGGTCAAGAGCCCAGGAACAGGACTGATGTTGGCTGCATGAAGACAGCCTGAAGGGAGCTAGTGTCCCATAGCTAGCCAGGAGGGAGTTGGGGAGAGTGTCTGGACCTGCCTAAGAGGCAAGAGACCAATGTTTCCAGGTGTACAAGGAAACGGAATTCCTGCTCCATGCATCCATGGAAGGCAGAGCACCACCTAAGCAAGCTCCAGAGACAGGCACAAGCCACAGCTATCAGCTTGGACCCCAGAGATGGGCATGAAACGCTAACGCTGCCGCCACTGCCACCAAGAATCCTGTGTGCAAGCACAGATCACTACCCACACTCCCCCAGGAGCCTGTGCAGCCCGCCACTGGGAGGACACACAGTGTTCCTCAGGCTGTTGCAATGTCACACCAGCCGCTGCCGTCGCAGGCTCGCCCTGCATTCCAATTATGACTACCATATCCCTCCCCCTCCCTGGCCTGAGTGAGCAAGTGACCCCTAATCAGTCGCTGCTTTAACCCCATCCTGTCTGGAAGGGAACAGTTGCCTGAGGGCAGCCTACACGCACAGGTGGGTCCAAAATAAAAGCTGAACCCCAGGAGCTGTGCAAACAAAGAAGAGAAAGGGAAATTTCTCCATGCAGCTTCAGGAGCAGTGGATTAAATCCCACAGTCAACTTGATGAACGCTGCATTTGTGGAATACCTGAATACAAAACAAATGTTCCCGAAATTGAGGCGGTGGACTTTGGGAGCAACTGTAGATTTGGGTTTGCTTTCTGCATCTGATTTGTTTCTGGTTTTTATGTTTTCATTAGTTTAGTTTTTAGAGCTTGTTAACATTGTTGAATTTGTTTATTGGTTTGGTTGCTCTCTTCATTTTTTTTATTTTTCTTATTAAAAAAAATTTTTTTATCCTTTTTTCTCTTTCTTGAGTGTGTATGTGTGTGTTTCTTTGTATGATCTTGTCTGTTTAGTTTTGCTTTTACCATTTGGTTTGGGGTTCTATCTGTTCTTTTTTTTTTTTTTTTTCCTTTTTTTTCTTCCAAACTGTGGGGCTGGCACAGTCTTGGTGCTCTGGCTGGGTGTCAGGCCTGAGCCTCCAGGTGGGAGACCTGGTCCAGGACATTTGACCACCAGAGACCTCCCGGCCCCATGTAATATCAATTGGTGAGAGCTCTCCCAGAGATCTCCATCTCAATGGTAAGACCCAGCTCCACCCAATGGCAAGCAAGCTCCAGTGATGGATGCCCCATACCAAACAACTAGCAAGACAGGACCACAAACCCACCTGTTAGCAGAGAGGCTGCCTAAACATACTAAGTTCAGAGACATCCCAAAACACACCACCAGATGCGGCCCTGCCCATCAGAACACAGGCACCACTCCCCTCCACCAGAAAGCCTACACAAGCCACTGAAACAACCTCACCCACAGGGGACAGACACCAAAGAATATGGGAAATACAAACATGCAGACTGCAAAAATGAGACCCCAAACACAGTAAGTTAGACAAAATGAGAAGACAGAGAAATATGCAGCAGATGAAGGAGCAAGGTAAAAACCCACCAGGCCTAACAAATGAAGAGGAAATAGGCAGTCTACCTGAAAAAGAGTTCAGAGTAATGATAGTAAAGATGATCCAAAATCTTGGAAGTAGAATGGAGAAAATACAAGAAACGTTTAACAAGGACCTAGAAGAACTAAACAGCAAACAAACAATGATGAACAACACAATAAATGAAATTAAAAATTCTATGGAAGGAATCATTAGCAGAATAACTGAGGCAGAAGAACGGATAAGTGACCTGGAAGATAAAATAGTGGAAATAACTACCGCAGAGCAGAATAAAGAAAAAAGAATGAAAAGAATTGAGGACAGTTTCAGAGTCCACTGGGACAACACTAAACGTACCAACATTCAAAGTATAGGGGTCCCAGAAGAAGAAGAGAAAAAGAAAGGGACTGGGAAAATATTTGAAGAGATTATAGTTGAAAACTTCCCTAACATGGGAAATGAAATAGTCAATCAAGTCCAGGAAGCTCAGAGAGTTCCATACAGGATAAATCCAAGGAGAAACACACCAAGACACATATTAATGAAACTATAAAAATTAAATACAAAGAAAAAATATTAAAAGCAGCAAGGGTAAAGCAACAAATAACATACAAGGGAATGCACATAATGTTAATCTTTCAGCAGAAACTCTGCAAGACAGAAGGGAGTGGCAGGAATATTTAAAGAGATGAAAGGGAAAAACCTACAACCAAGATTACTCTACCCAGCAAGGATCTCATCCAGATGTGACAGAGAAATTAAAATCTTTACAGAGAAGCAAAAGGTAAGAGAATTCAGCACCACCAAACCAGCTTTACAACAAATGCTAAACGAGCTTCTGTGGGCAGGAAACACAAGAGAAGGAAAAGACCTACAAAAAAACCCAAAACAATTTAGAAAATGGTAATAGGAACATACATATTGTTAATTACTTTAAATGTAAATGGATTAAATGCTCCAAACAAAAGACACAGACTGGCTGAATGGACTAAAAAACAAGACCCATATACATGTTGTCTACAAGAGACCCATTTCACACCCAGGGACACATACAGACTGAAAGTGAAGAGATGGAAAAAGATATTCCAAGCAAATGGAAATTTAAGAAAAGCTGGAGTAGCAATACTCATAGCAAACAAAGTAGACTTTATTAAAGACTATTACAAGAGACAAGAAGGACACTGCATAATGATCAAGGGATCAATCTAAGAAGAAGATATAACAATTGTAAATATTTATGCACCCAACATAGGAGCACCTCAATACATAAGGCAAATGCTAACAGCCATAAAAGGGGAAATCAACAGTAAAACAATAATAGTAGGGGACTAACAGTCCACTTTCACCAATGGACAGATCATCCAAAATGAAAATAAATAGGAAGCACAAGCATTAAATGACACATTAGACCAGATGGACTTAATTGATATATATACGACATTACATCCAAAAACAACAGAATACACTTTCTTCTCAAGTGCTCATGCAACATTCTCCAGGGTAGATCATATCTTGGGTCACAAATCAAACCTCAGTAAATTTAAGAAAATTTAAATCGTATCAAGTAACTTTTCTGACCACAATGCTATGAGACTAGATGTCAGTTACAGGAACAAAAACTGTAAAAAATACAGACACATGGAAGCTAAACAATACACTACCAAATAACCAAGAGATCACTGAAGAAATCAAAGAGGAAATCAAAAAATACCTAGAAACAAATGACAATAAAAACACGACAACCCAAAACCAATGGGATGCAGCAAAAGCAGTTCTAAGAGGGAAGTTTATAGCAATACAATCCCACCTCAGGAAACAAGAAAAATCTCAAATAAACAACCTAATTTTACACCTAAAGCAATTAGGAAAAGAAAAACAAAAAAACCCCAAAGTTCGCAGAAGGAAAGAAATCATAAAGATCAGATCAGAAATAAATGAAAAAGAAATGAAGGAAACAATAGCAAAGATCAATAAAAGCTGGTTCCTTGAGAAGATAAACAAAATTGATAAACCATTAGCCAGACTCATCAAGAAAAAAAGGGAGAAGACTCGAATCAATAGAACTAGAAATGAAAAAGGAGAAGTAACAACTGACACTGCAGAAATACAAAGGATCATGAGCGATTACTACAAGCAACTATATGCCAATAAAATGGACAACCTGGAAGAAATGGACAAATTCTTAGAAAAGCACAACCTTCTGAGACTGAACCAGGAAGAAAAGGAAAATATAAACAGACCAATCACAAGCACTGAAATTGAAATTGTGACTAAAAATCTTCCAACAAACTAAACCCCAGAACCAGATGGCTTCACAGGTGAATTCTATCAAACATTTAGAGAAGAGCTAACCCCTATCCTTCTCAAACTCTTCCAAAATATAGCAGCAGGAGGAACACTCCCAAACTCATTCTACGAGTCCACCATTACCCTGATACCAAACTAGACAAAGATGTCACAAAAAAAAGAAACTACAGGCCAATATCACGGATGAACATAGATGCAAAAATCCTCAACAAAATACTAGCAAACAGAATCCAACAGCACATTAAAAGGATCATACACCATGATCAAGTGAGGTTTATACCAGGAATGCAAGGATTCTTCAATATACACAAACCAATATGATACACCATATTAACAAATTGAAGAATAAAAACCATATGATTATCTCAATAGATGCAGAATAAGCTTTCGACAAAATTCAACACCCATTTATGATAAAAACTCTCCAGAGAGTAGGCATAGAGGGAACCTACCTCAACATAATAAAGGCCATATGTGACAAACCCACAGCCAACATCATTCTCAATGGTGAAATACTGAAAGCATTTCCTCCAAGAGCAGGATCAAGACAAGGTTTCCCACTGTCACCACTGTTATTCAACATAGTTTTGGAGGTTTTAGCCACAGCAATCAGAGAAGAAAAAGAAATGAAAAGAATCCAAATCGGAAAAGAAGAAGTAAAACTGTCACTGTTTGCAGATGACATGATACTATACATAGAGAATCCTAAAGATGCTACCAGAAAACTACTAGAGCTAATCAATGAGTTTGGTAGAGTAGCAGGATACAAAATTAATGCACAAAAATCACTTGCATTCCTATACACTAACAATGAAAGACCAGAAGGAGAAATTAAGGAAACAATCCCATTCACCATTGCAACAAAAAGAATAAAATACCTAGGAATTAACCTACCTCAGGAGACAAAAGACCTGCATGCAGAAAACCATAAGACACTGATGAAAGAAATTAAAGACGATACAAACAGATGGAGAGATATATCATGTTCTTGGATTGGAAGAATTAACATTGTGAAAATGACTATACTATGCAAAGCAATCTACAGATTCACCACAATCCCTATTGAACTACCAATGGCATTTTTCACAAAACTAGAACAAAAAATTGCACAATTTGTATGGAAACACAAAAGACCCCAAAGAGCAAAAGCAATCTTGAGAAACAAAAACAGAGCTGGAGGAATTAGGCTCCCTCAATTCAAACTAGACAACAAAGCTACAGTAATCAAGACAGTATGGTACTGGCACAAAAACAGAAACATAGATCAATGGAACAGGATAGAAAGCCCAGAGATAAACCCACACACATATGGTTACCTTATCTTTGATAAAGGAGACAAGAATATACAATGGAGAAAAGACAGCCTCTTCAACAAGTGGTGCTGGGAAAACTGGACAGCCACATTTAAAAGAATGAAATTAGAACATTTCCTTACACCATACACAAAAATAAACTCAAAATGGATTAAAGACCTAAAGATAAGGCCAGACACTATAGAACTCTTAGAGGAAAACATAGGCAGAACACTCTATGACATGAATGACAGCAAGATCCTTTTTGACCCATCTCCTAGAGAAATGGAAATAAAAACAAAAATAAACAAATGGGACCTAATGAAACTTAAAAGCTTTTGCACAGCAAAGGAAACCATAAACAAGATGAAAAGAAAACGCTCAGAATGGGACAAAATATTTGCAAACCAAGCCACTGACAAAGGATTAATCTCCAAAATATACAAACAGCTCATGCAGCTCAATATCAAAAAAACAAACAACCCAATTAAAAAATGGGCAGAAGGCATAAACAGACATTTCTGCAAAGAAGACATACAGATTGCCAACAAACACATGAAAGGATGCTCAACATCACTAATCATTAGAGAAGTGCAAATCAAAGGCACAATGAATTATCACCTCACACCAGTCAGAATGGCCATCATCAAAAAATTTACAAACAATAAATGCTGGAGAGGGTGTGGAGAAAAGGGAATCCTCTTGTACTGTTAGAGGGAATATAAATTTATACAACCACTACAGAGCAGTATGGAGGTTTCTTAAAAAACTAATAATAGAACTAGCATATGACCCTGCAATCCCACTACTGGGCATGTACCCTGAGAAAACCATAATTCAAAAGGAGAAATGTACCACAATGTTCATTGCAACCCTATTTACAATAGCCAGGACAGGGAAGCAACCTAAGTGTTTATCGACAGATGAATGGATAAAGAAGATGTGGCTCATATATACAATGGAATATTACTCAGCATAAAAAGAAATGAAATTTAGTTGTTTGTAGTGATGTGGATAGATCTACAGTCTGTCATACAGGGTCAAGTAAGTCAGAAAGAGAAAAACAAATACTGTATGCTCACACATATACATGGAATCTAAAAAAGAAATGGTTCTCATGAACCTAAGAGCAGGACAGGAATAAAGATGCAGACATAGAGAATGGACTTGAGGACACGGGGAGAGGGAAGGGTAAGCTGGGACAAAGTGAGAGAGTAGCATTAACATATATACACTACCAAATGTAAAATAGATAGCTAGTGGGAAACAGCCGCATAGCACAGGGAGATCAGCTCAGTGCTTTGTGACCACCTGGAGGTGTGTGATAGGGAGGGTGAGAGCGAGGCACAAGAGGGTGGGGATATATGTATACATATGGCTGATTCACTTTGTTATACAGCAGAAACTAACAACACTGTAAAGCAATTATATTCCAATAAATATGTTAAAAAATAAATAAAAGCAATAGCTTATATAATTGTAGGTCTTGAAATGAGAGTGAAAGCATTCCTGGCCTTTTTCCTCAAAGGGCCTTTAGTGTCATCCCAATCTGAGTGGTTTGAAAATTTTTATAGAATGCTCTCTTTTCTCTATATTTAATTTCTTTTGTTTTTCTAGCTTCCATATATCTTTAGGATTAGAGTAATGTAAGATATTTTATGGGATATATATATAGTATTCTGTTTACCCTTGAACAACATAGGTTTGAACTGCACAGGTCCACTTACATGCAGTTTTTTTTTTCAATTGTAAATACTACAGTTACTACACGATCCATGAAGGCAGATCCACAGATCTGGAAGAACTTCGGTTATGGAGGAACTGCTTATACAGAGGGACAACTGTAAGTTATATACATGGATTCTCGACCTCATGGAGGGGTGGTATCCCTAACCCCTGAATTGTTCAAGGGTCAACTGTATATACACTTTTTAAATTATTCTGGTTTTCTTTTTTTTTTTTGTAGAGATTGAAGAGGTGGGAGGAGTAAGCTAATTCTAGGGCTAAGTCAGAAATTAACTGGTCTTAAATCTTTCTCTTCGGTACATTAAAATGCAATGGAATCAGTAACAGAAAATGAATATAATCCCTTCAGATCATTTTTCATGGAGTAAAGTTGGGGGCCCTATGGACATTTACAACCGGTGAATGTAGCAGCGCTAGTTTTAAAGAATTCAGCACTAACCTAGATCATGCTTGTTTCGGAGTATTTGTGTAAAATTTAGGTCATTCAAACCTGGATAATCATTATGAGATCACCTGTTTGATTATTTGTCAGGCATTATTAGCTATGACCTCCAAATGTTTTTTGTTATTTTGCTTTATTTGTTTGTAATAGCTTTGAAGTTCAGATAAAACTGAAATAAGGATGGAAAAGAAAATATAGGTTCTCTTTCATTGTTCTCCTCTGGCCAGTCCAATGTAGTGGTTTACAGCTCAGAAAATCCTGGAGTCAGAGCATGGGCTTGGAAGGTAGGTTTGCCACTAGCTGCACCCAGGTGAATTTGCACAGGTGCATTAGTCAATCTGTGCCTCATATAATTACACTAGCTATGGCATAGGATTACTATGAAGATAAAACATGTTAATATTTCTCATACACTTAAAATGGTATATGAGACATGACAAGCAAATAATGAATAATCCCTCTACTTCTATGGAACTCTTTAGGAAATAACCAGTAGATTACTTGCTAACCATGGAAGAAAACTTCCTAGAATTAATAGGAAACCTTGGTAATTTTGATGAATGGATGGTGCCCGGTCAAGCATCACATTTAAAAATAAAAATAAAACCATACAATATGAGAAAATTGCCTAATTTTCAAACAAGAGCATCAATATAATCACATATATCAATATAAATGCCTCAGAAACATCTCCCATGCCAAGCTGATACATGTTTACCTTGCAGAGTTTAAATAAATTGTATATTATTTAAGAGGATTTACATATTAATACTCCAGTTTCTTTTGCACTCGTAAGTCTAAATTTATATCTTTTTTCTTCTTGTTCTTCTTCTCAAAATGAAGTTTATTTGATCATTTAATAAACGGAAACTTTCAAAGGTCTCCTGCCTTTTTTCTATTATTTTGGAAATACTGGTTTGTTTTAATTTTTTAAGCATTCCATGTGATCTATGATATTCTCTCTTTCTCCCCGCCCCCCCCTCCCTTTCTCTCTCTCTTTCTCTTTCACCCTCTTGCCCCCTTCCAATTTGTTCCCACTTCTTTGGACACTTCTTCTTGCAAGAACTTAAACAATATGTTTTCTGAAGCCTTTCTAAATGTTGTCATTTTAACATTTTCCAGTGGCAAAGGCAGAGTGCTCCGTTCTGGTCCTCACCATGAAAGGAAGGATTTGTACTACTCACTTTATTCTTCTGATAGGAATTTTAATAATTTAACACCAAATAAATGGCTTAGCTTTCCTTTTCTGTATCCACTCAAAGCCAAGACCGTATGTCCTATTTTCAACATTATGCACCCCTTCACAAACACTTCTTGTTCTGAGATTTAAATGTCCCATGTGCAGTGAGATCCCGATGGATTAGAGGAGTTTTTGAGCTGTCAAGGGAAAACATTTGCACAGTCTCACAGCAGAAGCCTAGGAGGGTGAACGTACATTTCCTCCAGTGGAGATTAAGACCTCCTGAGAAGCAAGGCAATTCCAACTGTCCTCTGGACAGCGGGATGCTGGTCACCACACTAATGCAGTCAATACTTCACAGGGTCAAGGTAGAGAATCCTCGCTGAAATACAGCCTACTACTTGATATACATATATATATGCATATATGTGTAGCAATTTTACAAGGGACTGCTGTCTCTCGTTCCCACAGCCTCATGGCTGCCTCTCTGTAGGAGCGGTTGAACACATCATTTCTATGCAGTCTGTCACTGCTGCCAGTTTTACTATTTCACTGTTGTACAAATTAACTATGAAGTACAAATAGAGACATAGCCACCACACAGGGTTCCTCTTCTTACATACATGGTACAGTACAGGACACGGGCCTGAATTATTATCCTAACATAAGTGAAAAAGCACTATTTTAAATCTTATTACCAAGAGAAATCATCACTAAAATTAACCTGGGACATTGAGGAGAACCAGTACATAATGACCATAATCTGTGCTAAGGGGTTTAGCCCAGGGGATGTGAGCTACCTATGTAGCTTTTATATGTGTATAAAATATATATGTATATATATAGTTGTGCTGAAGTCCACAGCCACAGCCTGCTCTGCTGACTCCAAGCGATGGTTCAGAAGGTTTTGAAAACAGAATCCAAACATGCTTCTCTGGTAAAGGTTTCTTTTTAAAAAATATTTTGTAATATGACTTGGGACAACCTGATTAAATTGTCTGTGATTTTGTTTGGTTCTTTGTATAATGTTACCCCTGTGATAACACTACACTCAACTGTTTTTTCTAAGAACTTGTAAAACCAGTCTTGGATTGAAAAATTAAAAAGATAACTGAAGAAAGGACTTGTAAAGGCCTGAAAGAAACAACAGATGCAGGAAAGAAAAGGGCTTGAAAGAAGTAGCATGAAAACCAAAGTATTTTTCTTCCCAAGTCTTGTTTTGTTTTGTTTTGTTTTCAAATCTGTAGTTGTCTTTAAGAGCTCAAGTATTAAGGATATTTCTGCAGAGGAATTGTTAGCTGGAAATAAAGTGCCTGGGTACAATATTCATATTTTGTTTTAAAAATAAGAATACTACAGTGAAGGACCATCACAAAATGTTAAAGTGAAACTCATGGTATATTTGAGGCAAAATGAATAATTTAAAATTCTTAAAATTCAAAGCAGTTACTAATATTATGACTGGAAAATAAAGATACACTTGCTTTTTTTTTATTGTACTTGCAGAACAGCCAGTATTTAGCAACAGAGTGATTTCTTTGATGCTTTAATTTGGAGAACAGAAAGCTGCAAATCCTACTCTCTTCTCTGGCATTCAATGGCAATTGCTATGACTAAATAATTTGTAGTAATTACTTTTTTCTTCAGATTGGCAACTAGTTTTAATAATGTCACAGATTCCACCTGTTGTTTAAGTATCATAAAAACATAGCCTATATGTCTGTAATTAATAACAAGCTATGCCACAGCTTACCTACTCTTTGCTACCCGCTTATTGCATAGTGATGTTGAAATGTAAGTTTTAAACTTAAAAATCATATCAATATTAATGAGTTGTTTGATAATATATACAAACTTGAAAGATAGGCAGACTTGAGGCAAATAATTGTATTTGCTAAACACTGGTTGTTTGGAACAATGTGGGAACTAAAACTCTACCATTAAATATGAAGTTTGGAGGGAAGTAAAATGATACCAGATTGATAGCATCCTTTGACTCTGAATAAAAAAACATAAATTATTTTTTTCAAAGAATGAATGTAATATAGCAATTAAGATTTTTATCAGTTATGATCAATAAAATAAGTTTATCAAATGTCAAAAACATATATAGAAACAGCAAGAGATTAGAATCCAAGGATATCAGACATTGGAATTATTAGATAATATAAAATATAAGCAAAATGTGTGAAGTGCCAAGATGAAATCACAAAATGACAGATGAAAATATGGCTATAAAAAGCAATTCAAAAGGCAGATTTGGGATAAAACAAAATAGAAATTTAGAATTAAGAATATAATCACTGAATTGTAAATTGACTGAATGTCTTGGTGTGAATATTAGAGACAATTGAAGAGAGAATTTGTGAAATAGAAAATTTACAGAGAGAAATTCCAAAATGAAACACAGACAAAATGTGAGCATATAAAAGAAAGATTAAGATATATTTAAGATAGAATGGAGATATCTAGCATATATCTAATTAGAGTTAAAGAAAGAGACATAGAAGAAATAGAAAAGAAACAATATTCAGTTATAGTTAAGAGTGTGCCAAAAGTTATGGAAAAAAATCCATTCACAGATAAAGGCAGAAAAACATATATTGAGACATCAGAAACTAACTAACTCATTCCAACCTTAGGAATAGTATATTTTTGCAGAACAAAAAGTATAATGAAACAATCAAAATAGCATTTGAAATAAAAAGTCTCAAACTAAGGAGAAGAAACTAGGCTGAGAACTGACTGCTCATATAATTCTCTACTGTTTTATAGGAAAATGCTATGACACTTTCAAAGAACAGATCATTTTAACTTTATAAAAATCTTCCCCCAAAATAAAAAAGAGAAATACTTTTTTAACTCATTTATTTATTTGAACTTTAATAATACAGATTATATAAAGAACTCTTACAAATCAATAAGAAAAAGATAAACAACCCAATATAAAAATGGGAAAACTATATAAATAGGCAATATTTATAAAACCTAAATAGTAAATAAAAATATGAAGACATGTTCACCCCCCATAGTAATCAGAGAATTAGTAACTAGTACTATTATGATCCACTATGCCATACCCACCAGACTGACAAATATTATAATTGACAATATAAGTTTTGGTGAGGATATGGATTAATGAGAATCTTCATATGTTGCTAGAAGGGGTGTAAATTAGTACAATCCTTTTGGAAAATAATTTGGCATTGTATTTTAAGTATGAAAATTCTTATTCCCTACAACTCAACAATTCCACTTTGAGATCTACACCATAGAGAACCTTTACGCATATGTACCACAAGACCTGTACAAGAATATTCATAATACTATTCCTCTTAATAGCGAAAACTGAAGACAACCCAAATGACTATCAACAGAATGGGAAAAAATTTGGAAGAATCACACAATGGAATTTTAGATTACAGTGAAAATAGATGAATTACAGTTTTATGAAACCACATGAATGAATTTTTAAAATCTGCTGAGTGACATATCATCAAACTAGTTTTTAAAAGCAAAGAAATGGTAAACAGATTTCAGAAGGGTTCTACCTATGTTGGAAAAGTAGAAGAGTGGGGTCAAGTGGGATCACATACCCACTGAAGCCACACCATCGATGATGCTCTTTTTTTTTTTTTTTTTTTGCTTTATAACCTGCATTAGTATGTACCAAATGTTACATAATTAAAACTGTTTTAGAGTATTCATCAAAGCTGCACACAAGGACGAAAAGATAGTGATCTGATATGGAATAAATTCTTAACTACTGTACACACACAACGCATAAACTGTTAGATATTCCTTCTGAACTGGTGATAAAAGTAACTGCCATTCTGTATTCGTTTTTGGAAGGAAATTTCATCTGCAAGTACCAATAATAAAGTTTTGCATTTGTATTGAGGTAATGACAGAACATATTACTACCTTAAATGTTTTCTTCTGAGTGGACATCTTGGTAATTAGTACAGCCAAATTAATAAGAAAATTTAACTTAAGAAAGTGGAAGAATCTGTGATATTGTCAAAATGGGACATGCTTTTCCAAGAGTCCCTTCTGCCAGTATTTCAGAAGAGCAGAGTGAATGAGAGCTTTCAAAATGGCATGTTTTGGCCTCTAGAATATTATAATTAATTTCTGTAAAAATGTGTCTGAAAGCAACTTAATTCTAATTTAACTGTAAGAAAAAGATAAACATAAATATTGTTTTATTCCAAACCTATTAACCTATGTTTTCATAAATGGAAAACTTTGACCAATACTTAGATTTAACCATTATAAGAAGATGAGGCACCATAAACTTCTAATACTTTTGACTTTCTTGTTTTTTATTTATAGACTTCCACAGTTCTTTAGAATAGGTTCCTTTTCAACGTCTTCCAGTTCTTATGTTCAACAAGGGCTCAGTTAAACCTCTGTTGTTATTAATTATGATTTGAATTATGCTTGCTGCTATAGAAGAGTCTTGGGCTTTTTCCTCAGTGGAGCCACTTTTCAGGCATCCTGGGTCTCTAACCCTGGTCCACAATTTAGCAATAAAGCTTCATCATTTAATAAGAAGCATGGTTTATCTGATCTCAGGGATGAGTATATTTTCTAAACATAAAACCCAAGAGATATCCAATAATGGATAAGACAAAAATTTTACTACTTAAATATTAAAGGGAAGACGGAAAAAGAAAAGATAATCAATAGTTTCCGATTTTGGCACTAAAATAAGTGATGTAAACATTCACTGCAAGAAACTAGATGAAAGCAAGATTTTAGGGGAAAGTCATTACTTCATTGGGGACAAACCAGAAGATGACATCTGGTACTCACAAGTGAACCCAAGCTGGAGATAAAACTCCAGCAAGTATATAGCTGGTACAGGTATGGAAGAGATTTCCCAGGGAAAAGTTAAAATTGAGAAGGGGGTCTAAAGAGAATTGTGATGAGCACAGATAAGGAGTTAGTTTTAAAGGCTGGTTCCTTAGTCCCACAACACTAAGAGTTTGATTAGTTTGATTTAGTATGTCGGAGTTGAAACAGAGAAACTTGTATTTTCATAAAGCATTTGTTCTCTGTACTATCAAGAGAGGCTAAACAGCAAGGAGGGGCTACTCTTTTGTTTCCTTGTGTTTTGTTTGTATATATGCATCATGTCTCACTTTCTTTCTATCTTTCTTTTCTTTTTGTTTTATTTTGAGCGCATCCTATCTTGGACTTTTTTGAAACATGATTTCTGACACTTGGTAATGAAAAACATAAATGTGGCCACTTGCATAGAAGAGTTTACAATCTTCTTTATAAGCCAACCAGAGACCTGAAATCAGAATCTTGCTCATTGGTACATTTGAAGTACTTTCTTCTTTTTCATTCTATATCTAGACCTTTACTTCTTTTTTTAAAAATGTTTATTGAAATATCATTGATTTATAATGTTGCATTAGTTTAGGATGTACAGCAAAGTGATTCAGTTATATATATATATATATATATATACACATTTTTTTATATTCTCTTCCATTATAGGTTATTACAGGATATTGAGTATAGTTCCCTGTGCTATACAGTATCTCCTTGTTGGTTATCTATTTTATATATAGTGGTGTGTATGTTTTAATCCCAAACTTCTAATTTATCCTTCCCTTGCTTTCCCTTCGGTAATCATAAGTTTATTTTCTATGTCTGTGGGTCTATTTCCGTTTTGTAAATAAGTTCATTTATATCATATTTTTAGACTTCACATATAAGTGATATCATATGATATTTGTCTTTGCTGGCTTACTTCACTTAGTATGATAATCTCTAGGTCCATCCATTTGCTGCAAATGGACTTATTTCATTCTTTTTTTATGTCTGAGTAATATTCCATTGTGTACATATACCATATCTTCTTTATCCATTCATCTGTTGTTGGACACTTAGGTTGCTTCAGTGTCTTGGTTATTGTAAATAGTGTTGCAATGAACATTGGGGTGCATGTATCCTTTTGGATTATGGTTTTCTCCTGATATATGCCCAGGAGTGGGATTGCAGGGTCATATGGTAGTTCTATTTTTAGTTTTTTAAGGAACCTCCATACTGTTTTCCATAGTGGCTGCACCAATTTACATTCCCACCAACAGTGTAGGAGGGTGCCCTTTCTCCACATCCTTTCCAGCATTTATTATTTGTAGACTTTTTGATGAAGGCCAGTCTGACTGGTATGAGGTGATACCTCATTGTAGTTTCTCCCATTGTACAATGGGAGAAAATATTTGCAAACGAAGCAACCAACAAGGATTAATCTCCAAAGTATACAAATAGCTCATACAGCTCAATATGAAAAAAAACCAATCAAAGAAGTGGCAGAAGGTCTAAATAGACATTTCTCCAAAGAAGACATACAGATGGCCAAAAGGCACATGAAGAGATGCTCAACATCTCTAATTATTAGAGACATGCAAATTTCACTTTATTTCTAAAGTACTTCCAAATATCTTTATTACATGAATGAGGGAGTCTTGAATGAACATGACAACACACAACAGAATTTGAAAATATTTTCAACTATAAAAGAAGGTACTATGTAAAAGAAAATTATACCTAACTGTATATCTGAAAATAGCTAACTTAACTATATACTTGAAAATAGCTAATTTTAGTTCAGCATAACTACTCATAACTGCAAAATACGATACTGCAAAAACACATAAATTTCATATACAGAAATTATTTCCCTGAGTTATGAGAATATCTCTCAATATTGTGGTGAGAAAC
Organism: Balaenoptera ricei; assembly: GCF_028023285.1. NCBI lineage: Eukaryota > Metazoa > Chordata > Mammalia > Artiodactyla > Balaenopteridae > Balaenoptera > Balaenoptera ricei. Next base: position 107,988,043 of record NC_082643.1, on the reverse strand, counting down.
ATGTGCCCAGTTCATGAAGAGCAACTTTGTGGTAAAATGTAAAATCATTTATTCAGATGAATTACAGTAGAATCACACGACTAGATAATCAGCTTATCCATTCCTCTAATTTTGGTGGATCTAAATCACTTCAGAACAATCTAGCAAAAAGAATCTACTCTAAACAAGATAATGCCAAAAAAATCTTACTGAAGGTAACTTATTGAAGCTCTGGTTCAGTTAGCTTGAAATTTAAGTATTTTGAATGCATTGGTTTTACCAAGACAAATATTTCAATTAATAGAAAAACATGGTATTAGTAAGAGTTTAATCATTTCACATCATTACAAACTTGAGTTTTCTTATGGGAAAAAGATGTATATTCACGATTGTCATTCTTGTGCTGTTAATAATATGAAAGAAATAGAATGATGAGGTATAGCAGGCATTGAATTCACAGACAAGTAATAAAAAGTCATGGTGATAATAAAATATTAATAGGGACTAGATGGAATATAGCTAGATTTTTCATTTTCTTAATAAAAGATTCTAAAATCTGGTGTATTTTAGAAAAGTCCTTGATTGAAAATTCAAAATTACAAAGGACACCTTTTTTTTTTTTTAACCTTGTTCCATAATAAGATAAGAACAAGGAGATACCTGATAAAAATAAGGGGCAGTAAATTCAGAACAAATGGAGGTAAATAATGCCTTATAAATGTGTATAGTCAACCTGTGAAACTCATTGACTGAAGAGGTCACTGAGTCAAATACTATGGTTGAATTTAAAAAACAGCTGGGTAATTTTATGACCACTAAGAGCTTTGGGAGCTCTGCTTAGCAAGCAGAGATAATGATAAGGGTAATCAAATCTCTTGTTTCAGGATGTAAGTTACCAACGGGGGGGGTGTCCAATTCCATACCTTACTTTTGTCCTCTGGACATTTCTTGTAAACACCCACCTTCAGGGAGGTACAACAGACATTGGTGTTGTTATTCAGCACTTTTATGCTGAAGTTTATAGATGGGTTGTGTGTTCTTTCACCTTCATCTGAAGTATCTGCCTCTGTAACATAGCAACAATGATAACTCGTTTGGGAAATAGCATGTTCCATAGTGATAATCAAGATAATCAATGGTTTATGATTTTGGCAGGTGCCTTACAATATTGCTCTTGTGATTATTGAATTTATCAAATTAAAGTAGTTTGAAAGTTGGCAACCATTGCATTTTTGGGGAATGAAACTTGATGGTGTCATTATGTATACCATTTTGTAAAGTGCTATTAGTGAAGTTACCGTCCCTTTAACACTTCATTCTAAATGTGTTGTATATTTTAACACAGCATATCACTGAGTTTTAAAGTACATTCCTCTTTAGAAATACTATTAATTGCATTTTGCTACTTCATCTTTAATCAGTGTCACAGGCTTATTAATTTTTATTTATTTGAGGTCAAAATTCAAGTTTTATTGTTTGAATCAGTTTTTTCCAAAGCAGAAAACTTTGACAGAAAGACAAACCATCTATAATCTTAAAATCCAGAATAACTATTACTATTTGTATATAACTACACCTTTACAAACACACAATAATTTATATATATTTTTCTGTTGGCTATACAAAATTGGGAGCATGTTATAATACTATTCTATAACTTATCTTTTTAATAACAGTTCATGAACAATTTACTATGAAATTAAATATTTCTGAAGGCTATATCATATACCTATGCTATAATTTATTTTACCAATTTCTTCTTTGGACATTTAGATTGGCTGCAATTTTTCACTATCATAACTGTAAAGACATCTGTGATTATTTTTTTATTGTTGGTTCAAAGTGAATGCGCATTATTTTTGAGGCTTTTGATTCATACTGCCAAGTTATTTTTCAGGAAAATTTTAACATTTTACTATCAGTTTATAAGGGTATAATTTCCTTGAACAATCAAGGGATTATATATGTATACATGTTTAATCTTTACTAGTATCATTAGTAAAATAGTAAGAAAAAAGGGGGAACTCATTAATAATTAAATTTTTGCATCTTTGATAACACAGTTTGAACGCGAATTCATAAGTTTATTGATCATTTGTACTTCTTCTTTTGTGAATCGCCGGATCAAGTTTCTTTGCAATTTTTAAAATTTGGATGTTTAACATTTTCCCTTCTATTTGAACATCCTGTTGTTATTAAGGATATTAATAATTTGTCTGCATATATTTCCCAGTTTGTTGCATACTTCTAATTTTATTTATGACATATTCAACATGCAGAAATTTTATATTTTTCTGTTGTCAGTTTCATCAACTTTTATTTATCATTTTTGCATAAGAATACATACTCATTCTGATAATATTTACCTCTACTTTCCTCTGGTATTTTATGGTTTCATTTTTCATATTTAATTTCTTAAAAGAGTGATCCTAAATTTGTCCTGGTTTTATGTAGAGTAATCTGAACCTGCTTTTTTCCTTCAATAGCAAATATTTCCAGCTCAATTAATAAAGTATTCCTTTTTTTGCCCACTGATATAAAAATCATATCTTCACTGTATATCAAATTGATGTCAATAGTTAAACCAATTTATGAGGTTTCTATTGATTTTAATAATTATTCCTACATTCACATTATTTAATTTTATACTATATTTAAATATTTGAGCATAAAAATATTTTCTAATTATTTTCCCTAAAATGTTTGGATTAATGTTATTTGTTTTCTGATGACATTTTAAATAATTTTATTTTAAAGAATTAAATAAATATAAAAATTTTATTTTAATTTTCCTTAAAAATTCATCTTGCTTATTTTTGAGTACACACGTTAAGATAGTTTTCCATTTATTTTATTATTTTATTTTATAAAATTTAGTAAATTATGTAGCTGTATCATATTGTTTATGCATATTTTTTGTTTATTACTGGAAAATTTATATTTTTGCATTTACTGTAAATAAAGTATTCTTTCTACTATATTTTCTAATTGGATATTGATGGTATATAGAGAACCTCTTGATTTTGGTTTTGTTGTTTTGTTCTATTGATTTTCTACTGTCAATTTCACTGATTTCTGCTCTAATTTTTATTATTTATTTTCTCCTGCTTATTTTGCTCTTTTTTTCCCCTAGTTTTCTAAGGTGGAAGTTTAGATTAATTGGTTTTAGTTCTTTCTTCTTTCTAATATATGTACTCAAGGCTAATATTTTCTTCTAAGTACTGTTTTCACTGCATCCCACCCATTTTGATAGTTTTATTTTCATTTTTATTTAGTTCAAAATATTTTAAATTTTTCTTGAGACTTCTGCTTTGACCCATGTTTTATTTAGAAGTGTATTGTTTAATATCCACATATTTTAAGATTTTCCAGCTATTACTGATTTCTAGTTTAGTTCCATTCAAGCCTGAGAGTGTACATTGTATAATTTCTAGTCTTTTAAATCTGTTAAGGTGTGTTTTATGGTCCAGTGAAATATATATTTTTAAACTCCCCTTGGAATGTTCATAACTTTCCTTTTTCTTCAAATTTTCTTTCTTTCATTTTTACTTATTTCTCTTTCTTTTCTTCTTCCACTTTTTCTTCTTACCTACATTTGTATTTATTTATTTATTTGACAAGTCTAACCATTTTTAAAAGCCATCTCTAAATCATGGACTTGGTTTCTAAATATCCTAATATTTAACAGTTACTTAAGTCTGGGGCTAAAAGATGAGTTTTATTCCAAATTCCTTCATAAACTAAAGATGTATTGCTTTAGTTCTTCCTTAATTTACTGGAGGACCTTGAGCAGAGTTAAATTCCATTTTCATAGTATTGTGGCTTTTGTCCTAAAATACTAATAGATTTTCTTCAAGAAATGGACAAAGATTTAGATCAATCAATGAGGATTCTATTATTTTATGTCAGATTTTATGGTACTTTATGAATTGCATACTCATTTCCTGGAGTCAAAAGGAGCCAGATCATAAAAACACTTGATGGGAACTTAGCTAGGTTTTTGTGCAGAAGTGAAGGTTTCCCCACCATTCATGAGAGTTCTAGCCTTTAACATGACTGTCAGTCTGTATGTCTGGGAGCTTCAGTAACACGTGGGTATGCAAAGACTGTATTCCTTACACCGTTCTTCAGGGAACCTCTTACCTGTGAGAGACATTCATTTGGGAACTTTTATCTGGGTTCACACTGGATGTATAAAGTCAATTAAAGGCACCATTTCTCTGGCAAAAATTGAATTTTCTAGTTTGGTAAGAGAATGGAAGGCTCTTTTCCTCTCTGTCTGCAACATAGACACATGCAAATTCTCAATATGAGGAAAATTATCGTTGCTTGGTAAATGTTAATCACGTTAATCTTAGATGTGCGTAAGAAACAAAGTTAATATAGCTATTATCTATTTTAGAGTTGAAGTGTCCGAGGCAAAAAAATAAAATAAAATGGATGTCATTTTATTTCTGTCCCTCATTAAATAAGATAATATTATTCACACTGAAAGTCACTTTACCATTTCTATCTGAGATTTCCTTGGATTTCCTAGAACAAAAATAAGTTAACTTCTGTTTTCTTCTATAGAGAGTTTCCAGAGAGCTATCATGAGGAACCATAGTGGAAATATGAAGTAATCCAGTTGAACTATATCTAATATAGGTCTACTCCAAGGATCCAATTTCTAGTTTCTTGGTAATCTTGGGTGTGGGGGGGGAGAATTATTTGAAACTCTGTACTATGTATTTTATCAATTTCCTGATATATATTACATCAATAAAAAATGGAAATTGTTTCTCCTGAAGCAAAAGTCAATTTTCACTTTAAGGTGAAAAGTACACACTAAGCTTGAGTGATAATAACATACTCTTTGTGTGCATGCTATGTTCCAGGCACTGTGATGGTTACTATCCATGTGTTAAGTCATTTAATCATCACAGAACCCCTATTATAGGTACTAATACATCTAGGAATAATTGAGGAGATAGGTAGACTGTAGCCATATGGATCCTGCATATTTAACAAACATGCAATGAATAATACACAATTAAAAAATAAAAATAGACTCACCTGGTCTTTCAAACAGTTAGCAGAGAAGAAACAAGAAACAACTTCTTGATTCCACATCATAGTTATGTTGGGATGATTTAAAATCAGAACTTAAAAAGTACTCGGAGATTAAGTAATATTATTGGGTGGGATAGTTTTACTAATATCTGTACGTGTATGTACTTTCTGGGAAGTAATTACCTTTCCTCCAGCACTGTCAAAACTATGGGATTTTTCTGTAGGAAACATGTAGTTTCTCTCACTGTGGGTGAGAAAGAGAGAGATTTTGGATTGGTAAGCTAAGGCGCAGGAACCAAGCAGAGCCAGGATAGCAACCTTTGGGAGTCACGCTGTGGAAGGGCCATTGGTGCCTGTGGAAGGGCCATTGGTGCCTGTGGAACACACAGCCTTGGTCCAGAGATGGCAGCGGAAGAAGGCATCGCAATGAGCACAGTGAACCTACATGCAGCATTGTAATGAAGAAACCCCATGAAATGAGACACGACCAAAAGGCTGTTTGTGCAAAGAATAGCAGCAGCAGTGCCTGGATTGGCCTAAAAGGGTGAGACAACTGGAAAGAGGAATGGCAAAAGAACTTTAAAAATAGTATTTAAAATAAAGAATGGAAGGAAAAGAGAGATGACTGCATAAAGACTTGGTGACAAAGACATAAAACTAGAATCCACAGCATGTGCAGTGATCACAGCTAATACTTAGCACTTAATACATGTAAGGCACTGTGCTAAAGACTCCACATAGATTACCTTATTTTGCTCTGTGAAGTAGGTACTATTAGTGGTCAAATAAGGCAGACAATGCACACAGTGGTAATCTGCCCAATGCCAAACTCCTTGTAAGGAGATTAGCCCTAGAATCAAATCTGGCAGAGACCATGTTTGTAACTAGTAGGCATCAACTGCATTACACACACGGTAAGACGAGGGAAAAAGCAGAAGAGAATAGCATGAAACTTATCATGACAGTAAGACAGCCAGGACCCTGTCTACCTCTAACTAAGGAACACTTGTCAACTCCTTGTCGTTACTCACTCATAACCATCCTTTTCCAAAAAAAGTGAAAGTGGCTCTTAGTTTGATGTTAGGAGGGGCAACAATAAACCCATATAGAATTTCATTATTGATAATGCTCTCCATACAGTAAATTTAATGATTTAGTTATTGGATGTGACTTAGGCAAATACTCTTTATTGCACGTCCAAGTTTGAGAAGCCTACGCTAAAAATGTTTATTCAAGAAGTCCAGGTAGAAAAAAATGTGGCCCTAGAAATGGAGCCCGTAGAAGGATACACAGTCCCTTGCTTACCTGCTCCCCAGCCCGCAGCCTCCCTAACACAGGAAGAATAAGAGCAGTTAGGTTCAGACGATTAAAGCCACGTAGCAGAGTTGTGTCAGTCAGATATTTGAAGTCCACAGATCAGATCAGCATTTTTCTGGTACCCAGAAATTATGAAAGCCGTCATTTAAATCATGGAATTTGCAACCACTAAACAAATAGCCCAAATTGGGTGAAAGGTTTGATAACTCATGTCATCTCTCTAGGAAGATCAAACTATTAAAAACTTACCAATCGGGCTTCCCTGGCGGCGCAGTGGTTGAGAGTCTGCCTGCCAATGCAGGGGACACGGGTTCGAGCCCTGGTCTGGGAGGATCCCACATGCCGCGTAGCAACTGGGCCCGTGAGCCACGACTGCTGAGCCTGCGCGTCTGGAGCCTGTGCTCCGCAATAGCAGAGGCCGCGATGGTGAGAGGCCCGCGCACTGCAATGAAGAGTAGCCCCCGCTTGCCGCAACTAGAGAGAGCCCTCGCACAGAAACTAAGACCCAACACAGCCAAAATAAATAAATTAATTAATTAAAAACAAAAAACTTACCAATCAGATATATATATTATATATATGTATCTATATATACCTATATCTATATATCTATATATATATATACTGAAACTAACACAACATTGTAAATTAACTATACATCAATTTAAAAAAACTTACCAATCAGGAAGAGCTTTACAGACATAAATGTTCCCCATAAGTAAGACAAATTATCTGTTTTCACTGTATTTCCTGGCTCAAAATTATATTAAATTACCTACAAAATGTTAGTGCCATTTAAGTGATGATTCCCCCATTTTGAATCTAAGCAAACAAAGGGTTTTTTTGTTTGTTTTTTGTTTGCTTTTTTGGGGGAGGGGATTATTTTTCCTTTTTCTCTGATTTATCTTGTTCATTTTAGCAGAGTAAATAAAAGTCTCTGCAAGATTTTTAGGTTGTCTTTGCAGAAGAAAAGTGTTTTTTGTTTTTTTGTTTGTTTGTTTTAATATCAGAAGTGACAGGAGGAATGGATATCCCACTATTGACTTTTCACTGGGAAATGACCAGTTTAGTGATACACTTTCTCCATTCACTCATGAAAAGTTTATTGAGGGCTTTTTATTTGCTAGACCTTGGAGATGCAGATGTAAGTAGGGCAAATATATTCTCTTCACTCATTGAGTTTAGGTTTTATCCAGGGAAATATATCTTAAGCAAGTGTTTACACATATTAATGATTTTTATATCACTTGTAGTGCATATCATAAAGGAGAAGAATAGTATGTTTCTAGCAATGGAGACTGATCTAGACCGACCAGTGGAGTGGGGTATAATATAAGTTAGGCAAGGTTTCCTAAAGAAGAAACTGTTAATGTAAAATAATGGAGGAAAAGTAAGTGCAGAAAAGGAAAGAGCACAGGCAAAGTCTACGAAGGCCGGCAGGAAGTCGAAGAGGTAAACCTGCTGAAGAGGAAAACAGGAGAAAGTGCTGGTGGAGGAGACTGGTGGACAAACAGCATCATACAGTAGTGACTTAGAGTGACCAGTAATCCAAAAGTAGAAAAGCGGTTGAGCTTTGACTTAAAGACCCCTGTTGGCAACAGTGATCTTAAAAGCATAAGTCCTGTATTGTTAATAATTGATTAATTAAAGAAAAATTTATTCCCTTCCTAGCCCCACTTCCATTTTGCTGGTGATCAAACCAGTGATGAACTTGGAAAAGAAAAAATTTAGTTGCTAAATGTATTGTGTTTTTGGAGGAATCAATTTATATAAAGTACTTGAAGAAACCTTGAAAGTGGTACACTTTTCATGCGGTAGAGTTGTAGATCTATTTCTTATAGCAAAGTGGATTAAAATTAAAGGCCTAAAACCTGAAATGAGGACAAACTTATCAGAATGCCAGTTGCTTAGGTTTAGAAATAGTACCACTAAGTGCAGAGCAGCTTGAAGAAATGCAGTTACTTAAATTAGGATGCACCAGTAGACATTAAGAGTTTAGTATTTTTTTTCTATTAAAGAATGTTTAAGTGATGAAGGTAGAATATGAGTCTTACCACAAAACTAGCTTTAACTTGACTTTCACCCTGAGAGCATAACAGCCAATTGCACTAATCTGTCCTGCCAAACAAAATGTGCTTGAGTTTTTATTCCATCAGAGTTAGATATTGTTCCAAGAAAATCCAAAAGCTCTCTAAGCTGGCACTGAGCAAGACAAGGAACATATAAAAACAACGATTCACTCAAAAAAAATGTTGAAAACCTATCATGTATTGACACTTCTAGTTGGTATAGAAGACAGGTAAGAGACACAGTTTCTAACCCCAAGACATTTGGGGAGGACTTACATTTCCTACATGTAAAATATAAGGGATGGCAGGTTATAACAGATGCCATGTAAAAATGCTATACTACAGCAGAAGAGGGACCACTCAACTGAGATGGAAAATGACACAAGCCTCACAGAGAAGGTAGCGTTTGGATCCCTTTAAAGAATGAACTGAAATATTAATAATAAAGTCAAAACAATACAACAGAAGCTGCCTTTGTTGACTGTCATGTCCTAAGTGCTTTACATACATTTTCTCATTCATTCCTCACAAGAATTCTTTGAAATAGCATTGTTATCCCCGTTTTACTGATGAAGAAACTGAGGGCAGAGAGACAAAGCAACCTGCCTTAGGTCATAACCAGCACATTTGAATTCAAGCATGTCTTGCAATAAAGCTTGCCTCATTATTTATTTTGCATCTCAGGTGGAGGGTCCAGCAAGGAATAAAGATGTAAAAAGTCAAGGCATATTCTGAAATACCAGGTGTCCTATTTGTCAAGGGAGCATATGGATAAGAAAGCAAATCCTGAAAGACCAGGAGTCCTATTTGGCAATGCAGGGGATCTTACAGCAAGAAAAACAAGCTAAAGCTAAACTTTACAGAGCCTTGAATGTCAAGCAAGGGAATGTCAGCTCTGATAGAGCCTGGAGAAGATTTTACAATCTCTGATTAGAAGAGTGTTGTGATGAGTGCAGCACTTACCAGGATTAGTCTGGCTGTGGTAAGAAAGGTGTATTAGAGCAGAAAGGAAACAGAGAGTGAAGAGAACACTTCAGTAGCCCAGGAGAATGATACTCAGAGTCTGAGTCTGGGGTAGCAGCAAAGGAACAGAAAGAGAAAAATATATATGAGAGACAGAAAAAAATAAAAGGAGAAATAGCAGTGAGAAGCTTTGAAAGGTTTTTAATTCAGGAACCCATCATTTTTTAATGTTTTGGGAGATATAAAAGGTCTCTAAGCAAAAAAAAAAAAAAACAAATCTTCCAGGGCTTTTCCTTTCCATCTAAAGATTCTCAGTTTACAGAATGGTCCACTTATTGTGGGGGGGGGGGGGGCGGAATGTCCACGGTTGTGCATGCTGGGCCTGTGCTGGGCTACCTCATTATTGCTCCAGCCTTTGTGCCTCGCATCTTCAGATGGATGGCTTTTTCCATCATATATCATCACCATGACAGCACAGGGATGATCTACTACAGCAAGCACACGGTAACCCTGATGATGTGGATGGTAGTAATAACACAGTCTATTCAGGGGAGCAAAAGGCAGTGTGTTTTTTTCTTAAAGGTAAACTGGAAGGTGGAGAGGGGAAAATCGAACTGAAAAATTAAATGCTGCCTTTTCAAAGATTCAGAATAACTACTGCAGTGTTGGCAAGGGGCAGTGTGATAAGGCAGAGAGCATGGAGAAATAGAATGCTGTGGCTAATACTGAAATTCACTCTGGGAATCATAAATGTAGAAATCAATTTTAAGATTAAAAAGTGAATTGGTAATTTTTGACCCACTCTGTGACTGAATCATGTGGATCATGGATCTTAATTAGAGTTGTATGCCCATCAAGTAAAACTCTTGGGGGTGTATGATGCAAAAATAGCATTTAAATGGTTTTTTAAAATAAAAGACCATAAATATGACTTGGAAAAATTGTTTTTCTAAGAATTATCCCACTTTCAGTTTTATTTTTCATACCATGAGAAAATTCCAAGTTCTGATCGATAAATTAAAATAATGTTGCAGCATACCAGTAAAATACTAGCCAGGAAAATTAATAATGCTGTAGGTCTCAATTTTTCCATTTGGAACATTGACAAAAGTCAGATTAATATTTTAGGGTAAAGGCTAGCCTCTTTAATTCAGTCTCCCTGCATATCTCCTAAACAGATTCAGTTTTTCCCTTAGCTAAACATCTTGGATTACTTAATTTTCAGATTTACAGCTGTGGCTTGTAAAGAGTTTTTCTTCCCTCCCTTATACACAGATCAATTTTCCCTGGGTGCTGGTATCTTAATCATATAATCATTTGAGTTGGAAGGACCTATGCTGGGGCACTAATCTATCCCTGTGAATCACAGGAGGATTGATTTTATTATTACTAAGTCATTCTTGATCAATGGGTATGGGGTTTCAGCCTTGAACCTCTCCGATGATGGCGATTCCACAGCCTCCCCTGGCAGCTGATGCCATTCCCAACTACTCATATTATTATAAAGTTAGTACTTATATTTAACCTAAATTTTCCCTTGTGGAATTGAAGTCGATTACTTCTTGTTCTGTCCTCATTGACTAATGAGAATTGGTCCCTATCCTCTTTATAACATCCCTTAACGAATCTGCAGACAGTTATGTCTCCCCCTAGTCTTCTCCTCTCCAGACAGAACATGCCCACTTCCCTTAACTTGTCCACATAGGTCTTATTTTCCAAACCCTTTATCATCTTTGTGGCTCTCCTCTGAACTCTCTTTATTCTATGTCTCTTTTGAAACGTGATGCTACAACCTAAATGCAGTGTTTCACTGGGGGCCAAAACAAGAGAGGGAAGGGCAGAAAAGCAGCTTTTTGCAGTGTATGACAATTTATTTTAACTACTTTACTGCCATTCAGTAGAACTAGTAGAAATGTAATGTATGTAAGTTGAAACTCACCCAAGTCCTGTTAATTTCATAAGTTAAGATAGTGGCAGATCCATTGGTATTTGCTTGTATCGTCCTTTGAAGGGGTCAGTGATTGTAGAAGTATTGTTCCACGGCAGACGCATCCATGAGATTCTCTGAACTTGGATTCTTCTTAATGTCCAACTGACCTCCACTCCCAACATCAGCAAAATAATAATAAACAAAAGCAACAAAACAAAATACTCAACAAATTAAAGTCCTAATTATCATTCACTTTTAGCCTATTTATTATTTCTGCCTTTGTTTACACATGATCAAAATCAAAAAAGAAACCATGCAAGGAAATGGACAAATATATATGTATATTTTTTTAAAAGGCAAAATAGTTTTAAGTTTTCCTTTTCTAGTTGGTTATTTATGCATCACTTAGATGCAGACTTATAACAATTTGCAGTGTAACACAGTGGTAAACTTTCCCTAAATGTCACTGCACAAAACAATACCAGAACTCACAGAATCCTAGAATGTTAGATCTGGATGACGTTTTAAAAATATTAAGTTTATTTTAAGTTTAATAAAAACTAAAACCCAGTGAGATTAAAGGATTGCTTAAGATCTACTCTTAAGATTGATTCATTATCTAATAATTTTTTTTTAAAAAGTGTAACTGTATACTTACTAAGTGCCAGTCAAGGAGCTTAGCATGTGACATATAAAATCAAATATGAAGTATGTCTTATGCTACTTAGTTGAGGTTACAGGTCCAGAATCCATGTCTCCTGATTCTCATAATTTATGTTGTGTGACAAAGCCTGCCTCACAATGGTCCAGTGACATTCCATTCTTGTCAAAATCCTAGAGGATTAGATTGCCAAAGCTCAACTTCCAAATAAAGATTTCCTCAATTCTATCTGAAGAGAATCTAGTAGGACTAGTAAAAAAAGCTAGTAGGACTTGAAGAGTTGTCAATGATCGTGCACTTCCACTGTGACTGGAAGATAAAATCTCATTTTGGGGAACATAGTCGAGTCTTCCCACAGACTTAGGGTTGTGCTTTTAGAACCATGTGATTTAGCTCATGTCTCCATTGTCCAGTGTGCACTCTGTAGTTTATGCTCAGAGGTCATCTCTCTTTCATTAGAAAGCTCTATATTTATTTAAATGAAGGAGGAATAAGAAGGAAAATCCATACTATAAAAATTAATGTGTATATACAACTTCCAGGTATCTTACTAAAATGCAGGTAATGATTGAGTAGGTCTGGGGTAGGGCTGAAATTCCACATTTCCACATTTCTGAAAAGTTTCTAGATGATAACTTGTCCTCAGGACACAGTTAAAATATAAAGGTTCTGAGAGAATTAATTTAAGATCTATGTTAGCTTGGCTGGATTTCAACCAGTGGAAATATCAATGCCCTGAGGAAAAGTAACTAGGACACAGAAACTTCCCAGGCCATGCAAAGGTAGTCACACGATATCTTCTCTTGTTTAATATGCTATTTCAAAAAGTGGCTAAGTAAAATGTAGCTTTTCTATATCTGCCTTAAGAGAAAATTAAAATAGTTAAATATCCTTTCCTTATCCAAGGACAATAAGCAAGGCATAGCAGAATTTGTCTGATATAATTATTGGCTTTTTAAGACATCATTAGGGTCATTTTTATATATCCTACATAGAAGCTATTCATTGATTTACATTAATTTCAGTGTGTTAATTTCTGAATCAGATGAATCTTGCAATTCTTGTCCCTGCCACTTTTACTTTTATTGGTTTCATCCATGTGAAAATCACTTCATGATTTTATGCCATCTGTTATTCTGGATATTTTTACAAGGTTAAAAAAAAAAAAACAAAAAAAACCTAGGCAGTCAATTTGGTCAAGTCAGTCAACGAAACCACTCAACTGGGTCAAAAAAAGATCAATATAATGGGTTATTTTGCTCAATTTCCAAGGCATTTTTCTAAATTTACAAGTTGTTTAGTTAAATGAGTTAGATTATCATCTATTCAGACACAACAGAATGTGCTGTTCTCTGGAGCAAGATATTCATGTAAGGACTGGATAGAGTTCACCTAAAAAGACTTCTTAAAATGCTTGATTTTCTTCTCATTCACCCACTTATTCATATCATAAAATGGTAGGATATCTATTGAGTAAGAGATTTATTTTAGTTTTAGTAATAGAAACTGCTATTTAAAAATTGTTCAGTGGAGATTTGAAGTTACTTTGGAGAATATCTTTTTATTATGGGAGAATCACTGGAATTGTAATGAGACAATGTTTGACTTTACAAAGACCAGGGGCTTTGTAGACTAGGAAGATGGAATCCTGACAAGTCTCCTTACATAGCCCATCATTGGTATAGAGAAACATTTGCAGAAGAACTAAGGAGCTAAATGATGGAAAAGAACCTCTAATGCCTATTGTTCATTTCATGGGCTCTGTTAGATAGTATTTAAATTAATAATTACAGAAACAGTTTTTAAGACATAATCAAAATCTATGCAATAAGCATACTTTAGTAATCCTGAAATTTCTTCCTAACCACCCAAAGAGAGTTTTAAGTCTGGATTGGATTTCACATATTTGAGACTAATGTCCCAAAGACCATACACTCCTGAGGAGCAGGTTCCTTGTCTTCCTTGCTTAGTACAGTGTTGCAGTCTCAGTGCATGCAGACATACAAAATAAATAGTTGTTGAATGGATTATTAATTACATCACAATCTCTTTTGTCAATTTTATTGCCAACTGAAAGGTTCAGGCTTGCCACAGAAAGTATTTATGGTTCTGTTTTAATAGAGTAAGTCCAGAATATTTAGGGACCAAAGAAAGTAGATCCAGGATTTCTAGGACAACATTCCAAAAGTTGGAAAAGAACCTAATGCAGTTGGCATGCTGGGGAACCAAACAAATGGCTTTTTAATTTTTTCTTCAACATTAGGTATTATAAGAAACCTTGATTCATATTCTTAGATTCATCACGGATATAAAGAAGCCATTTTGGAACATATACCTTTTTCTTTCGCTGCCTTTACGAGATTGTTCCAAGAATTACTGATGAGGAGGTAACTGTCAGGTGTGGTACTCAGTTGTTTTTCAGTCTCCACAGTGCACTTCCCTCCACCACAACTCTGGAGACAGGTGTACTTCCATCTACCAGACTAATCTTATCCCATTCTTAACTTTGCTAGAAAATATTTTAGGCATCAGAATTAACACTATTACTGTTAGCATTAAGGCATTCTTGCTCTTTGCACCCAAAAGCTGTGAATCATCCGTCCTAATGATTCCACTTTTGCCTTGCTTTGAGACATAATCTAAATTTTTATACCTCAGGCCATTTGTTTAAAAATTTCCTTAAATTCACATTTTTCTAATTACAGTCATAATACGTGTTAATTATGTAAAACATAAAAAATATACACATGTATAAGTAGAAGCTAAAAATTGCCTGTAATTCCAGTAATTGTGCCTGGAACTTTTCCCTTGTACTTAAATGTGTCTTGATAACTAGACTTATACTCCAGTCATGTTAAGAATGGGGTATTGCCTATTCTTAGTGACTGAGAATGGCTCTGTATTTAATCCAGTTCTTTGATCCCTAATCCCCACTAAAATAGTTCTCTGAAGTTGCCTACTTGTGTCTCTGAATATAAACTGCTTTTAGATTCTCCATCTCCAGATTAAGTTTGTTTTATCTCTCAATTATTACAACTTCTTAAAATTGCCATCCTAGATTCCCACAGCATTCTAATCATGTTGCTTATTAACATATTCTTCTTCCTTCTGAGCAAATGCCTTAATTTGAACAAGAGGTTGGAGTTTTGGATTAGCTGCAAAGCAGATTCTAAAGAATACAGGACTAGCACCTATATGGAGAAGCCACTACCCCTAGGGCTGATGCAGAGCACCCAAACAAGGAACATATCTGCAAGAGGCAGGACACCAGGGCTGAGATCCAGACCTCCGTGCAGAGGGTACAGCTGTGGCCTCCTAGAAGGTGGAGAAGTTAGTGAAGTGCTACATCTTCAGTATTTGCTGGAAAGCTACCCATGGGGAAGTTTCACACTTTAGAACTCATTGTGAAGCCACCTAAGTAGGTGCCAGTGGAAACCACCCATGGGGAGATACCAATGGGATTGAAACTCACTGGGAAACCACTCTCTGGGGTGATAGAGGCAGCTACCCACAGGGAGATGGGGAAGCCTGCCAAGAATATCATACATCAGAGTGCCTACTAATGATGAAGCTTAACATCATGCCAGCTGGTGAGGGAGAAATGTTCCAATATCACAAGCAAGACAATGAAGTGTGGATTTGGAGTTAAGAGAAAATAGATTGGTAACTGAGACAACATTTAAATGCCAGACTCTCCCAATCTGTCCCTTTCTGCTGGCTATTTCTTAAGATATAAAAAAATAACAGTGTAACGAAAGGTAGAAATCTAGAATACCTAAGCAATATTAGATATTGCTATAACGCTAATACAATTTTATTGATCAAGTATTTTGTGGGTTTTTAGGGGCATGAATTGTTTTATATTTGCCTTACTTCTAGCTTTAGTTTATGTATCTTCTCTTATTTTTTCTCTTTGCATGTTTTGATTTGTTAGGCTTTTAAATGTTTTCTTAAATACAAAAGGATTGAAATAAGTCCATATCATGAATTATTTCAAATTAGATCTAAATGGATATGAAGTACTTTCAAATTGATATTGAATATAATTTCTCTAAAATCTCCATAACATTTAATGTAAAAGTTAAGAAACCAATTTTCCACATATAATGTTGGTTGTATAGTCATTCATGTTCTTTTCAATTCAGAGTTTGAGGCTTTTTCAAAGGTTTGTAATAAATATGAGAAATAACAGTTTCATTTTTTTCAGAATGTAAACATTTCTTATAATTAATTAAATACAGAAAACAAGCAGGAATCTGGGAAAGATGGTGGTGGTACAAGACTAGATTTTTAATCTTTTTATGTATTCTCATAAGACCAGACAAAACAACTGTATAAAAAAACTAAAACCCATGGACACAATTCTGTTCCCAGTTAGAATATTTAAAAAATCAAATGGAACTGTTGTTTCTATCCTAACAACAAGAACAAACTGAAGACAAAAATCATTTAGCTTTTTGTTTCGTTTTACCATAACTGAGCAGAGTAGGAAAAGAGTCTAAAATAACTACCTTCCAGAAGATGCAGAAAGTTGTCTTTCCTAGAGGAAAAGATACCCATAACTGCTTTCAGGCAGATAGAGGAAGGATTGCCTTAAAAGGGGGTAAGGAAAAACCAGCCACCCTTTTAGCAGTTGTGTCCAGAACTTAATGTCAACGTGTAGCCTGTCTTGAAGAATTAGCCTCTAGAGGTGCCCGGGTAACAATGTCTGCATCTACAACTTCCCACAGGCCTTCACTGGATGAATAAAAGTTTAGTGAATTTAAGCCTGGGAAAAGGCAAGAGAGTTGAAATAAATTCCTTCCCTTCAGTGTATTTCCCCACGTCCATGCATGGGACAGGTCAAGAGATGAAGGAAATCTTTCGGGGGCACACAGCACTGAGTAAAATGTAGCATAGCTCTGAAGGCTAGGGACTCATCAGGAGAGCTGAGAGAAATCCCTCTGAGGCCACCGAGCCTTCACCAAGGACATAAAAATGGCCTTCCAAAGGCTAGGGGCAGGGCAGCTGGGTGAAGACAGTTCTCCTAAATCAAATGAAAAAAGCCCAGGGGAGGCTGACAGAGAGCAAAGATAATTCCCCAGTAGAGCAAAAAAAGCTGGTATGTAGACTGTAATGCAGAGAAAAGTCTCCTACATGTTTGAAAGTTAGCTGCTGAGCCGTAAAGTATAAAGAGATAGGCAAAGTCTCATAAGTACTGAGACTCAAAGCTCTACTGAAAATAAAACCCTGATCCTACCCTCAAAATATTTGAACTGTGTGGTGAAGTGAATCTAACTACAGCTGTAATGAAGCTCAGACCCAGCTCAATAGCAGCTTAGACTGACTCAGCCTTTGGCACTAGCAGCCTGGCAGGAAAACAGTGATGTCCTTTTCTGGAGTGTATATTATTTTCTTCATCCATTTTTTTACAGATACTGTCCAGCATAATATGAAGTTATAATATAATATAAGAATATATGACACATAATTAACAGAGGAGAAAGAGTTAATAGAAAAAGACCCAGAGATCTGCGGGTGTTGGGATAAATTGACAAGGACTTTACTATAACTAAGACATATATGTTAAAGGTTCTAGTGGAAAATTGGACAACATATCTGAATAGATGAGGAATTCCAGCAGATAAAGAGAAATCATGGTAAGAGGTGGAGAAAGAGAGTCCTGCTTCTGTCTTAGGGCGATGATCTCCTAAAAAAACTGACCCTTCATAGATAACAACTATAACTTCTGTCAAGATACACATGCCAATTACCGGAGGGCTCTGGAAAGTGATCAAAGCATGTAGACTTTGGAAAAGAGTTGAAAATGGAGTAAGTGAAAAGTACATAGTGAGTTATTTGTTTCTGTGGCTCTGCAGTTCTGGTGAGGACAGAGGGAAGCAAAAATTCCAATAGAAAGTTCAATGTATTTCTGTGTGGAAAATCTATGGGAAAATACCAGATAGTGGGGGAACACTGGAAAGGAGAAAGCCAAAAAAGGGAAGCCCAAATTCTGTGTATAAGCAATGTTCATTCTCAGACTGACTCCTAAAACATGCTAGAGTGGGACAGATTGAAAGCATTCTTAACAGAGATATGAACCACCACCAAGAGAAGCATGACAGAACATGAAGTTTAAGCCTAGACAAATTAATTGCCTGCTAAAATAAAAACATCAATAGCAGCACTTATTGAAAGATTACTATAAAATCCAGAGTCGGTACAAAACCGACTAGGCATAATCAAACTACTGATCATCAATAACAAAGAATACACTTGAAAGCATCCAGAGAAAAATGACACATTACATATAGGGAGACAATGATTTGGATAACTGAAAAGTTCTCATTAGATTTGTAAAGGCCAGAAATCAGTGGAAGAGTATCTTTGAAGTGCTGAAGAACTTTTAAGTCATTACCTGTATAAGAGTGCAAAAAACTCTCACTATACCACTCTGAGTTACAGAGGTGTTTGGCTTAGCATCTTATCTGCCTTGCATGCTAAGCTTCAGAATATAATAAATGTATTAAGATAAATTTCACAATAACTGGAATCAGCTTTCCAACTTCTAATCTTGTGTCTGCAATTTTTCCCCCTCTCGTCCTATGAGACTTACTATCTACTGCTCATTTCTTTGTCCTTTTTTATTACCTGTCTTCCTGGATTTCTCATAAACTATTGGCTCACCTCAAACTCACAGTTCTTCCTTTTCAAAATTTGTTCCCTTAATCCTTGGTTTCCTTGGTAGCACGCCAATGTCTTTGAAAATTTTTTAACTTATTTCAACCACTTTTTAAATTGTTCTCAATGAGGACATTGGACTTCACCATTCTTAGAATTTTTATAAAACAAAATTTTATTGAATGAAATTTAAGGAAAACTAAATAAATGAAAAGATCAATATATACCGTAATCACAGACTGAAGCATTCAATATTATAAAGATATCAGCTTTCCCCAAATTCATATTTAGATTTCTAAAATATATGCAGAAGTCCAAAGGCTAAGATACTGTTGAAGAAATAGGAAAAGATCAAAGATATCTTAGCAAGTTTCAAGACAGGGCATAATATGAGCTATAGTTATGAAGACAGTATAGTATTTGGAACTAGGCCCACGAACTTAAATATTGACTATAAAACTCTCTTACATGTGTATGGAAACTTCATTTATGACAGACACCTTATTGCAAGATCAGTCAGAAAGGGGACTTTTCAGTAAATACTGCTGACAAAATTGAATATCTGTTTGCAAAATAATGAGATTGAAATCTTGCACCGTACCATACATAAAAAGCAAGTCGAGGTGAACTATAGTCCTAATACGAAAGTCAAAACTACTTAACTTTTAGAAAATGATATGAAATAATATCTTAATGACCTCTATCTTGGTATGTTTAATTAAAAAATGAACATGCAAAAAGTCCCAAATTAAGATTTTTTAATCAATATATACCATAATAAGAGATAAAAGGCAAGCTACAACTAGAAAATATTTAAGACACATACAAGGCTAACATCTACAATTCTGTGAAAAAAGACAACTCAGTGAAAAATTGGGCAAAATATTCCAATAGATATATACAGAAGAGATTCAAATGCTTACTGAACATATGAAAAGGTAAGTACTCAATCGCATTAGAAATTCAGGAAATGCTAATTAAAACCACAAGTAGAATTTATTTCACATTTATGAGGATGGCATATAGCCACACAACTCAAGGGGCCACATGGGGAAGTCAAGGCAGAGTGTGGACAGAGAGAGGCAGGACCCGGGACACACACCTTCACTGGGGTCTGTGCAAGTGCTTTGGGGTTCCTGGGCTAAAGCCAGTTTGGTGAATTCAAACCAGAAAGAGCGAGATTTTGGTAAGTTTCACAGGGGTCCTATTTCAGGGGCACACAAGGAAAAGCCCCGGAAAGTAGGGGACAGAGCTTATCACAAGGGCAGTCGGCAGGTCATATCAGAAACTTGTATTTACTTACGACTCTGCAGGCTGTTATCTAGGGCTTGTGCTCATGGGAGCAGCTAGTGTCAGTTCAATGCCTCTGCAGGCTACTTGGCCACACAAAGTGGATGCCAAGGCAGCAATATTATGGAGTAGTTTAGCTAAACTCTCAACAGTCCATGTGTGATGCCTTGGCATCAAGAATAGCAATCACTAGTGTAGCAAATATGTTAAAGGACATAGGTATTGTCTTCTGAAGCCATTGTAAGGCGCACTTAACCAAAGCAGTAACGATGGTGCCTCTGATGAATAGACTCTACTGTCTGAAATCCTGTTCTCAGTCATTGACCCTGGCAGATGTCGAGAGAACAAATCAGGGACCTCAGAGAGTGTGAGGCAGGGTCATGGTGTACAATGGGGGTTATGAATAAGATGTGGGGAGGAGTGGAGGTGGCAATTCAGATATCTGCCATACCCGTTAGCAGAGTGGACCCATATTACATCAGGCCATGGGGGGAGTAGACAGCACTCACCGACTGGTCATAGAGATGTGGCATCCCCTCATCCCAGCTTTACTAAAAGAGAGAGTAAATCATTGCCTTCTTTGCTCCCAAACAAAATTCTGGAAGGCTCCCTGGTGGGAACATGTGCCCCAGGGAGACAGACCTTTTCGGGATGGCAAATTGATTTTATCTGTCCACTGCCGCCCTCTGCTGGAGCTGATAGGTATGCAACACTTTCCCTGGACTCCCGGTGGTCGCTCCTTCCAGTAACGCTGTTTCCCATCATGTAATCTTTTTCTCAACCAGGTATGTACTCCTCCCCTTTGGCCATCAGCCGTTATAGACTCAAATCAAGGTACCTATTTCACCTCCCAAGCAGGTCAATCCTGGGCTCTAGAACTTGGAGTCTTGTGGAATTTCCATCTGGCTTACTTGCCCCAAGCAATCGGATTTATAGAGAGGCACAATGGCTTACTCAAAGACATGTTCCTCAAGCTTTTAAGCAATAGATGGTCCCCTAAACGGGCAGAAGATTTACCCCAGGCTGTAATACTGCTTAATTCCTGGTCCTCAGTTCTCCAATCCCCACACACCAACTCGTGGTCTTCTCCAAAGATTCTCCTGTTAAAACTGACAGGGAACCCCTTTGGCATTAGAGAAGGCATCATTCACATCTGCTCACCAGGTAAATGCTCCCCTTACAATTTTGATTTTTTGGTAGTCTCACCATCTTCCACATACTTGCAACCTGACTGAGGGCAGATTGAACAGTAATAGGCTCTCTTATAATAGACAGCCCAAAGGGGCAAACCTTTACCAAATAGCTTAGACAGCATGATTATACAGATTTTACTGACCCAGATATGCTTTAGAAATATGGTACCAATAGACACATCTGGCTTAATTTGTACTCCCTTTAAATTTTTACCTGCTTTGTTTTGTAGGCTGTATGAAGTTCCTTTGGGGGAATTTAGCGGAGTTACCTGGAATTATGTTGACTTGGGCTCTTGTGTCCAAAAGAGCCAGAAATGTCTGGTTATTGCTTTTGTCCTTCCAGAGTGGTAAATGGGCAATTGTCCTTGGGAGGTGGGATAAGCTCTGGGGAGCTGTGAATCCCTAGGGTAATACTCTAGGGGTCTTTTAAAAGGTTATGCATTTGGGGGTCCTTGGAAATACTGGAAGTTGCCTTATTTCTGTGGTGGTGAGTAGTAGCTCAGAGCCAGTATTAAATACTGTCAAAAGCCAGTCCACCCTTCTTCTCCTACTCTGTGAAGTCTTTAAAAATATCTTGACTCTTGAGATACATAAAGTTTTGAGTTTCAGTTTTTAACTCTCTATTATCCCCACTGATTTGACCTTAAGAATTGTCACTGGAAAGACCTGCAGTGGACTTGTAGGTGGCCGTGTCCCCCTCCAGTGTGTCCCAATTGACCTCACTGGGATTGGGATCAGCCTCCACTAGTACAATGATGGCAGGATCATTAAGGCTAGCTCCTGGAGCATGGAACCAGTGTCTTGACATGTTGGGCCTCTGCAGTGTAGAGCAGCTCCTGGGCTGCTTCTGTGGGCATCTTTCATTTAGGGAGGAAGCTAACTTCCACACAAAAAGGATGGCAAAACAGCAATATTATGGAGTAAAATTAGCCAAGCTCTCAACAAGCCAACATCTAACATTATCAAGTATCAATGAGAATAGAAAAATAGAAATACTTCAACATAGATGGAAGAAACATAAATTATAGAAGTCTTGGAAAAATGGTTTGTCATTATGTAATAAATTGAAAATCTGCCTATTCTATACTTAGACAATTCTCTCATAGATATGACTTGAAAAAAATTCTGTCCCTGTTCTTCTGGATACATATACAAGATTATTCACATTAACATGTTTTAGAACAGAAAAAAGAAAACTGTAAAAAGCCCACATATCTACCAACAGAGGGATGACTAAATCAATTATGGCATAGAGAATGCTATACAACAAAAATGACTGAGTCATAACTAAATGTACAACTTGGAAGATTCTCACCCACAAGTTGAATGAAACAGAAGATTACAAAAGACAACAAAACTATGATTACATTTATATGAATTTAAAACGTATATAAATAAAATTATCAGTAACTGTACAGAAATAACTATCACAAAAATCAAGGTGGCAATTAGCCTTTATGGGGATGGGAGAAAGGCAAAGGAATGCTTCTTGACTCCTAGCAGTTTTCTCTTTCTTGATGTGAGTATTGGTTAAATGAATGTCAGCTTAAAGTTTTACATACCTGTTATATGTATTTTATGTATGTATGATGTATTTCATACTAAAATATTTTTTAAAAGCTAAGGTACTTTTCCTTTGAATAAAATATTGCATGTCTAGTAATTTAGCCTACAGACTTTCACAAGAGTGGAAAATATATATACAAACATTGCAGCAGTTTTGTTAATGACAAACAATTGGAAGCAATATCTATAGAAGAAGTGTTATGTAGACTATTTCATGGTACAGCGGTATTTAGGTTGATATTAGAAGAGAAAGTTTATCTGTGCTGATATAGAAAGATTTCTAGATACAAAAAAAAATCATAGTGTAGAAATAAATAAGTGTGAAGGTGTATTTGTGTATGGTATGTTTCATTGCAGTTTTTCTGGAAAGGTATATCATAATCTACTTTTTCTTCTCTTCTTCTTTCTTCTCTCTGCCCTTGGAGGCTGGTCAATATAGATTAAATCAATGAACTTCCTGGCACTTTGGCTTCTTATTGAATTTGATCAAAGGGGATCCTGGTTGGGTATGCAAGAAATGAAGGAGAGTGAATTCAAGATGTGTGTTCCCTGGTTCCTTCCTCATCTCAGGCTCCCTGAGTTTTGGGAACTGCTACCTCTCCTCTTCAGATTTCTGTGTTGTCTTTTCTCGTTCCCTTACAACTCAGCTACACTCTTGCAAATAGACCCTTTATTAAGCCCTTTTCAAATTATTGTAATTTGATTGTGTCTTTTTTTTCATGCTGCAACCATAATAAACATTTAGTACAATCATACTAAGGACCATGGTACTATTCAAAAGAATAAGCAAAGACCATTAATTCTATTAAAGAACACTTTCCAAGATATATTGTTGTTGGTTTTTTTTTAACATCTTCATTGGAGTATAATTGCTTTACAATGGTGTCAAGGTATATTGTTAATGGGGGAAAAAGGCAAGTGAGGAATGGTTTAATTCCAGTCATATTAAAATATTATATATTCAGACCTAACTATGTAAATATAATAATGCTTTGATATACTACCTGGTAGGTTTTGTTGTTTCTGTTATTTTATGCTATACTGTGATTCTTCCCTTAATAGGGGCTAAGAACTTCTATACTTCTTCATTCATTCAAAATGCTTCACATATAACAAAGTTTTTCTGAATAAACGAGTCAATCTTGGCTTTTGAATTTGAAAAGCCTGAGTCCCTGCACACTCATGACCAAAAGAACTCAAGACTTTCACCATCCCCCTTCTACGAAAACATTCTAGGAACTGGGAAAGGATTGAAAGTTAGGAGAATTTGGATGGTAAACTTCCCTGAACTAGGTCTCTGTGGTTGCATCTTTTTCAAAATGATATAATTACCAGACATGTTTAGCAAGTCTTAGGATAGAAGTGATCTTTAGCCATTTCCAGGGAAGTTCCCCCCCAAAACAAGATCTTAATTGACTTCTACTCAGCAGAGTATGAAAGTAGTGAAAATACCTATTTAGTTAAAAAAAAAAAACAAAAACAAATCTGAGACAACTTTGAAGCATTTTCTAGGACCATAGCATAGGGTGCGGAGTAGTTGTAAGTTTCCCGTCATTCATTTGTTCATTTAAAGGACATTTATTGAAGGCTTTCCGTATGCCAGACACATTACTAAAGCCTTAGAATATAGTAATGAATGAGATTACTTGCCTTCACAGAGTTTACATTGTAGAGTTGGAAACATATGGTAAACACAGTAGAACGTAAAACACGTTATATTACTGGAAACTTCTAAGGGATATATCAAGTATTAGCTACAGAGGAACAAATGTTTAGGTAGGGCAGCTATGGAGCATCTCAGTGAAGAAAGTGACTTTTGAATGAACACTTCAAGGACATCTGTGTGAGGAGCTTTGTGAGCAGAAAAAATAAAGAGGCAATAGAAAGGCCTTAAGGTAGAAGCACACCTGGTGGGTTCACGGAACCAGGAAGAGACTAGTGTTCTGGAGCAGAGTGAGCGAGTGGACAATAGAAGAGGATGATGAGTCATGTGGGTAAAGAGACCAGATCACGAGGGCTTTGTGGATCATTGTAAGACCTTAAGCTGCACTCTGGATGAGGGGAGGAATCCATTGGAAGGGTTTAAGCAGAGGATTCGCATATTTGGCTCCTGCTTTAACAATTGCTCTGACTGATTATAAAATAGTCTGTAGGGAAAAGGAAGTTAGCAGGAGAATGGCTAAGAGATCATTGCAGTTATTTAGGTGAGCAATGTACCCCAAACCAGAACGCATATGACAGAGAACAAGTAGAAATGGAGAGAACTTGAAAATGAAAATGAGGGAAGGCCTGGGAAAGATCTCAGTGAAATGGAGGTCTAAGACTGGATGGAAATTAGGATTCTTTTGTGGATGCAGGTGTGCCCAGGTGACAGCACTCAGCTCCACTCTTGATGCCTTGATACCAAACAGGTCCTATGACACAACCTCAAATGAAGGGTTGAGGAATTTAGAACCAATGGAGATTAGGTTTCTAACTGGGGCACTTTATACAATTTTAGTCCAATTACAGAAAATAAAAGTTATTTTTCTTTCATACCTAAATTTGTGAATGGAGATTTATATCTGATATGTGTATGTATTTGTGGTCTGTGTCTAAGACTTCAAAAAAAGTCTAAACGTATTTTAAATTGTCAGAAATGGTTACCTGAGGGTTAGACAGTGGAATTGTTCAGGGAATGAGAAGATCTGAAAAAAGTTGGATAATGAAGGAGAATTTTTATTTTTTACTAGATTTTTACAACGCTTATGTAAGAGTTTTATAATTTAAAAAGACAAAGTTTAAAAAACTAAATTATAGTTTTCTAGTATGTGTTGTAATGGTTCTATTGCTAGATTTACCTTCTTTAAAAATTAGTATTCTACAAGTGGGTATCACATACTCTGCAGATTTGAATACATTCCAAGTTACTTAGATATTTTTTCAACTAAATATGATTTGAATTTTGCCCAGTTACATGTTTTTCTCATTAACTCTTATTGCCCTGAGCATCCTGTTTCTATTATAATTGTTGTCAATGACTGAGGCAAAGTAGCTATTGAAATTCAACCCTCACCTTGACACATTCTGCTTTTTCTCATGTCCCTGAAAAGTAGTGAGCCCACCCTTCCTTGCGCGTGCTTCGACTTTGTAATGGCTTCTAATCTCTGACATACTTCCCTTTATATCCTTTGCTAATGGTAAACTGTTATAGCTTTGCTGTTTTATACATCCCCTGGATGCCCTTACTAATTATTTTTTTTTCTCCGAGCATCATTTTTTTTAAACTCGCATTTATTCTCATTAGACGATTGCCTTCCTTCTGTTATTCTGTTGCTTTATTTATCTGCTCCTTAAGTAGAGAGGAATTCTTAAAAAGAATAAAAATAATACATTTTTTGAAGAGAAATTTCTTTCTTCTTTGTTTCTTGGGTGAAAAAATGTAGATTTATTTGGTTTTCTTGAAGGGCTAGGTTCCCTTTCCTATGTATTGCCTTTCAAGTCAGTGAGGCAAGCTTTTCTCATTTTGTACCCCACACCATTCTTGTGACTTAAAACATCAGTAAGAAATACTCATATGGTGGTGAGGAGAACGGTAATTTTGTTGTGAATGAAAAAAATAATAAAGCCATGGCAGGGGGAAAGGGGTTTTTTGAGCTGCTTATAAGTTAGTACAGTGTGAAGTTTGGATTCTCACTCAAAATGCCTTCTGGGCCCTTCCAGTCTTTTAGGAGAAGGAAAAAGGGGGTTAAAAAAAAAAAAAAAGAACCTGGAACAGGCTGATATTATAAGGGCATTCTGTTACCTAGCCACAATGCACAAAACCTAAGTAAGGTGTAAGGAGTTGGAAGAATCCAAACAACTTAAATAGACTAAAAAATGAGGGGGGTTGAACTTTTTCCTATGTACCTGGCAATGTATGTAATCTTATCCACATAACATTTTCCACTTGTTATTATATTATATTACATATAATATATATACTATATTTTTTACTTTCATTTGAGAGCTTCTGAAATAGCTGTTTTAACTTTGATAAATATTTAATAATTTTCAATTAATGTAGAAGACCAAGTAGGAAGATACTTTCATAGAAGGGTATGTATTTTTTTAATGGACATTAAATTTTAAAGCCATTTTAGGTTTATAGCAAACTTGAAGGAAAGTACAGAGAATCCCCACATACTCCTGCCTCCCAACATGCACAGCCTCCCCTACTATCAACACCCTCACCAGAGCGCTACATTTTTTGTTAATATAATTGATAAACCTACATTAACACATCATGATTACCCATAGTCCAGAGTTACATTATGGTTCACTCCTGGTGTTGTACATTCTATGTGTTTGAACAAATATATAATGACATCTATCCATCATTACAGTATCCTACAGATAATTTCACTGCCCTAAAACTCATCTGTGCTCTGCCAGTTCTTTGCTCCCTCCCCACTAAACTCTGGCAACCATTGATCGTTTTTACTGTATCCATTGCTTTGCCTTTTTTTCCAGAATGTCTCATAGTTGGAATCATACAATTAGTAGCCTTTTTCAGACAGGCTTCTTTTACTTAGTAATATTTATTTAAGGTTCCTCCATGTCTTTCTGTGACTTGATAGCTTATTTCATTTTAGCACTGAATTCCATTGTCTGGGTGTACTAGTTTATTTATCCACTCATCTACGGAGGGACATCTTAATTACTTCCAGGTTTTAGCAATTATAAGTGAAACTGTTATAAATATCCATGTTCAGGTTTTTGTGTAAACATAAGCTTTCAGCTCATTTGGGTAAATACCACAGAGCATGATTGCTGGATCATATGATAAGGCTATGTTTAGTTTTGCAAGAAACTGCCAAACTGTGTTTCAAAGTGCTGTACCATTTTACATTCCCATCAGCAAGGAATGAGAGTTCCTGTTGCTCCACATCCTTGCCAACATTTGGTGTTGTCAGGATGTTTTTATTAGAGCTTCTTAAAGTACATTTATTCTTCCTTCCTCGATGTTAAGTGTTTCCCTCTAGTGAACAGACATTTTTTGTCAGTGTGGAGAAGGGAAAAGAATGAGTGCAGTGTCACCAGCGTCCGTGCTGGTGAAGAAGCTGTGGCCGAGCTCAGCAATGTCCAATAGAAAACACCGGAATATCTAAATTTGACTTAGTAAAAACGCTCACCCATGCTGACTAGTCTCATTTTAAATTAAACACGATGAACTTCAGGTGGGCCCATGGTGCTTCTGGACCATCCTACTACAATTCTCTGGAATAAGGAAAGTTTCTCACTCTCCCAGATAAGTATTTTAAACCTCCCCTCTATTTTCAAACCCCCAACACCATTTCCTATTTCTCTTTCTCAGTTAAGGACATTGCATCTTAGTTTTCTGATTGCTTAGAAACAATCAGGGGAGAAATTTTACATTCTCCAGTTATCAAGTGTAACACCAATCCTCATCTGAATGCATATACCTAAATTCCTCTCAGTTTTTCTAGGTGAACTGTCTATGCTTGTATATAAGGCCACATTCTCTTTTGGGCACTAGAATACTTTTCAGATATTCAAGGATTTTACTTCTATATGTGTCCCCATTCTCTCCATCCTGAATCATCAGTTTTTCCTATTCTGATAAGTCTTTACAGGTAGTGTGTGTGTGTGTCTGTCTGTCTGTGTGTGTGTGTGTGTGTGTGTGTGTGTGTGTATAAAATATATAATATAAATATAAATATATATAATATATATTATATTTCAAGTATGTACATACACATATATAAGCATATATATATACTTATATATAAGCATATATATATATCTTTATAAGATATATATAAAGCTGTATGTTATATAGATACATATTTTCCATCTTAAACAAAACAAAACAAAGCTCCTCAGTCCCACATGCCATTTCAACTACCCTGCCCTTTTGCAGCAAATTCTTAAGAGAATTGTTAATAGTAGTGGTCAGTTTTCAACTCCTCTTTTTTCCTTCTCTCTTGAACCTACTCCAACCTGAGCTTCTAGCTTTATAGCTTCATGAAAAATGTTCTTTCCACCTCTATAATGCCCAGCCCAATGGTCAAATTTCAGCCCTCTTTTTGTGTAAACTATAATTAACACAACACAATCTCACTTTCTTGAAATATGTTCTGCATTTGGCTTCTGCTTGTCTTAACTCTCTCTTGGTTTTCTTTTTACCTTAATGGCCACTCCTTTTCAGTCTCATTCATGGCTTATCTCATATATATCAGACCTCTAAAATTTGAGTTCCCAGATCTATGATCTCTTTCCTTTTCACTCAATACTTCTTTTGTTATCTCCTCACTACCTTCGTATCTCTACCAAATTGTTGTCAGATTATCAGAGAAGTTGTCCTGGACCACACTATCTAAAATAGACTTCTATCCCAATCCCATCACTCTCTCTCCTCCTACTATCTTTAGTTGTTTTTTCCTTAACCTCTTTATTTTTCATCTTAATACACACTACCACCTTGTGAGTCATTCTAGAATATAAACTCATAGACTATATAAACTATTATTTACTATTGAATCATTTGATTTTTTATTATCCCCTGGCCTATAGTTGTCATGCAATATATATTTATTGAATAATTAATACAGTATTTGCTGAAACATCTTCCTAGACTTCCTTGAGTCTTCACTGAGTATAAGAGTCCAATCAATCTGGAAAATGTTGCCCTGTCTTCTACTCACTCAAAAAAAGTTCCTTTTTCTAAAGAAGACAATTGCTCACGATTGCTCTGGTAACCATCTTTAGTGAAGATGGTCATTGAAATGGGCATCAGCCTGGTCTCTCACTATTCTCCTTTCACCCACTAGAAGGCATTACAAACAAAGGGGAGAGCAAATGATATGGAGACCTGATGACCCAGATACTACATGTGAAACTCAAAGAGCTGTGACATATGGGTGCTTGTGATCACATGTTTTATTATTGCTAAGGACACCTAAGAACCACTTCCCTAGACCAAAGAGAAGATCTTATTTATGGCATAAGTTATGTTATGAGAACTTCAGTACTTGGACAGTTCATTGTTAGGGTTGAAGGAACACTGAAGAGGTCAATGGACACAGATGTGTAGCCAGCCAGATGTGGGTATAGGAGATGGCTAGAAAAGTTTAACTCAGACCTAACCCATGTCTTCATAGATATCCAAATGGTTGATTCTCTGGTAGTATCTCCAGGAGACACAGCCCTCACAGGACAACATAATCATGTATGTACTCATCACCTAGGATGTAAAAACAAAAACCAAAAAAACAAACAAACAAAAAAAGACTGAGAAGATGAAGATGAAATTTAGAGGGAAATGACTCAGGAGCTACAGATCAGTTTAAAGTAGAGTGTCCTGGAGCAGCTGAAGCATCCTGGGAAGTTTCTTTCTCTCTACTAACCCCAATATTTGTTTATTCATTCACTCAACACATAATTATTGTTCATCTATTATGTGTCTGGCATTGTTTTCAGGCACTGGGAATAGAGAAAATAAAATATGAACAAAATCTTCTGATTTTAAGAGATTTACTTTCTATTGGTGAGAACAGACAATTAAAAATAATCTCATTATTCTAGATGAAGATAAATGCTAAAAAAATAAAACAAAGCAGAAGTAGAGGGATGGGTGTGGAAGTGTGTGAGGAAAGACCTCATTACAACTAACATTTGAGTGGCAACCTGAAGGAAGTGGGGGGGAGTGAGCCATGTGAATAAATGTGTGAGTAGGATTACTACATGGAACTCTAAGGCAGCTTAGGGTAATTTCCCACTGACTTGTAATTTTTCTATTTCTAGTCACACAGCAACTCCTCTATTGAGATAGTTCATTAGTGATAACAATGTGCTGAGAAAAAGTGGTATTAGAAGTTTTACTTTTATTGTTCTTGAAGGCAAAATCTTCAGATGGCTACATGTAGAAAATATTGGTTTCTGGAGGCTCTTTAGATGCATAGAGCCATGATGTAAAGTAATATATCTATGGATCATTTTCTTTGTTACCTTTCCAGACAATGAACTTCTAATCATTGTCAAGCTGAAATGAGGCATTGTTTCACCACTGACATCTGATTGTGTTATATGAATTCAGGTATGCGTATTTTCAGTAATGGATATATTTTCTGCTCATAAAATAACAGTGAACATTTAGGGAATATATTAAAAACACAAGAAATTTGTTTCCATAAGCCTACATATAGAGAGAGATCCAAAGGTTTAAATTACGTCATCAAGTCTGCTCACTTGCACTGTCTCTTGGCTTTGCTTTCTTATGTTGTGGCTCTATTTTCAAGCAGCCTCTTTCTCATGATGACAAAATAGTTGCCATCAGCTCTAGCCTTATATTCTACTTCTCAGCATGCTCAGTAAAATAAAAAGAACACTTCTTCCCTGTTAACTCCAGCAAGTGTCTAAGAATTAAGTCTCAGGCTCTGATTGCTCTGGCTTAGATTTTGTACACATCTCTGAAACAATTGCTAGGGCAAGGAGGTACAGTGCTTCAACTGGCTGGAAATATATGCACTTAAGATAAGCTACATCAAAATTCTTGGACTGAGAATGAATTACTTTTTGTTCCAAGGGAAACCAGGTGCTTTTACTGGAAGGGTTAATGTATGCAAATAAATAAATGCTCATACTCTTACCCTTGGTACATTATATACAGAACACTATTCCCCAGAACCTAATGGGCCCAAAAGATCCCCCTCTCTCTACCCCCCGCTCTCTCTCTCTCACATACTCACACACACACAAACACACACTGCCACCTCCCTACCAGCATCCCTTTACTATCTCCCCATTTGTTTCTAGGAATGGAAACATATGATTACATGTCAAAATGCATCTAATTTAAGGGTGAGAATGGAAAAGGGAGAGAATTATCACTATGAGTTCTTCAATATCTCAGCCCTCAAGTAGTAAAGGAACCATGCCATAATTTTTGGTAGTTGTAATTCTGTCTGAATAAAGAGTATATCGTGAGGAACTAAATGTTTTTATAATTACTTTAACACCAAAAATTTAAGTAATGAATATTTTATTCTGAGCCATAGATTAATACTACCCACCATTTGATTTTAACCTTTGGTATGTATGTCCAGCAGCAAACTGATGGTAAAAGCCTTACCAAAGTACATTTGCTCCCCTTCCTCTGCCTTTTCTTCAGATTCCACTGGTTAGGAGTTCATTCCTTTAAGACTGCCCTTCCCCCCACTTCAGACACCAGTCGCCAACCCAGACTATCACCTGTGCTTCTGACCAACTGGCTACAGATTGGAGGTTCCAACAGTTCCCCCCGCCACCGTCCCCTGACCTTGGACTTCAGATGCCAATCACAAGTCAAGGTTGTTACCTGTACTTGTGACTGACCAGCTGTAGATCAGAGGTACCTATGACTTCCTACTTGGATTTGATTACTTTGCTAGAGTGGCTCACAGGAAAGCTTTCTCCAGTACCACAATTTAGATTATTTACTGTTATAAGTTCCCCTAGTCCCCTTATCTCTCTTCTCAAACACACAAATTTCTTGTAGGCATGAATTGGGACTAAGACGTTCACCTCAGTATTGCCTTAATTGTTCACCTCAGGGGCTTAATCAAAACTAGTTGAATAAATATTAAAAATTAATAAATTCAAGAGACAAATATGACAGTTCTTTCTCTTTACCACAGACTCCCACACAGCTTCAACACTACAAGGGTCATTTTTGCTGGATCAGTGGTGTTGAGCAACATCAAACCCCATGGCTATTCCAAAGTGCTGTGGCAACTGGATGGCAAAGTATGGAATAGACTTAGTATCTGGTGGGATAAACTCATGGTAGACCAGCGACCTCAACTGCAATTCCAGGCAATGGGGAGATAAGGTGATCATGGAGCCATGGAAAGTAGGGGTAGTATTGGGCACATGCCATCCCAGTCGGTATGGGTAGTAGACATGCCAGGGTGCATGGCCTTAATCCTGAGCAGATATGTGATACTTTCTGAATACTCAGTTCATAATTTGGAAGTACTTTGGAAAGAATTGGAGTAGCTCTGAGTACATAGAGGCAGAACAAACCCTGTTTGAGTTATTACTCATAATATAGCTTCATGTGAGGGCAGGAAATTTTTTTTTAATTCCAATTCTTTATTTTTTCTTTTTTTCCAGTTTTATTGAGATATAGTTGATATATAACATTGTATAAATTTCAGGCATACAACATCATGATTTTATATGTTATAAATTATTAAATGACTGCCACAATAAGTTCAGTAAACATCCATCACCTCACCTAGTTACAAAGTTTTTTCCTTGTACTGAGAACTTTAAGATCTACTCTCTTTACTTTCAAATATACAATACAGTATTGTTAGCTCTAGTCACCATGCTGTACATTACATCCCAAGAACTTATTTATCTTATAACTGGAAGTTTCTTCCTTTTGACTTCCTTCACCCAATTCTCCCACTATCTCCCCTACCCCTCAACCTCTGTTTCTAGGAGCTTTTTTTTGTTTGTTTTTTTAGATTCTACATATAAGTGAGATCATAGAGTATTTGTCTTTCTCTGATTGATTTCACTTAGCAGAATGCCCTCAAGTTTCATCTATATTGTTGCAAATGGCAGGATTTCCTTTTTTTTTTTTTAATAAATTTATTTATTTATTTTTGGCTGTGTTGGGTCTTCGTTGCTGCGTGTGGGCTTTCTCTAGTTGCGGCAAATAGGGGCTACTCTTTGTTGCAGTGTGCAGGTTTCTCATTGCAGTGGCTTCCCTTGTTGCAGAGCACGGGCTCTAGGTGTGCGGGCTTCAGTAGTTGCAGCACGCAGGCTCAGTAGTTGTGGCACACAGGCTTAGTTGCTCCGTGGTATGTGGGATCTTCCCAGACTAGGGATCGAACCCATGTCCCCTGCATTGGCAGATGGATCCTTAACCACTATGCCACCAGGGAAGCCCAATCTCCTTTTTTTTTTTTTTTTAATTTTTGAATTTTATTTCATTTATTTTTTTATACAGCAGGTTCTTATTAGTTATCCATTTTATACATATTAGTGTATATATGCCAATCCCAATCTCCAATTCATCACACCACCACCACTCCCCCCTGCCACTTTCCCCCCTTGGTGTCCATACGTTTGTTCTCTACATCTGTGTCTCTATTTCAGGGCAGGAAATATTTGACTTATAGTTTTCTCTGATTTCAGCACTATAAACTAGAATAGCCAATTTCAATTCTAATCCCATTTGCCTTGCAGTTACCAAAAAGGAAATTTCTCCCAGATTCTAACAATAAGTTTGCTGTTATTCCTAGTTCCTAGTTTTCAGGGTGGTGTGTTTTTTAAACTTTTTTTTTCTATGATTGCCACTTTTTTAAACATTATTTTTGGCCATGCAGTGGGGCATGTAGGATCCTAGTTCCCCTACCAGGGATAGAACTCGTGCCCCCTGCAGTGGAAGCACTGGAAGTGCAGAGTCTTAACCACTGGACAGCCAGGGAAGTCCCTCTGTCATTGCTATTTTATCACATACCAAGTGGTTTTTTTTTTTTTTTAAATTTATTTATTTATTTATTTATTTTTGGCTGTGTTGGGTCATTGTTTCTGTGCGAGGGCTTTCTCTAGTTGCGGCAAGCGGGGGCCACTCTTCATCGCGGTGCACGGGCCTCTCACTATCGTGGCCTCTCTTGTTGCGGAGCACAGGCTCCAGACGCGCAGGCTCAGTAGCTGTGGCTCACGGGCCTAGTTGCTCCGCGGCATGTGGGATCTTCCCAGACCAGGACTCGAACCCGTGTCCCCTGCATTAGCAGGCAGACTCTCAACCACTGCGCCACCAGGGAAGCCCTCTGTCATTGCTATTTTAGATGAAAGTTAAGGGACATTGCATTCAGCAGACAATGGTTATTGTTTTTATTTTCCTCATTATGTAAGTATTATAGACTCTTTGTAGAAATTTTAGAAATAAAGTAAGTAAAAAGTAAATAAGAATCACCTCTAATCCCATCACCAATGTTTACCATTCTTAGTATTTTAATCCTCCTCTTTTTTCATAAACATGCAGTAAGACTGGGAGAAAATATTTTTGAAAGTCACATCCAAGACTGTTTTACAAAACATACAAGGAACTCTTAAAACTCAACAATAAAAAAATAATCCATTTAAAATATGGGCAAAAGACCTGAACAGACACCTCACCAAAGAAGATATACATATGGCAAATAAGAATATGAAAAGATACTCAACATCATATGTCCTCAGGGAATTGCAAATTAAAACAACAGTGAGATACCACTACACATCTATTAGAATGGACAAAATCCAAAACACTGACAATGATGAATGCTGGCAAGTATGTGGAGCAATGGGAACTCTCATTAATTACTGGTAGGAATGCAAAATAATACAGCCACTTTAGAAGACAGTTTGGCAGTTTCTTACGAAACTAAACATATTCTTACAATACAATCCAGCCAACACACTCCTTGGTATGGAAACCGAGCAGGACCCTGTGGGGCTTCTGAGCACGGAAGCCTTTCTCTCCCCCATTGTTGACTCCAGGCTCCATGACCTTCCCTGAGTTCCAAAGGGCAGATTCCAACCATTGCTAATCTGGGAAGGGAAGGGATGCAGAGACAAGGGAGGGGCAGCCAAGAAACAATAATGCAGCCTTGGGGCGGGGGCCTGGTTCTACCTTGAGAGATACACATAATAACGTCTTTAAGCTCTTTAAGATGTCAGCATTCTTCCTATCAGAGAAAGACCACCTGAGGCTACATTAAAGGAACCAGAGAAGCTCATCAAGAAGATTACCTCAGACCAGATTAGAGGAGTGCAGGCCCTGCACACACCATAATTTTATCAGCAACCCCACCCTTGAACCATTGCTATAAAACCCCTCATCAAATCCTGCCAGGTTGGGACACATAGTTTTCGAGGGCAGGAGCCTGCTGTGTCCCCCTTTGCCTGGCAAAGTAATAATGCTATTCTTTTCTACTTCACCCAAAGCTCTGTCTCCAAGATTCGATTTGGTACTCGTACACAGAGGCCGAGCTTTCAGCATCAGTATTACCCAAGTAAACTGAAAACTTATGTTCAGATAAAAACTAGCAGATGGATGTTTATAGCAGTTTTATTCATAATTTTCAAAACTTGGAAGCCGTCAAGATGTCCTTCAATAGGTGAATGGATATATTTACTGTATATATCTATTTTGTACATCTCTACTGTAATCCAGACAGTAGAATATTACTCAATGCTAAAAAAAAAATGAGCTATCAAGCCATGAAAACACATGGAGAAAACTTAAATGCATATTACTAGGTGGAAAAAGTTGATCTGAAAAGGCTACAAACCATGTGATCCCAACTATACGACATTTTGGAAAAGGCAAAAACAATAGAGACAGTAAGAAGTTCAATGTTTGTAATGGGTTAGGGAGGAGGGAGAGATGAAGAGTTGGACAGAAGATTTTTATGGCAGTGAAACTATTCTGCAAGATATTGTAAAAACCTTAATAAACAGAAACTTCAATTAAATAGAGTTGAGAGGCCAGAAGGAGAGCTGGCATGTCCTGCAAGTATAACAGAGCCAACAGGAAGAAGAAATACTCATCTTCTTTCCTGGCAAGGGCTCGGCCAATGAGAAGCCATGGACTCTGTTTACTAGAGCACTGCCCACTTCCTTTTCCCCCCTATAAAGTGCTCTTCCCTTGACATGAGGAACTTGCCCCATGGTTGCAGATCCTGAATTGCAATTCTCCACTGATCCCTAATAAACACATCTTTGTTATTTATTTTAGGTCAACAGTATTATAATTGTGGATATATGTTATTTTACATTTGTCCAAACCCAAAGAATGTATACTACCAAGAGTGAACCATAATGTGAAGTATGGGTCCTGGGTGACAATGACGTGTTAATGCAGATTCATCAATTGTAACAAATTTATCACTGTGGCATGGGATGTTGATAATGGGGAGGCTGTGCATGTGTAAGGGCAGCAGGTATATGGGAAATCTTCGTACCTTCCACTCAATTTTGCTGTGAACCTAAAACTACTCTAAAAAATAAGGTCTATTTAAAAAAAAAAGAAATGAATTTCTGCTATTCGCTACAACATGAATGAACCATGAAAACATTACAGTAAGGGAATAAAAACAGACACAAGAGGACAAATATTATGATTCCACTTACATGAAATATATAGAATAAGCAAATTCGTAGTGACAGAAAGTAGATTAGAGTTTACCAGGGACTGAGGAGAGGAGGAAATGGGAAGTTATTGTTTAAGGTGTACAGAGTTTCTGTTTGCAGTGATGGAAAAGTTTTGAAAATAGACAATGAGGATGGTCACACAACATCATGCATATGATTAATTCCACTATATTGTACACTTAAAATGGTTAAAATAGCAAATGTTGTGTTATAAATATTTTACCATAAGAAAAAATTTTTAAATTTTTAAAAAGACCATGAGAGGGACAGTCAGACTCCGACATGTAATCTAGAATTATTTGGCAAGATAATACCATACGGAAAAGTCATGTTTTCCTTAGGATTTTTAATTCTCTTTTTCTTCTATATATTTTTTTATTGTGGTATAACATTTATGTGCACAGTTTGCTCAGTTTTGAGAAACATATGGACTTTAACCATCACCCTGTCAAACTATATAATATTCATATGAAAAATTTCTATTAAAAATTCCTTTCTGAAATTTTCCAGTCAAACACCACCATCACCATCGGAAGCAACTGCTGTTCTGTTGGTTTTTTTGTTTTTTGTTTTTTTGCTGTTCTGTTTTGTATCACAATTGCTTTAAATTTCCTTTTAGCATCCTCATTAGCATGTCAGCAACAAGACAGACTTGAAGGTTGTTAAGGCACGTTTGAGTCAGGAATAAAAAGAATAAACTGTAAAGAAGTAAAAGAAAAGCCCATCTACTTCTTGATGGTCCAGGGGCAATATCAACCTGGGATGTGGCATATTAAAATAAATTTGGTGCATGACTGATGGCAAGAAGAGGAAAGCACTGAAGTCAGCCCTCCTAATCTACTATAATATATGACTCCATGTCATATACAGGATTCAGAAATAGCTCAGAGGCTGGATGGCTTGTCAAATATAAGATAATGGAGTAAAGTATATCTATATAAAAGGCTACTGAAAGGACTGTCAAAGCCAAGGCAAAAATGAGAACAATGCTTGACCTGAGGGGATCAACAGTGCTCCCTGGAGCCAGTGTGAAGCCCGATGAGCTAAGGAGGATGAGAGAAAAAAACCACTCAAGCCAAGAGAAACAAAAACAGAGCTTGTAGAGTCACAGAGTTCACCAACAAGTGGGAGTAGAGCAGACTGACCCCAGGGAGCAGGTGCCATTGTCCTTGAGAAGAGCAGATGTTGCAGCCAACGTACAGCAAAGAAGAGCAGTAGGACTTTGGGAAGGAGATGCTTCTGCTTCGTGCCACAAACCCACGTAAGTATTTCTTTCCTTCTGATCACCTAAATATCATTTAGGGTAAGAAGTGGCCAAAAGATATCCATCGGAGACACTGTCTAAGGGCTTGTTTAATAGAAAACAAACTTATGGGGAATTCCCTGGTGGCCTAGTGGTTAAGATTCCGGGCTTTCTCTGGAAAAGTTCAATCCCTGGTCAGGGAACTGAGAGCCCACAAGCCTTGCAGCACAGCCAAAAAACCATCAAACTTAAGGATACCAAAGGGGAAAGGAGGGGAGGGGGAGGGATAAATTAGGAGGTTGGAATTAACAGATACACACTACTATACATAAAGTAGATAACCAACAAGGACCTACTGTATAGCACAGGGAACTATTCTCAATATTTTGTAATAACTGATAAGTGAAAAGAATCTGAAAAAGAATATATATGTGTGTATGTATATATATACGTGTGTGTGTGTATATATATCTCTGAATCACTGTGCCATACAACTGAAACTAACATGGTGTTGTAAATCGACTATACTTCAATAAAAAAAGAAAATAATTCAAAAAAGAAATATACACTTTTAAAAGTCAAAAAAGTAAATAATAAAGGCTTGTTTAAATCATTGGCAACAGATTAGCTACAGATTAGACATTTAATTTAATTATCTCCCCTGCTAACCAGTGATATGGGAGATTGGAAGGAAGGCCAGATTAGTTATTGACAAAAAATAAAATAGTTCTATTTTCTGTGAACATCTGAGTAGCTGTGTGAGTTAAATTTGTGGCCTGCTGCCATTGCAATTAAGGGCCAGGTTCAATAAAAATTATGAACTCTAGCTTTAAAAACTGGGGTCATATCTAGCAAAGATGACATCACCAAACTACTTAAATTGTTCCTACACTCTTTTCTGAACTAGTGTTTGTAGTAGAAATTTTGAGCATTCATACTATTCTCGGGCTTATACCCTGGTTATTTTCACTTAACATTATGCAATGAAAATTTTACATGTTTAAATATTCTCTAAAAATATATTTTTAATATCTGTACAATATTCAAATGGATTTACTGAAATGTGTTTACATATTCTCCTATATTTGGACATGAAATCAAGTTTTGCAATTATAGGAATAATACAAATGTATAGTCAGTTTGTACTATATCTCTAAATACTAATTTAGTATGTTTTTCCTAAAATTGGAATTTGTGAGTCAAAATAGATGAAGATTTTAAAAGTTAGCATATACAGCCAAATTGCTTTCCAACAGCTCTGTGAAAATTTATACAGCTACTAGTAGGAATGAAAATGCCAATCATAAAGAGTACCCTTGCCAGGATTATATAATATCACTGTGAATCTTTTCTAATTTGACAGGTCAAACATTGTATCATCTTTAATCAGAACTTTTTATTATCATTGAGCAATAAGATGATAGATGGTTACTGGAAGGCACCAGCAAAAATCTACTTTCTGGACCTGGAAATCCTAAGGATGCCATTTAGAACTGGACCACAGGTTCTGGATTTTAATCTGATATTATTCTAGGGCTCTGTTTACTTAGAAGAACATTCAATGGTCAAATTTTATAAAATGGACTATTTTTCTTTTTCAATGTCTAACATTCATTGCCCCAGATTCTAGGTGATACATTTTTTAAAATGGGGCTTGATTTATGTGAATTACATACCTTTTGAAATAGCGTGAATATTACTATTCTTTCATTCAGGGAACACTTTTTTGTCACTTATGTGTCAGGCACTATGTTATGTGCTGATATGTCAAAGATGGCCTCTGTTTTCAAGAAATTCATAGTCTTGGGGGCAGGTGTAGGAGAAAGCAGGAGACCTGTGAATATATAGTCCACTGTAGTATAATTCTCTGAATATTCATTAGAAGTAAAGAGAGTTATGGACTTATAATAAAACAATGAAGTTTGAATCTCAAGAGGGAAGTTTACCTCTACGTCCCACTGAGAAAATCCAAAGACAATTTTTTGAGGGGCAACTTAAGTTTATCAGCTTTTTAGGGCTATTCACATGGAGGGAGATTTTAAGATTCACAAATTACAAAAATTATATCTTTATTGACAAATATTACTTTTTTCCTCTTCTATATTTTATGAAACAAGCTTATTTACCTCTTCACAAATTATCTTTGATATTAGTGTTATCTTTTTTTTATTACCAAAGCCACATTGGTGATATATTATCCAGAGCACTTTGCCTTGCTTCTATTTCACTTGGATACTCTTTGAGTTAGTCTGTACCTTGATTGCTGGAAACTTTACTCTAGGCCATAAGTATCCATTCTCATAGTTTTAAGGGAGCTGGCTATGCATTTATCCTATAGGTGTATATTTGTGATTCCTGCAACTTGACCACTGATTCTATCACTTATTTCACCTTTTTTTTTAAAAAGTTATCAAATTATTATGATTTTACATCATATCTCAAGAATAAAATGAATAATAACTAAATTCACATTAAATTTCTTCCCTCTCTCTCTCTATTCCATCATGGAGACTCTGTAAGCATCCAACACTGTTACTTGTTGAACAATTTTCAAGTGAGGTTGTCTTCAATAAATAAGACTTTATTTTCAAAATAAAGGAAAAAATGAGAGTACCCTGTAATACTAAAGGTTTCATAAGCAGAAGATTTCCTCTTTACAACAAAGTAATTTGGGGGAAATTTTGCCTTACATTAAGATTTAAAATATTGTTCTGCTTGAGGGACATGAAAATTGAAATTGGCCTTAAAGTGTGGATTAAGCGGGAATTTTTTCACGTAGGTGATAGGCAGTTCAGGAACAGAGGTCTGTAAGTTCTTGTTCTGTTAAGGTGCTGGAACTATTAAAACAGGGAGGAGGCATGGGGCATTACATCAAACCTGAAGCGCTGTGCGGGACAATGTGAAGGGTTCTGAAGTTTGTAATTGCTGACTAGCTTTTCTCAACATTTTAAAGTATGAACAATGGGAATTATGTACAATATCTTGGTACAAACTCTAGACAGTAAACACCTTAAAAGAAGGCCCTTCTCTTATGTATCTCTTTTGAACTGATGAATTAAGTAGATATTTTTGTTTCCTCATTTTTTGTTGTTTCTTTGTTTCTCTAACAAAGTTCTAAATATTACAGACACATATTTCCCCCAAACTTTAAACTTCCTACACTCACAGCAGTGGGAAGTGAAAGTGCAGGCCCAGTATCTTCTTCTATCTATTTTAAAGCCTTTAAGCCCCAAAACTGTGTGCTCAATCAAGGATGTTAATTGTATGAGAATCGGAAGATGGCATTTTCTTGAGTTGATATTTCATTAGATCTTCATGAGAGTGAATGGAAAGGGTGAAGAATGACCTAAAAATGTAGATTAGATTTGTCTGGAAAGGTAATGAACTTGTAAGTGAGCATAAGCTAAATTCAGATTCCTAAAAAAATGGAAAAAAGCCAGTTTTTAGCACTCATTAACAAAATTTTGTATGGCTCCAATCTTTATTCATTTCATGCGGCAAAATGTCTATTCTGACATATCTCGGTGTCTTATGATTTAAAAAAAAAACTAAGTCCTCTAAATTCTATATATTCTGTCATAGGAAATTTAGAAAAGAGTATCTTCATCATTTATTAATTATGTTTAATTTGCATTTATATTACTAATATAACTAATACAGTTATTGTATATGCCTAATTTATAACTGATACAGCATGTGATGAATGTACCTATTTTGGAAAAAATGAATGAATAATTATGTTTATAATTTTGATATGTATATTATTATTCTAATCAACATGAAAATGGACTAATTTTTTATATCTTTAAATATTTAAGGACACTAATAAGAATAAAATTTAATTAGAAGTTTAGATTACTGTTGGTAAACTATAAAATTACCTTTGCAAATGGATAATAATTGACCTTTATATATTAATATCTTTGAAGAACATGAAAAAATACTGTAATATATACTAATAAAAAGAACATTTCAGTAGAGCTATAGTTAACAGCTTATATTATTAAAGCAATACTTAAATTAACACAGGATGCAATAAAATACCAGTGCAACCAGATAATTTGGGCAATCCTATAGAGTTTATTGTTCATGAGAATTAAAATTGTTTCACACAAGAGACTGAGAGGTTAAGATCAAGACATATTTTATAATAACTGATTTAGTAATTAGGATGATTTTCCCTCAAGGCTCTGCTGGTTTTTGAAGAGAAATGGGGTATTCACATAGACTTAGTTAGAGGGGGACTGTGGATGTGTACTGTTGTCCATTCCATATGAGTGTGACCTGTTTCTCACTCTCATTTGGATGGGAATAGAAAGGATGCATTCACCAAATCAACGATGCTACATCA
The DNA here is from genome assembly GCF_028023285.1 of Balaenoptera ricei. NCBI lineage: Eukaryota > Metazoa > Chordata > Mammalia > Artiodactyla > Balaenopteridae > Balaenoptera > Balaenoptera ricei. The sequence continues at coordinate 107,945,594 of NC_082643.1, read as the reverse complement.
TAATGGCGTTCCACTGAATATAAGACTCCACATATTACCTAGTCTTTGGACTACTCAGAAAAAGTGTTTGATCGTCATTGTCATATGAAGCCAGGGTTGCTGCCAGAGAAGTATGACAGAAAGGAGTGTGCCTGGGACTGTGGGAATTCACATGAGCCTCTCTTTTTGCTTCTGTGCTCAGTGATTAACATAAGAAGGACAGTTATAGCAAGTGTGGCCTGATAAGGTCAAGGCAGCCAAAAGCTCAGACCTTCAGGGTGAAAACTGGCTCGCCACACCATGAAAGCAACCTAGACCAGTCTAAGAGCTGGGTGAGTGTTTGGGAAATCTGATTTCATGCTGGAGGGAGAGGGTGATAAATATCAATTATGGCCTCAGGACCAGTTGCCATAATAGAGACTATAACTTACCTAAAAACCTTCCTGTCGTAAGTCCTTTTCTTTCCTCAGAGATCTCAACTAGGCATCAGCTTGAAGTGTCAGTAACAGAGTGGTTTTCAGGTACAGCATAAGTTGATCTGAGTAGTGCAAGAAGTTGCCTAACAAATGCATGTTCTTATTTAAAAAAGAAGAAATGCCTTCCCTCCCAAAGCTTACATTCTAACAGAGAAAGGCATGATCATTATTGACAGTGTATCTTTATCTGAATATGTAAGCTTCAAGAAGAAGACTTTTCTTTTCTTCTAGATCTAAGTATGGCATATGGTTGTCACCTAATATTTTTTGAATAAATGAATATTGACACACTCCTGATTATAACCTTCCAAAAGCTTCATATTATTTTCGAAATTAAAATCCACAAACTCCCAACTACAGTGCAGGAGGTCCTAAATGATCTAATACCTGCTTACTTTTCCAAAAATCATTCTCTCTCTCTTCCTCTCTCTCTCCCCCACCCCCCAAACACACACACCCCAAACACACACACCCCCCCCCCCATCTCTTTGTACTGTTGTTCAGCCGCACTGGCTTTTTTGTTGTTGTTATTTTCAGTCACACCAAACTTGTTCCAAACTCAAAGCCTTTTTGTGTAGGTGTGAGACTAGGTTAGGTATGTGAGGTATGTGTAAGTATGCTCTATTGCCTGTGAATTTTATTTCATAATGGAATTTTTACAAAACGCTGGTTATGAAAATGTACTGTTGAGTCTAACAGTATGAGAACCCCTGACAAAGGGAAGAACTTTCTTAATAGCGATGTGGTTTTTCAAAGTGGTTGTTACTGATATTCCTCAAAAAGAAAACAACTACAATTTTCTTTGATTTGTAAGGCAGTGTGTTTCTGTAAAAATTTCATAAATGTTAAATCCATGCCAAAGGTACTTTGAGTTTATTTGTAAAATATCATTAAGTTCTTGGCTCAGATTTACTTCTAGATTCAGATAATTATGAGCAGTTCTTTCATTTGCAGGTATGTCCTGTGGGCGCATATAAAGGGCATAAGGAATGAGACACAACTCTTCACTGGGCGGGCTGCCCACATGTGGCAGAGTGACCACAATGCCAGGCCTCTGTTTACTCGATACCAGCACTGCTGCTCCCCAGTAATGGTGACAAACAAAAACACCCCTAAGAGGCAGATCCCTCCGGAGAATTACCTCCCAGTCCATCCAATAGCTTGTTTCCCTTTCTTATTCTGGTCTCGGTTCAAATTTACAACTCAGAAATGTGGCCATCTAAATAAACTAAGCTATGGGCTATAAAATAATACCCCCTCTCTCTTTCTAAAATAGCAACATAAATATAATATAGATCTGATATAGATCCAATGGTCAGTCCAAATGCAAGTAAGGAAATCAGTGAAAAGAAGATGACTAAACGTCGCTGGTGTGATGGAGGTAAACCCCCAGAGAATATGGTATCGTCATAATTAAAGCCCCAGAACCACCTGTGAGATCCTGTCCACTCGGAACTTGAATAAGATTGCTCAAAGGATATAATTAGTCTTTATAATTGGATAGTCTTCTCCTGAAAAAAAAAAAAAAAAAGAAGCAGCATTGTAACTAAGAGCACCAATTTCGGAATCAGACATGCTAAAGTACAAATTCCCTTATTAAGAACTTTACTTGGAGAAATTCTGACCTGAAGAAAACAACTTAGCATAGATTACAAAATATAATCCCATAATCCAATTTTGTTAAAGTTTGTAGAGGACAAGTGGGGTGGAAATAAGTAATTAGAATATTGGGTAAAAGAATAAATGTTGCCATTTGATGTTCCCAGGATTTTTCTATTGGATTTCCAGAATATAAATCAATGAACTCATTTCAATTATACATGAATGTATTGGATTTGTGATATGTCAACTTGTCTGGGCTGAACTACACTCCCCCAAATTCCGTGGCCTACAAATGTTTCAGGTTAGAGTGGGCTACAAAGGAAGCAGTTGCTGTTTTAAAGCAACATACATACATCTTCCCCGATTATTCAATCTAAAATTAATCTGGGTGCTGCTGTGAAGGGATTTGGTAGATATTTTGCTAAAGTGAGTTTTATGAACACCCCCTTTGTTGGAATCTAAGTAAGAATAACATTCATTCATTTATTCAATTAATACATATTTATTGAAGAACTACTTGGTGTTGAGCACTTTGGTGAGTCCTGGAGTTGTGAGGAGTTCTGGGGTTATAGCAGTAAACAAGAAAGATTACTGTTTATCCTTTCATAGATGTTTGAATTATTGGTAGATAGACATTAAATAAATATTCAATTTGAAATAGAAATGGCAGTAGAAAACTAAGCTTAATTCGGTTTCTTTGTAAACAATTTAAATCCACTGTGAAGCACCTTATGGTTTCCCTAAAATTGATTTTTTTCCCTCACTTCCGCAGCCCTTATCTACTGTTGTAACTTGTATTTATTTGCATATGGGACATATCCCTGTATACTTATTAGATTTTAAGTCAACTGCAATGTAAACTTAATAAGTGAGGAGAATTTGTTTTGTTACAGCTAGATCCCCAACTCACAGAACAGTACATATTACATAAAAGTGCTCAACAAATATTTCTTGAATCAATAAAAGACTCACATACATGTTTATGTCCTTCTTTGAGGGAGAATCTGGGTTGCACATCAATCACCTACCACAGCTACCTTGTGCTACTTGGATTCATTTCTTCATATGTATCTTAAGAGCATTTTTAAAAATAATTTTGAGGGAAATTTAAATTAGCAATGTTAATGAGATGAACCACAGCCACCACTGCTGCAGCTCTAAATTACTCAAGGGCTCCAATCATGTTCTTTTTTCACTCTCCAGTTTCTAAATGTCCTTAACCTTCATCCCTCTGTTAGCCTGAGTGTCTTTCCTGACATTCATCCTTTAGGAGTCTGAGCCCCTTGTCACTGCTTTTTCCAAGTCAGCATTGCTGTACTTGTCTTTTGACTCTATAACTGAGCAAATGAGTAAAAAGTGTCCAAGTGGATCATCTAGATGCCAAACATATTCTTCCTTGCCCCCATGATGCAGCATCAGGTCTAAATCATCCTGGTGATCAGGGTCAACTACTTCTACAAAGATGGTGACTTTTCTCTTTGCATGCTCTTCTCTTGGCTCAATGACCCCAAAGTTCCCAGATGACAATTTTAACTTATAATTCAGACTTTTTTTTTCTGTGCCCCCCTGGGTGGAAATATTCCCCTTTGGGAACCAGAGTCTTCAAACACGCAGAACCCAGGGATAAAGCACAGGAAGTCCTATGTGGGTGTCTGAGAGTGATGGTTAGCAGAGCTTCTCTTTCTTCTGCTACTAGATTCTCAGATGCATGTTGTCTTCCTACTGGGGACCCAACATAGATAAAGATCTTTGGTTAAAAGTGTATATTGCATGCTGAAAGATGGTTTTCTCATTCTTGCACAGTATTGCCTCTGAACTGGTACTTCAGTTGTACCATTATTGAGGTGTTCCAACACTCTACGAGGTGAAGCTTCTGGTTATTTCAGCATTGATGCAACCCATACATCCCACGATCATGGTCGCAGCTTTGTGACTTCTTTGCTGAATAGTGGGGACTCTGATTATATAAGATCCCCTGCTAATAGATAAAGATTTTGTAAGCCCTGATACAATAGGCTGATTGAGACCTTGCAGGTAAAAACAAAAACAAAAACAAAAAAAAAAAAACACCAAGTCCATTCCTGGAATAGAAGCAGACCTATTCCTGGAATAGAGCCTATTCCTGTCTGAATAAACTGCCATTCCTTCTGTGGAGGAAGAAGTACAATGTGACGTGTGACCAAGTGACCCGTTATTATCTGCAAGGGATGCTCCATGGAGCAAGTTAGAACTTTTTTTTGTTGTTAGAACTTTTTTGTTGTTGTTAGCTTCTTATAACTTATTCCCAACATTATCAAAGATGTTGGTTAAAGATTAGGGACCGATGTAGTTGTAGTAGATGATATGGCAGTTTCAGCTACTTGTTCATGGGGTTTGCATACGACCTCTAGTTTCATTTGTGCTCGCCTCCACTTGTAGCCATTTCGTCTTAAAATATATTGTTGCTGAGCCCTCTGATCTTCTAAAGTGGCATATTTGACAGAACCCAGCTTATGCTTCTCACTTGCTGCCCCATTTCTGCCAGTGCCCAGTAGCAACTCAGGAGTTTCCTTTAAATGGTTTCTAATTATGAACCACAGATGGCATGCCACAGAGCACCCAAATTCCTAGGTGTTGTGATTCCACCAGAGAGGCTGTAAACTCCACTGGGTATTTTTTCTCACTATCAATATCTTCAATACCGTAGGATTTACTGAGTAATATTATTTACACTACAGCCAGAATAAACTTCAGAGCCCTCTCATGCTTCAGGTCCCATTCAAAGCTGGAAACTTTTTGTGTTACCCAGTATATGGTTTGGAGTCATATTGTTAGGTGTATAATTTGCAGTTTCAAGAACTTGAAGAGGCCTATTAAGGTGTTGTGTTTCCTATTTTGTGATGAAAGGTGCAAGATGCAATAATTTGTCTTTTTTTTTTTTTTTTTTAGTTTTTTAAACTTTATTTTATTGAAGTATAGTTGATTTACAATGTTGTGTTAATTTCTGCTCTGGGCAAAGTGATTCAGTTATACGTATATATATGCACATTCTATACATATATATACACATTCTTTTTCATATTCTTTGCCATTATGATTTATCACAGGATATTGAATATAGTTCCCTGTGCCATACAGTAGGACCTGTTGTTTATCCATTCTATATATAATAGTTTGCATCTGCTAATCCCAAACTCCCAATCCATCCCTCCACCACCCCAGGCATTGGTAGTTTTTAAATCTCCCCCCGTAATCCCAGCATGAAGCCAAATTTGAGAATCTGTATCTGACCAGTCCTTCTCAAGCTCTAATATTCATACAAACCACCTACGGACCTTGTTAACATGTGGATTCTAATTAAGTAGGGGTGAGACCTGAGAGTCTGCATTTCTAAAAGCTCACAGGTGGTGCTGATGACGTTGGTCCATAGCTCACACTGGATTAACAAGGTCCCAGGGACTTCCCTGCTGGCGCAGTGGATAAGACTCCGTGCTCCCAATGCAGGGGGCCTGGGTTCGATCCGTGGTCAGGGAACTAGATCCCACATGCATGTCGCAACTAAGGAGCCAGTAAGCCGCAAGTAAGGAGCCTACCTGCTGCAACAAAGACCCGGCACAACCAAACAAATAAATAAATAAATATTTAAAAAACAAAAAACAAAAAACAAGGTCCCAGAGAAGCTGGGTGGGATATCAGGACTTCCAATGGGGGTAAAAGCCAAGATGAAGTGTGGCCAGGTGCAGGGGGTGCTGTGAACTGTGTCCCTCCCCATCAGTTCCAGCCTCTTCTAGGGTGCCTTCCTGTATGGTAGAGACAAGGAACCTAAAAACCACATTTCCCATTGCATCTACGGCTCTGCATCTGATTCCCATTCCTCCAATCCTAAGTACTCAGGTGTATTTGAACTCAGGACTGAGTTCATTGGGGGAGGTGAGAAGATAAGAGGCACCCATCTTGCTCTGTGGATGGTAGCAAGTGTTCTAGAGCTGGGGGGGGCGGCGCGGGGGTGAGGCAGGCTCCCAATGCGGCAGAGAATAATTTGTCTTTTATTTTAGATGCAATATCCCAGCCTGCCCTAGATCACTAGACGTTTAAAGAGTTTACTGGCATGCCAGGCTCCTGAAATTTTGTAGAGTTTATTCCAACACTTTGATGCACCTATGCCTTACCAAGACTTCTAACATACTAACCATTTCTTGTTTTTCTGTTCTAATTAGCTCGATGATATCAATATGATGGTTGCAAGCGATCCAAATGGTTCAGATTACCCATACTATATTATGACAGAAAGTAGGAGTGTTAACATAGACTTGGTTAGAGGGGACTGTGAATATATACTGTTGTCCATTCCATATGAATGTGAGCTGTTTCTAATCCTCTTTCGATTAGATAGGAATAGAAAAGGTGCATTCACCAAATAAATGATCACATAACATGTACTTGAAACTTGGTTGTCTGCTCTAGGAGTGGTGTGATGACTGCAATTGCAGCTAATACTTGGTTAAGTTCGCAATATTCTACTCTCATTCTCCAGGATGAATTGGCTTTTGCAAGGGCCACGGTTTTAAATTAAATCGAGATAAAATCATTACCACCACCTTTGTATCATTTATTTAGAAATAATTAACGTACAACCAATGTGCCCATTTACTGTATTTGACAAAAGCATACACCAGTAAAATCATCATCACAATCGAACTGTAAAAGAATCTCATCACTCCCCCCAAATTCCTTTATACCACTTCTTGGTTAACACTCTACAAATGCAAACCTAGGCACCGTCAGCTACTGTTCTGCTTTCTATCACTTTAGATCAGCCTTTCTTAGAACTTATTTTATATTTGGTTTCTTTTTCTCAATATAATGTCTTTTCAAATCCACCCAGGTTATTGCCAGTATTAGTACATCTCAAATTTACACAAATATATTCTGATTAAAAAAGAGCAAAGAGTAATTTGTTTCTCTTAATTTCTGAATAATATTCCACAATATGGATATACCACAATTTGGTTATTTATTCACCTGTTGATGGATATTAGGTTGCTTCCAGTTTTTAACTATTAAAAATAAAGCTGCTATGAGCATTCACATATGTCTTTGTGTCAACATGTTTCACTTCTTTTATAAATATCTAGAAGTAGAATTTCTTTTTATGTGGCGAGTATATAATTAACTTTCTAAGAAACTGCTCAACTCTTTTCCAAGGTGGTTGTACAAGTTTAAATTCTCACTAGCAATACATGAGTTCAAGTTTCTTAGCATTTCCTCCAAAACTTGGAGTTTTAAAATTTTACTCAGTGAATGTGAAGTAGTATCATATTATGCTTCTAGTTTTTATTTCCCTAATGACTAATGATGTTGAGAATTTTTGTGTGTGTCATTTATATGTCTTATTTTGTAAAGCCTTTCTTCAAATCGTTTGTTGTTTATTTTTTTAAATTTGGTTACTTGTCTTCTCATTATATATTTTGGATATAATTACTTTGTCAGATATATCTTATCCCAGGCTGTGTGTTGCCTTTTTATGTACTCAATATGGCTTGTGAAGAGGTGAATTTTTAAAGTTCATTTAATATTTTTGTTTGTTTTATGAGTTGTGCTATTATTTCCTAAGAAGAATTGCCTCCTGCAAATCGATGAAAATTTTCATCTTTATTTGCTTCCAGAAGTTCAGTTTTTATATTTGTCTGTAATAATCTTTCAGTTAATTTTTGTGTATATTATAAGAAAGGATTTTAAGTTTTTGATTTTTCCAAAGGGCTACCTCATTGTTCTAGCACCATTAGTTGGACAGTCTATTTGAACTAAAATTACCATTGAATTCTCTTGGTGACTTTGTCAAAAATCAATTGACCATATATATTTGTGCCTGTTTATAACCTTTTTTTCCCTGATACATATATACACACATTTGCAACAGTTCCACACTATCTTAATCACTGTGGCTATGTGGTGAGTCTTAAGTAGCGTAAGTACTCAGATTTTGTTATTTTTAAAAATTCATTAAAAATTTCTCTCAGCAATGTTGGAGTTTGCAATGTGCTGGGCTTGCTCATCTTTTGTCAGACCACCTTCAACCATTTCACCCACACTTCCCTAACCCTTGGACACTCTTGGACAAGAGTGTACACCCTTGTCTTATTCCTGATTTTGGAAGAAAAGTTTCAGAATTTCACCATTGTGCATGATATTAGCTATAATCTTCTCATATATTATCTTTATTATGCTAAGGTATATACTTTCTATTCCTAATTTGGTGAGTTTCTATGAAACTTTGGTGAATGAAGTTGAATTACGTCAAATGCTTTTTCCGCATCTATCAGAATCATCATATGATTTTATCTTTCCTTCTGTTGATGTGATGTATCACATTTATTGATCTGCATATATTGTGCCAATCTTGCATTCCATGGATAAATCCCATGTGATTACAGTGTATGAGTCTTTTACTGTGCTGTGGAATTGGTTTGCTAGTATTTTGTGAGAATTTTTGCATCTATATTTATCAGGGATATTGACCTATGGTTTTCTTTTCTTGTAGTACCCTTATCTGGTTTTGTTATCATGGTAATACTGGCCTTGATAAATGAATTTAGGAGTGTTCCATCCTCTGAAATTTTGGAAGAGTTTGAGAATGATTGACATTATTTATTCTTTAAATGTTTGGTAGAACTAATCAGTGAAACCATCTGGCCTTGGGCTTTTCTTTGTTGGCAGGTTGTAAATTACTGATTCAGTCTCCTTATTTGTTATTGGTCTATTCTGATTTTCCATTTCATTATGATTCATTCTTGGCAGGTTGTGTGTTTCTAGGAATTTATCCATTTCTTCTAAGTTATCCAATTTGTTGGCTTACAGTTGTTCATAGTAGTCACTTACGATCCTTTATTTCTGTGGTATCAGTGGTCTTCTCTTTCATTTATGATTTTATGTATTTGAGTCTAGCTATAGGTTTGTCTGTTTTGTTTATCTCTTTAAAAACCAGTTTAGAAGAGCTGACTCTTGAGAAGGTGACTACTTCATCATAGTAAGTATCTCTGCAGATTCCACAGATTTCATGAAGGGGATAAAGTAAAGAGGGATTCTTTAGATAAAGAGTTAGACTAGATGGCATCTAAGATACACTGTAAGATTTTATGATCCATTTGCATCAATGCCTCATTTTCCTGCCATCTCTCTTTCAAACAAAATAATTACTTTCCCTTTGTCATTCTGTTTTAGAAATGGTATATCTTTTATTTGTGACAATTAAAACATAATGTATGCTTGAGTCCAAAATTTTAAAAACAATCAGCAAAATACAGCTAAAATACAAATAGAAAAGAAACTCACCAAAGAGTTACTGATATCAAAACTTAAAATTGGCATGGCGAATTTTTACCAGTTTTAAGGGCAAGAATAATTTGCTCAGAAATGCAGAAGCCTTATTTATTTCACAAGAAGTAATGATATTGAGGTAGAGGAAGAGAGAAAGAAAGCAAAGGCAGACAGGCTGACTGCTGCTTTTATCCTTGACAATCTCACTGCAGGGTGTGGGCCAGAATCTTATCTATTTAAGCTGAACGGTAAGTTGTTCTGAGGAAGATCTATAATGCATAATATGCTGTAAATCCTCCACTGCTGTTAGAAAATTATAACCTAATAAAAACTGCTTGATACATAATCTGGCACCCCATTGCTTAATTGCAGATAGAGAATACGTGGATAGAAGCAGATTACTATTATTTAACATTTATTAGGCACCCACAGTATACCTGGTATTCTATAAAACATGGATGAATCCATCCCTTCTTAATATCCAACTTCAGTTTCAAGCAAAATTATGTGCACACACGGAACATTTTTTAAAATATCATTCATGCTATATGCTTAAGCCCCTCATATATGTACACTTTATGCATTTTATATGTATACATACATACAAAATATACATTTAAAAATATCATCCCATACTATATACTTATACATGCTAAATGCATAAGCCCTTCTTTAATCCACACACACACACACACACACACACACACAGACACACACACATTAATAAAGATTATGGCAAAAATAAGTGGTAAAAACGTAGGTAATTAGAACTAAGGATGACCAACAGAGCAGAGTTGCTGAAATTGGAAAGTATAAGAGAGAAGAGCACAAGAAATCTGTTTCTCTTCAAATAACTATAATCAATTAATATTAATTAATTTCCCTAACTTTCATGGGGCTCTCCTTTCAGGCTATACAGACGTACACATAGATATACATATACATATAGATATACAGATATATGTGTATGTGCATGTGTTATGCATATATAATATTTCATTTTGTGTTGGAAGAAAGTAGAATAATGTAGAAAGAACAAAAGGAATTTAAAATATCAGGATGGAGGGGTGATCATTTATTCAATAATTTCGGTAACATTCATAAGACTAAGTGATTGGAGTGATAAAACTTAGAAGGGGAGGGATTAAAATGATGAAAGCTTATTTTATGATAAAATCGTGGAACATAAGTGAAAACTCTTCACTGCTATCACATTTCTGGTTTGTGAATTCTGTTCCTATTATCCAAGTTTTCTTCGTTTCTCATTATCTTCACCATTGCTAAAACTAAATAATGACTCTGTAGCTGCAAGCCTCTGTGGCAAGTTTTGGTTAGGGTTAGGGGAAGTCTGCATGTTAACACAAAAAAACATACTCACATGCAGGCATGTGCACAGTTCTCATTTCAATTTTCAGCACTTTAAGTTCATTTCCCCTGAAGGGGCATTTCCTTCCACATTAATTCCAACAAAGTCAGTTCAGTATTTGCTGAGCACCTGTGCTGTATCACGTGTTAATTAGGAGCTTAAGATATAAGAAGAATATAAAGAAGATGATAAAAAGACCCTGCCTGTGAGGAATTCATAGCCTAAAAGAGGACACAGAAATATTAATGAGAGATTTGAGGAGTATGGTAATAAGAGTATTTATAAAATGCTTTGGGGGACATGAGTGAACACTTGATTCTACCCAGAACTCAGAGAAACTCTCCTCTGAATGTAGAAATAAAATCTATTTTCAATGAGCAGTGTAAGAAGCAACAGGTGAGGCCCTCTTAGATAATACTAGTTACAAACTATTTACTTAGTAACTAATCATGGATTCCCTTGTGATGTTTCCAGTATTGTTATTTTGTATAGTTTGCTACTTTTGCCTGTATTTATGACCCATTTCCCCAACTCTAGAGCAAGCTCCCTATGCCTTGCACATAGCCATTTAGCTACTGGTTTCATTTCAGTTGTAAGATAGAAAGCCATTGCTATGTCTTCATTCCCCCCCAACCTTGTCAATGAGGCACTTTCTTGTCTGAGATCCCAAAGCACTTTATAATACCTTTAAGAAGAACTTATCGCTTTTCTTTTAAATTGAGGTTTGTATATCTGACTCCCCCAAACTAAGTCCCTTGAGGCCAGGGCCTAGGTCATATGCTGGGCACATAGGTAGAGTTGCCAAATTTAGCAAATCAAATGCTGGATGTCCAGTTAAGTTTGAAGCTCAGATGAATATTAATTTTATAATATAAATGTATATCAAATATTTCATGGAAGGACTTCCCTGGCGGTCCAGTGGTTGGGAATTCGTCTTCCAATGCAGGGGGTGTGGGTTCGATCCCTGGTTGGGGAGCTGGGATCCCACATGCCTCTCGGCCAAAAAACCAAAACATAAAAGAGAAGCAATATTGTAACAAATTCAGTGAAGACTTTAAAAATGGTCCACATCAAAAAAAAAATTTTTTTTTAATATTTCATGGACATAAATTATATACTTAGAGTAATATTTATATTTATACTAATACTGATATATTTATACTCATATTAAAATTATTCATTGCTTATCTGAAATTCAAATTTAACCAGGCATTCTGTATTTTATTTGACAACCCTACTTGGGGATGACCCAGAAAGTATCACTGCGGCGCATGAAAACATTTTTTTTCCTTTTTGTGGTTTATTCAGGCTGCTCATCACATCTCTGCTGATGTGGAGAGTGAGGCAGATCGTATTATTGTCACTCTGCTAATGAAAGGAGTTCTTGGACTTACAGGTATGAGAATCCCACCAGATGAGACCCATGGGGAGTTCGGGCTGGGTCCACAGCAGGCGGGGCAACAGCTGCGCTGGGTGTGTGCAGACTCAGTGTGGCCGTCAGCTTCGAGCCGTGAGCAGGTCTAGGAGACTATGGGGAAGCAGAGGACGGCTGGTAACCTTCAGCTGCAGAGAGAGCAATAGAGAGTTTTCAGCACAATGAAACCATTTGATATCCATCTTCCTTTTTGAGGAGAGAGGTTTTAATAACTCAGTTTTCCTCTTTAGAGATTATCCCAAGTTCCTCTTTCAAGGGATGCCGAATCTGACAATTCAGTAGGCGGTGCCGTACCGGGAACAACAAACACAGTACTGGAGTCAGACAGTGGATGTGGGTCTCTGTGCTACTCTCACTACTAATGGTGTCCTCAGCTTCAAGAGGGCACAGGGGGGCTTCAGCTTCACCCTTCAGATGATTGCATTTGCCCTTCCCTCATTTTTTAATATTATCCAGAGAGATATAAAATGCAGTTTCAAGCCCTGTCTTCCAAATGTCTTGACACTTTTAATACCTCCCCGTATGGAATTCTGAAACCACTCCTGCAGTTGTGAGTTCCTGCACACAGTCACCTTCTTTGAAGGCCATTTTCCACATCTGTCCACTGAAAACCCTATCACATCCAGTGTATTTAAATATAGTAGACATGATGCACCTGCCACACATTAGGCATTTGATAAATGTTAATTCTTAATACTATGTTTGATCCATATTCTTTACTTTGTTTCTTCTCCGTTTGTGTGAGCTTATTCTCACTATAGGTTCCCCTGTCACTGCAGCTTAGGTGTTCACAAAGATTCTTCTCTTCTTTTTGAGGTTTCTGTTTATGTCATCATTAGACTGCCTACTGGATATCTCCTCTTGTGTGAGCCAAAGCGCCTCTCATTTCAGGCAGAATAAAGAGATTAGTATTGGGGGAATATAATTCCAAGAATTCAGAGAGAAGTGCAAAGCGAATAATTTCTTACATATTTTTAATATTTGGGGAATTCTGATAACTGTGACTGGCCACACACATTAATACCCCGCCAGATGCTACAAGTACATAACGTTGTAGTGTTATGTTTAGATCCCTTGAATGGGAATCCTCTATAATATGGTTTTACAAATATATGTTTAATATGTCTTTGCTCTTCACTTATTTTCCCATGCAGAGCATTATAAGACAAGGTGTCAACATCAGAGATTAAAAATGAGACAATTCCACAAAGGAGAAAATAACCCGTTGCTTTATAAATGCCAGTGTAATAATCACCTCTGAGGGTGAGGTGCTTCTAAGTTTCTCATCATATTTCATGATCTGTGATGGTGCTCCAGCTGTGAAGCTGTTTCTGAAGTCAGTGGGCATTTCATACTCATCTGATTTGCAAGAGACTGAGTCCCTGGGGCTAAACACCATCTCACTTGTGAACTGGCTTCAGGGAATAAAGAATCTTACATCTCATTTCAAGACAATAACCATCCTGGTGTGTGATATGGGACAAGGTGTTTGGCCTTGTTAGGAGAGTTTTCTTTCCTAGTAAGAAATAGGGAAATGAATCCTGTTGATCTTACTTCAGTGATAACTTTTACTATGCTCTGTACTGTACATGCAAATTTTTAGAATGATAAATACAAGGAATTCACCATTCTCTAAATTTCTTAAGTCTTAGCCATGAACAGGGATCTACTCTAACATGTGGTTAACTACTTATCTTCTCCTATTTTTGTAGAGCCCACATTTTTTTAGCCCCTCTTGATAGACTTATTCATTCTTATATCATTAATTAGAAAGTAACACTTGAACACAATGAATGAACACTTTATTATGTTTTATTTAATTAGTTTTAAATATTACCAAATAGAAAATGCATCTTATGAACCTTTCAAAAAGTGGAATGTTTTCTTAGAAAA